>NC_049174.1:40282809-40612327 GCF_009769625.2 Cygnus olor | reverse complement strand
CGGGCGGCGCCGCGCCAAAAGCTGCCCGGGCGGCGCCGCGCCAAAAGCTGCCCGGGCGGCGCCGCGCCAAAAGCTGCCCGGGCGGCGCCTCGCCAAAAGCTGCCCGGGCGGCGCCGCGCCAAAAGCTGCCCGGGCGGCGCCGCGCCAAAAGCTGCCCGGGCGGCGCCGCGCCAAAAGCTGCCCGGGCGGCGCCGCGCCAAAAGCTGCCCGGGCGGCGCCGCGCCAAAAGCTGCCCGGGCGGCGCCGCGCCAAAAGCTGCCCGGGCGGCGCCGCGCCAAAAGCTGCCCGGGCGGCGCCGCGCCAAAAGCTGCCCGGGCGGCGCCGCGCCAAAAGCTGCCCGGGCGGCGCCGCGCCAAAAGCTGCCCGGGCGGCGCCGCGCCAAAAGCTGCCCGGGCGGCGCCGCGCCAAAAGCTGCCCGGGCGGCGCCGCGCCAAAAGCTGCCCGGGCGGCGCCGCGCCAAAAGCTGCCCGGGCGTCGCCGCGCCAAAAGCTGCCCGGGCGGCGCCGCGCCAAAAGCTGCCCGGGCGGCGCCGCGCCAAAAGCTGCCCGGGCGGCGCCGCGCCAAAAGCTGCCCGGGCGGCGCCGCGCCAAAAGCTGCCCGGGCGGCGCAGCGCCAAAAGCTGCCCGGGCGGCGCCGCGCCAAAAGCTGCCCGGGCGGCGCCGCGCCAAAAGCTGCCCGGGCGGCGCCGCGCCCAAAGCTGCCCGGGCGGCGCCGCGCCAAAAGCTGCCCGGGCGGCGCCGCGACAAAAGCTGCCCGGGCGGCGCCGCGCCAAAAGCTGCCCGGGCGGCGCCGCGCAAAAAGCTGCCCGGGCGGCGCCGCGCCAAAAGCTGCCCGGGCGGCGCCGCGCCAAAAGCTGCCCGGGCGGCGCCGCGCCAAAAGCTGCCCGGGCGGCGCCGCGCCAAAGCTGCCCGGGCGGCGCCGCGCCAAAAGCTGCCCGGGCGGCGCCGCGCCAAAAGCTGCCCGGTCGGCGCCGCGCCAAAAGCTGCCCGGGCGGCGCCGCGCCAAAAGCTGCCCGGGCGGCGCCGCGCCAAAAGCTGCCCGGGCGGCGCCGCGCCAAAAGCTGCCCGGGCGGCGCCGCGCCAAAAGCTGCCCGGGCGGCGCCGCGCCAAAAGCTGCCCGGGCGGCGCCGCGCCAAAAGCTGCCCGGGCGGCGCCGCGCCAAAAGCTGCCCGGGCGGCGCCGCGCCAAAAGCTGCCCGGGCGGCGCCGCGCCAAAAGCTGCCCGGGCGGCGCCGCGCCAAAAGCTGCCCGGGCGGCGCCGCGCCAAAAGCTGCCCGGGCGGCGCCGCGCCAAATCACAGACTTACTCTTTACAGATGAAAGAGGTGACTCTGATACGACCCTGCTTAGTCTCTTGGTAATACTGCGCCTATGTGGTCAAGCCTCTTGTAGCGTGTAATCAAGCTCGTTTTAGTCCTCCGGAGAGTTACACAAGTGGCTTGATACATCTAGAGTTTCAAATATAACCCAAAAACACAAGTGTATCCCACCATCCCAAAAACAAAGTGAGCCAGCAACCTCTGCTAAATATCCCTCTAGTAAGTGATTTCCAAGCACTTAAAATCTAGAAATCCATAGACTCCAACCTGCCCGAAGAACCCTGCAACTGACTGAAGGAAAAACAAAGCACTTACCCCAAAGAGCAGCCCAGGCAGAATGAACTCTCTAATGCCATACCTGGGGCTCATATACCATTTGGCCCTGCCCAGCACCCAAACCCAATCACCTGGGAAAGGGGAGGGGCAAAGCACAAGAAAGTAGAAAGAGAGCAGGAGCAGCAGCAGCTGTGGTGGTTTGTATGTTGTTTTTGTTTACTTTTTTTTTTTTTTAAATCTGGTTTAGCTCAACAGCATGCAGACTGCAGACAAGAGAACTGGGGTGTTTCTAGAAGCAACAATCCCCATGCTTTTGCTGCAGCTTTGAATATTGAAAGGACAATATGACCAAGCAAGCAACTGAAATTTTTTCAGCTGGAATTAGCTCAAACCTTTCTTTACATAGAAAGAAAAATCTAGGAGCATAACAGATTACACGCCAAAAAAAAAAAAAAAAAAATCAATTCCATGTAATAACATCACTCACAGGAAAAATCACGTACTTGAGTAGGCTATCTGAAAACCAAAAGGCTACGCTGATGGGTCAAAACACACTACAGGACACTGGAGCCTGGCCCTCTGCTGCACTGACTTAAAACCCATCCCTACACTCACCAAGGTGCAACCCAAACACAGACACAGCATTTCAGCCTCAACACAGCTTTGGGAACTGCTGTAAAGCAGGCTTCATCCTCAGCGAGACGTACTCAGGCTACACGGGATGGGGCTTCAGGCACCTCTTCACCTACTGAAGAAGACCACCATCAGGAACTGCCACGCCAGACAACCTTTGTCCTCTACAACACCTGTCTCAGGAACCAAACAGCATTCAACTGACCTGCTTTGCTCCTATTCTAAACACTATCACAGCCCACCTTGCCTGTGGCACCTGATAAACAGAAGAGAAAGCAACCACTGCAGCAAAAGCCACAGCACCCTTAGGACAGTTACTTTCATCCGCTCCTTTACCTCAGCTGCTTACCTACCCCACATGGCAGATGCTTCCACCCGTTCTCTGAAGCTACCTATAGCACCTCTAAAAGAGAAACTGGAATTTTACTCTATTTGATGTAGTAAAATAACTGTAGTGATGGGCAGGAACATGTGCCTGGGCTGCAGCAATCACAGACTTACCCTTTACAGCTGAAAAAGGTGACCCTGCTCAGTCTCTCGGTAATACTACCGTACTTATGCGGTCGAGGAACCGTACCCCACCATTTCTTAAAAACAAGTTAGCCGGCAACACCTCCTAAACATACCTCTATCGTATGAATTCCAAGCACTTAAAATCTAGAAGGCTGCAAGGTCTAAAGACTCTACAGCCAGCCAAACCGCAGGCAAAAGCTCCAAAAATAGAACAAACTGTCCCTAACCCTGAAAAAGACTACACCTTACACACCTACTGCTGCTGTTTTCAGATACGTGCTTATACAGGGAGCTTCGATGATATTTATCTCCTAAACCCTGCTCCATCACTTTGCCACCAACGTTATAACTTTGATAATATTTGCCTTAATTCTGCAAAAATCATAAGGGACCCAGAACCACAAAGCAAACACACAAAGTAACATTGCCATCCTCTCTATAAACATGCTGTAACAATTACTCACCTGAAGAAGAGCTGCATGCAATACAGGCACCTATTACTAGATTGGTTTACTCTAACAGATTCTACTAGTTGTTACCTCACAATGATGTGCGTACCGCTCTCTACTTGGAAACGCATCAGTCCATAGACTCTGACCCACCTAAAGACCCCTGCAACTGACTGAAGGAAAACCAAAGCACTTACCCCAAAGTGCAGCCCTGGCAGAATGAGCTCTCTGAAGGGATGACTGCAACTCATATACCATTGCACCCCACCCAGCACCCCACCCCAATCACATGGGAAATGGGAGGGGCCGTGCATGACAAGACGTAAAGAGAGCAAGAGGAACAGCAGCCCTGTTTTTGGTGTGGTTTAGGTCAACAGCGTGCAGAGTACAGCACAGGCAACCAGGCTGTTTCTCTTGAAAGACCTGCCTTAGCTTTGGTGAAGGAAACTGATCGGGCTCACAGCCCTCTCACCTTTTTGCACCACTCCACAACATGGGGAATTCACCTCTCCAAGGCTGCACTACGGAAGGGCAGAAACAAGACAAAAAGCACACCCTGAGGCACCTCATAACCACAGCCTACCTACTGCAATACCTATACCTATCTTCCCAGCTGCTTTACCTCTGCTGCTCTCCATCTCCAAATCACATTCTTTTAACTGCCACACGGAGTGGCAGTCCTCCAGGTGCCACAGAGCAGCACCCTAATTTTTTTTAATTTTTTAATTATTTTTTTATTTCTTATTTTCAAAACAGCAGTCCGCTTCCCTCTGATGATGGACAGTAGGTCAAGCCAGTCACCGAGTTGCCAACGCAGAGCTTCGCAGTTCCAGAAGGCGCTCTTTCCTTTGACCGATTCCTTATAAGTGTTATCTACCGCTGGCAAAAGCAACAGACTGCAAACAGGCACTGCCACATTTGACAAAATTCATGTTTTTTATTTTATCATTTCAAAAGAGCAGTCCATTTGCCTCTACATCTGAGAAGTAGATCAAACCAGTCACCGAGTTGCCGAACAAGAACTTGACAGTTGCTGTTTCCTTTGACCGATTCCTCCTAAGGTTTACCTACTGCTGGGAAAAAAAGAAAAAAGACTCTGTGCCAGCTGCCCTTGAGTACTCGCCCAGAGCTTGAGTATTCGCCCAGAGACAGACCAGATGTCTTTCCCAAAAGAGTCAGGACAATGTATTATTGCACTGATGAACCACCACGTTAGCTACCATCACTAATTGCCAGGCAGGACAGCTCCAGGCCAAACACACACATAAAAAGGCACGCTACAAACATCGTGACCAAAACATGGGAAAAGAATTACTTATACTATAAGAATTACTCACCTGAAGAAGAGCTGCATGCAATAAAGGCATCTACTACTATATAGATTAGTTTACTTTAAATGATCCTACTAGATGTTACTTTCAATAGATGTACTTATCTCTTTCAACTTAGAAACGCATCAACCCCTAGACTCTGACGCACCTTTAAAAAAAAAAAAAAAAAACCTGCAACTGACTGAAGGAAAAACAAAGCACTTACCCCAAAGAGCAGCTCAGGCAGAATGAGCTCTCTAACAGGCCACCTGCGGCTCATATACCATTAGGCCCCACCCGGCACCCTGCCCCAATCACCTGGGAAAGAGGAGGGGCAAAGCACAGGAAGGGATAAAGAGAGCAGCAGCTGCGTTTTTTATTTGGCTTAGCTCAACAGTGTGTGGAGCGTTACTAGAGGCAACAATTCCTGTGCTTTTGCTTCAGTCCTGATTATTGGAACGACAATATGACCAAGTAGGTAACTAAAACTGTTTTTGACTGTAGTTAGCTGAAACCTTTCTTTACATAGGTAGAAACAATCTAGGAGTGTAACAGATTACAAACCACAAAAATACATTTCAATGTAGTAAAACAACTCACCGGAGAAGTAACGTACCTTAGTAGACTATCTAAAAAACAAAAGGCTATGCAGATGGGTTCAAAAAAGCCAACCCAATCGAGATCTGAAAAGGGTACAGACATTCTCAAAAGGAGTAGGGAAAAAATAATGGCACAGAACAAGCCGGAAAGAACGCTGAGCAGATTTAAAAGATCTGTAAGACCTCAGGAGGGACCTGAGCAGAGCACGTAGGTCTTTGGAAAGTGGGGGGAGGGAGGACGGCTTAGGCAGGGACTAGGAATACTAAGTAGAGGAGAAAATGAGTGTTGTGAGCCTGAAGTGTGTACAAGCATCATAAAGAGGGCTCCTGAGAGGACGGGAAAACAAAGGGAAAGCTGCTTACCTCTGAGAAGTCGTCCTTGATCTTTGTGCCACGGACATTTGTCCTGCGTGCTCGGCTCACGAGTTTAGGGGTCCCCGTACGTTGAAGGCTTACCTCTGAGGAGTCCTACATGGCTCCACCTGCGTTACTGATTTTTTTTGCCAGCAGGTGGTGGCAGAAGATCCTGAGAAGTGGCAGACACAGCTTCCCAAACCATTTTCTCAATAATGGAAGCAGTGCGAACCACGTGGAAAACCACAAGTGAAAAACCACAGGTGGAAAGTCACAAGTGCAGCAGAAAAATGCACCCCACGTCGTCTAGGGGAGGAAATAACTGCCCTGAGCAACGTGCCCTTCCCAGGGTGAACCCAACGTGCCCAAGGCCTTGGGGGGCGGGCAGAAAAGGAACCCGAGACTCTTAGTATGTCTCCTGAGAATCGCAGCTTACAGTTACTCCATGTCTTCTGGTCTTGCAGGATGAGGCAGAGGTCTAATTAATTCCTTCTCCATCTCTCTGGAAAGAGCTTTTCTCCTGTCTGTGACAAAGGAGAAAAATGTTATGATCGTGGGAGTCATTATACAAAGCCACACTCTGTGAATTCACTATTACAGTTAAGATCGTTTTTAATCAAAAACACCTCGGCCGCAAACTGCAAACTCGGCTACCACTGCAAACATAGCGCTGCACAAAAATTCAACTCAAGGTAGAGGAAAGGGCGAGCTAAAAGGACGAATGACGTGACCAAAGGCAACTGCAACAACCATCTGGTAGATGGTTGTCCACAGCCCTCGGATTTCATGGTCGTCTTTCCTGAAGAATGAATCCTGGAAGAACAGAAAAGATACACAACGTGTCCAAAACAACTTTTGAGGAGACTACCGAAAAGAAAAACAAAAAAATAGAAACAGCAAGCGGCTAGTCAGTTTTGTTAACAGAGTAACATTAACATACTAGAAATTTCCACGTTCTATGTAGCCCCAAGGTGGTGCTGGGTACATCCACTGATATTAATGGGGTGGCACAATGTCAGAGATAGTTAATAGACAAGGTACACCTGAGGTGCACAGATTGCATATTCCAGGTGACAAAAAAGGCACAGCTTGGCGCCCAGTTTGGATCAACTTGCGTATGAGTCTGCTGATACGTGAGTATATACTGCAAGCAGAAAAGTCTTTTACTCCACAGACTCAGTTTCATTTATGTATATACATACATATACATATGGATATGTATCTCTCTCTCTCTCTCTCTATATATATATAAACAAACAAACGTTGGGAACTTTATAACCACTTGAGTAACAATCATTAGCTATGCCTACGCTGAAAGCCAGGACTATGCCTAAGTGATTAAGTAAACACGGAGCCTTATCTGTGAAATGCTGAAAATGCCCCATAACCACTGGGGGCCTTATGCACGGTGTACATAATTTTTGCGCAAACGTGCATCTTAATACACAAAGAGGAGTGGCGAGGCGGACAACGGTTTTAGGGACGCGTCAAGACCAGAACAGTCACTGGGCAATCGCTCAGATGTGCAAAGCTCAGCTAAAACTCGCACAAATCCACCGAGGGAAGGAGGCTACCTGCTTGGCTGCTTAAAATAACCTCTACAAAGAACGTATTACAAAATCAAAAACGAAACCATCATCCAGCAAAGCAAACGTCTGGAATACAAAGGGCTAAAACTGACAGCTGAGGTTTGATTCTTTAGCAATGTCAAAGGTCTTCAGATCCTACCTGACTTCTCATGGATGGTGGTGTGGCAGCACAGAGATGAGGGGAGCGGGAAGATCGTAACAGGCCAAACGCGGTGCTGGGCTCCTAAAGGAGCTGGTGGGATAGCACTGACAAGAGTGAGACAGGCTGTCAGCCTTCTCCACGAGCTGAAGAAGAGGAGTGCAAGTGTCCGAAGAAGCTGTTTCTTCTCATACTTCATTTAATACACACCGTCTTTAAATCCAGGGCGTCTTCTTAGGGAACAGATAAAGAGGTAGAGTTAGCGGCTCCAGGGACGCTTCAGGATCTTATTTCTTTCTATAGTTAGCTGCTATCCATAAACCCGGACCAGTTAAAATAGAGAGTTATATTAAAAATTCTGGATAATAACAAAAGTATGGGATTTAAAAAACAAAACAAAAACACGCTTGCACGGAAAAAAGGTTAAATTATCTCATTCATTTCCCAATTCCCCTGCAGACTCTACGCTCAGCTCCTCTTAACTCACTTACCTATCCAAACGCAGGGCAGATGCATCAGTTCTCATCATTCTTGGTAAAAAGACATTTTCACGCTTGCTCTCAAATATCATCTCTTTCCAGCACACTTTCCTGCAAGCTATGCTAATTCCTCCAGGCTTTTTAATATATGCTAGAAACTTCACTGTTTTATCTTAGCGACCATCTCGGTGGGAGTCACTGACCTGCTGTCTTTGATTCTGCTGTCTTCACAAATACAAATAAAACAGTACTTCAGTGACGCTCTGTGACAAACTAGGTGACACACGCATCGACCTCTTACATAAGGAAGGAAAGAATTTGTAGACAACATCCAGAATGTATTACTCTGTTAGATATCAGAGAGGTGGGGCAGAATGATAGTGCTACACAAGACCGTGCCTATGCTCCCAGGATCGTACACAGTTTGCTGGAATACAACAAACAAAATAATAAAGTAAGGTCACTGTGTGGAACATGTTCACTCACTCCATTATTACTGTGAATGACAAGAATATTTTAATAAGCATTCTTTTAAATCCGTAGAAAATTTCGGATTTATCTCAATTTGGCTTCATGAAAACTGAAACGTGCAGTGCAAAGATTATCTATAAAACCTTTAGCAGCTGAGCTTTTTAGGCACGGATTTGGTCACCTTTCTGGATAATATTCGGCTCTCTCCGCCTTCCCCCAACAAGAAAAAAAGCTTAAAGACCACAAACGGGGACTTCTGGGAGGTGTGACTCCATTTGTCACCTTACCTAATACACACTGTTTCTTCGCTATGCTAAAGTTTCACCATGACTGCATAAGAGTCTCACTGCTATTGTTTCTGTCTGAGAGTTTGACAGACTTCCCCAAATTGGATTAAACGAGCATTTTCCGTTGTGACGGACGTCAAGGCCAACGATGTCTCTTGTCGGCTGTGGAGTCCTGCTGGCACTATCACCAGCTCTCACACAACCCCATCTAGCTTTTGGGGTCCACCCCATCCGTCCTCAGCGGTGGGAAGTTCTTCCAGAAGCAGACAGACCGTTATTTGTTCCTAGGTGGAGCTGAGGCTCTGTAAGGCTTTGATTTTTTTTTTCCCTCACTCCCCCTTTATTTCCAAGCTTAAACTTGCATCCAGCGGCAACCTGCGCCTCCCGGTGCGCAAGGCCCGGCCCCGGCTCGGGGAAAGACCGGCCGCGCACCCCAGAGCCCATGTGGCCGCCCGGCAACACAGAACTACAGCTCCCAGCATGCCTCGGGACGGAGCAGTCCATCCAACCCAGAGGGGAGTCGGCCAAGCGCACACAACCGCCCCCCCCGCCGCCCTCTCTGCGCCCGCCCCCCCACCACGCGCCGCTTCCCGCCGCTCCGCCCCCCTCTCCCCCAGCCCCCCGAAGCCCCGCGCAGTGCAGACCCCGCCGCACGCCCGGTCCGGTCCGGCGCGGCACCGCCCCCGCCCCCGCCCCACACAAGGGCCGTTTCCGCAGAAGCCGCCGACCGCGTGGCGCCCCGACCGCCCGCCGCCTCGCCCCCTCCCGGCCCGGCCCGCCCCGGGGCGGCACCGACCACCAACCTCGTTGCGGCCCGAGCCGAGCCCGGCCCGGCCCGACAGCTTCCGCCCATAGTGCCGGCAAGCCCTGCACGGCACTTCCGCCCTGGGTTCCTCCGAGCCAATCACGGAGCGCTTCCGCCCTCAGCGAAGGCATGTCCGGACGCCACTTCCGCCCTCAGGCTCCAGCCAATCACTGCGCCGCTTCCCTGTGGGACGGCGACCCTGAGGTTGCCCCTGCGTTGCCTTTTTTTTTTTTTAAAAGAAGGCCCGGGTGTGCTCGGTCCTCTCTCACCAGGTGTATCTGCGAGAAACATCTCAAATCATTTGCTTCACACACGATCTTCTGTGAGGCTGTTTTATTTGCGGTTGCAGTGGCGGGCGTCCTGCCAATTAGGAGCGCGTTACAGTAAGCAAAGCATCAACGTTTATTCCCTATTCCCCGACACCTGGTCACCTCCCCTGTTTCCTCATTGGCCGAGCACTACAGGTTCACAAGCTACTCGACGCTCCTCTACACCGTATATGTACAATTTTACTTCTTTTTCAACCCCTTAATTTCTCCCTTCTTATTTTCTTTTTTTTCCCTTTCTTATGTTTCAAGAACCTGTGATCTTTGTTTTGCTGTTCCCACACTGCTCGACCTGTTTTTCCTCAAGCTTCTGCCTTATTTTGGAACAGTGAGGCCTTCCACTGTCCACTTACCCACGTAGCATTTCTCCTTATTATGGCTACACAACTACCTCGGAATACAGAAAATTAGTTCTCCGCTGCAAAAACACAACTTCGTTTCTCGCAATTCCCCCCTCTTCTTTCCTTACTCCTACTGTTGTTTTCGCACCTCTTCACATACCGCACACTTGAGTTTTTCCAACATTAAGGCGCAATAGTCTTCTTCAGATGTCACGGGGGACGGTAGGTGTACAATGCCATTATTTTTACAATGCCAACAAACAGTTGTTTGAGCCAATTCTGTTCAGGTAACCACGAAGTTACTTTCTCCCAAATGTTTCTAAATGCCCAGGAACTGTCACCTTGAGCTTCTTATTTTCTAGTTCTTCAGTCATAGCAGAGATATTTACAATAGCTTTTTCTAATTCACCCGCCCCTAACCAAGGTAAAAAACACCTTGCAAAGCTGTGAAATACTAGAGAATTTTACTAGAGCATTATCTGGAGTCCGCTTAATCCTGCGTGTGGTCTCAAGGGGGCTTTGGCTTTGTGGGTCTTCAATAATAGTTACATTTGGAATTATTGCCTCCAGGGTGCGAGCTCCCTTCCATCCCAGGGGCAACACCCTCCTGGCTTTATTGCCACGTAGCCGGTACCACCTCTTGCCATTTGGGACAGGCCATCCAGTTACAGGATTCTCATGTTGCATCTGGTGTGCGCTACGTATATTGGCATTCCTGTGGCTACCATATTTGGTACAGTATGGATTATTCCCTGTATGGATAGTTCCACACCCAGGGTCAGTACTATCGCCCCCGAGTTTCTATCAATGTTGTTTAAAAGGCACCTTCAATAACACGGTATATTGTAGCCAGGATTATGTGCAGGGAGTGTGAGAAACACTCTGTAGCCAGTACCTTAGGCTCAGGCGAGTAGCTCAGTGAAGCAGTAATTTATTCGCAATCGCAATGGCACGCGTCCCACAAGCAGGAGCGCACCTGCTAGTCACATAGTACGGTTTATATACTTTCTTTCTCGACGACCGGGACCCTCCCCTGTTTCCCCATTGACTGGGTATTCCAGGTTCACAACCTATCCGACGCTTCACAGACAATACATGGCCTTCAGTTGCCGGCCTGTTAAATTTCAAATTTCTTTTGACTTTTTTACTGTTTGAAGTGGTAATGTTTCTCCACTTATCTGACTTGACACCGTGATTTTCACCTAATTGCTCTAAGGAGTCCAGTTGTCTGCATTTTACAAGGTTGTCTGTTAAGCTTTCTTATCACTGCAAGCCTATCTCAACACCACATTCCTTCCCTCTAAACGATGTAACTCTGCAAAAACAACATTTTTATTCCCACAATTCCCCCCTTTTCTTCTTTATCAATTGTTGATTTTTGCAAAACTTTTCTCTAAGGTGTAATTTGGTAGATACCTTCCTCTTCTTCACCTTCTTTGCTTTCCATCTCCTCTAATATCATCACCTTATCTGAGTAAGGTGGTGGCTCCATGGTCATTTGTTTCAATAGTGCAGTTTCAAGTAACCACTGTACTAGTCCTTTTACGCAGGGGATAATGCAACAACCAATGGCCATCAAAACTCCTGCTACTACGATCAAGGATGCAAATATGGACACTATGATCCCTTTCCATTTACCAAGCCAAGATTCCAAACACCCTGTGATGGAAGTGCCTGTTCCTAATTATTCGGCCAATTCACTGGCAAGGGCGGTAAGCCCTTGCAACGCTCTAGTTACCGTGCCATCCAGGGCAGTATTGTTGGGTATAAAAGTGCAACAACGGTTGCTCAGTATCACACACACACACACACACACACACACCCCTCCTTTCTCCACGATCATCATATCTAATGCTATTCTGTTTTCCCAAGCCATTTTGCTGGTGGCATCTAGTTGTTCAGCGATTTCTCTTATCCCATCCCTTGTATAATTTATGAATATCTGCTGATTATAATAAATACTCTTATTGCTTGTTACCCACCAGAACAGCGACTCAAACCCTGAAGCAATTTGATTCCTGGCTTGCCGTGATAGGCAAGCTGTATGGTTACCTATAGCTGTAGAGAATGCAGGGGGAACCCTGATACTGCTATCACGCAAGGAAGGGAACAGCAAAGCGAGAGACTTACAGGCCTCATTTCCCCAGGCAGTCTTTTCTTGGTACAATGCAATCATACATCGCATCCCCTGGGAATCCCTGGTTCACCCCAATGGGAAGGGCACTGTCTGGGCAGTCGGTCGTCCCGAGGCACAAGCATAGCAATTGCTATGGTTGAGACTCTGGACAGTATATTTGACCCATTCTATCCGGGCATTCACATCCCCATACCCTGTTTCAATCTCAGATATTTGAACTGCCACATTTCAAAGAGGGACTCCTGTTTTCTCTCCTGTTTTCTCCTTGAGTTTCTCCCTTTCTCTGATGGCAATAGAGGATCGTTTCCATACAGCTGTTCTCAATCTGGCTGTTGGGTCTCTCCCAGTTATTTGTTCTCTCTGCTCAATTGTCATTGGGCATTTAAATCTCCACAAGCTAACACCTCACAAGCATCAAACATGACAGACTGTGGTACATAACCCTCTGTCACATTCACCCCCTATTCTGACGGGGTATCCCGTCTTACTATTATCTGGTCATGCCTTTTCCAAGTTGTCAATTGACCAAGGCCTTCTCTGAGGCCCACAATCACTAGAAACAAAATTAATAGTTGACTTTTCCCTGTCATTATTTTTAACCCTTAGGTTTCCAAATAATTACCAATACAAAGAGTAAGGTATATGTACACTACTACTAGAACAAAAACCCCTTGGGAGCACTTCGATTCGCCATAGGCCAGTCCTTTCTCTCAATCACGAGTCACGCTCATTAGTTACCTGTGAAAATAAAAGGTTAGTTTACAATTGTAAGCTTTTATCCTGCTCAGAGTCCGCTACGAGATTTTTCTCTTTGATTTCAACTTCCAACAACTCTTCTGTAGGAACATCTTCCCAGGTACTAGGGTCGACGGACGCCTTCACTCGAGTATGGTGAGTCCAGCCTTTTTCTGCAGTTCTTACGGCTGTTTCAGTGGTTAGTAGTACTTGGAATAGTCCTTCCCATTCAGGCCGGAGTTTTGATTCTTTCCAGGTCTGAATCAGGACCCAATTTCCTGGTTGATGGTGGAGAATGGGGAATTCCAAAGGTGGGGTTTGAGCCAACAACCCACGGGTTCTGAGAGATGACAAAGAAGAGGACAACCCCAGAACACAGTTCTTAAGAAAACTCTCTCTTGTTTCGAATTGCGGTATCTCATCCCTTCTGCCCAGATAGGGGAATCCGAACAGCATCTCATGCGGTGAAATTCCTAGATCCTTTCTCGGTGCTGTTTGAACCTGGAGGAGTGCTGAAGGTAATCATTCTACCCAAGGAAGTTGGGTTTCTAACACTAATTTAGTTAATTGCTTCTTTAATGTCTGGTTCATTCGCTCTACCTTCCCAGAAGAGGAGGGGTGCCAGGGGGTGTGAAAATTCCGTTCAATCTCTAAGGCCTGCATTAACCCTTGCAGTACTTGTGAAGTGAAGTGACTTCCTTGATCTGAATCAATGTTTTCAACTATCCCACATCTAGGGACTATTTGCTCCGGTGATACCTTAGCCACCGTGTTCGCAGTGGCAGATACCGAGGGGAAGGCTTACACCCATCCAGTCACGTGGTCAACTAGGACAAACAAGTACTTAAGTCTCCCTGCTTCAGGTAATTCGGTAAAGTCTACCTGTATGCTTTGGAAAAGTCGAATCCCTGGCTCGCGTCCCCCTCTAGGTGGGTTACGGATGACCTTTTTATTTACCTTTTGACATATGGTACATCCTCTGCATGTTTGCTTCGCTAAAGTGTATATTCCTACGCAGACATACTTTCTTAGCACAACATCACACATTGCTTGCACCTGCCAATGACTCTCTTGATGTAAGACAGTTAATATTTGCCTCATTGGTGCTTTATTCAGCATTTCTCTCCCAGCAGGGACTATCCATTTTCCCTCAGACTTCGTGGCTCCTGATTCCTTAAGAAAAAAATAAATCTCTCTTAAAACTTTTTAATTCTGTCTTAGTTTTCAACAATTCCCTGAATCCTCTCTGGATTTATTCTTCGTTTTCCCTCAGACATTAGATGCCTTAAATACCTGACTTCTCCTTCTACATATTGTCATTTATTTTGCAATACTCCCAAGCCCTGCTTTCCCAGAAAGTCGAATAGCTTGTCAGTAGCTTCCTTCACAACTGTCTTCTCCTGTCCTGACAATAAAAGATCATCTGCGTATTTGTAACAGTAATACCTCCTCGGGAGGTTGTAATCGCTCCAAAATCTGTTCTAGAACTTGCCCAAATAAATTGGTGGCCCTGTAAACCCCTGAGGTAAAACTGTCCGCCCGTATTGTTGCTTCCGCCCCCATTTCCGGGTCTTTCCAGTCAGAGGTGAATAGATCTTTGCTCTCAGGGCCTGAGAGCACTCCATTAATAGCACTGTTATTCCAGCCTAACATTTTTTGCTATTTGAATGCCCAATGTCATCATCAAATCCCTTCCCAACAAGTTAGTCCCTGCCTTTGGTACATACAGTAATTGCCCAGCGATCATTTAATCCCCTACTCTCAGCCTGGTGTCCCCCAAAAGTGGCACTGTTATCCCAGCCCCTTCTACCCCCATCACTTTTAGGGTTTCATTAGTTAATTTAATCCCTGATACTTTACAAGCCAGTAATGATCTAGCTGCCCCAGTGTATTGGGTTCACATAGCAAGGTTCGGGGGGGGGGGGGCGGGGGGCGGAGCAGGCTGCCCCCCCCCACCCCACCCCCCCCCCCGTACTTGGGAAACTGACCAAACACCACAGCAAATATACCAAAACTTCTAGACTGTTACTTAGATAATGCCTTCATCCTCTTTCCCTACTCGTTCAACTTCAAACAGCTCTGTCAAACACTACATACCACACCTTTAACACCTTCACTAACCCTTTTTAACACTTCTATCTTTCTCCAGCCTGTACTTTCCCATTTTCTTTCTCTCCTCTTTCTTCCACTCCGGATATTCCTATTTGAAGTGGCCAGCCTGGCCACGCTTCAAAGCCTGTCCCTGAGCTTTCCTTGCCTGCCATTCCTTCATCTCTCTTCTTCTCCTTTCCATCCTGGCCCTGACTCCCCCTGAAGATTTTCTTCCTCTTTCTCCAACCCTCCACCTCACTGCCTGCTACGCCGTCAATACCATTAGTTTCGCTCTCTGCTTTTCCTTCTCATCTCCCCACCCGATATACACCTCCAGGGCCTCCCGCAGGAGGGCCCCCCACAGTGACTGTTCACTACATCCCCCCACCTTCTGGAGCTTTTTCTGTGTATCTTGCCAGGCTTTAATCACAAAATGCACTTTCAAGAGACCTTGGGATACCAGGTCCTTGGGATTCATCCACGAGTACTTTCTCATTCTGACCCCAAATCTCTCATATGATTTCTGTGTTGTGCATTATTATTATTCCAGCCAGGATCAGCAAGTGGGTATTTCTACCCTGCCGGTATTACCCCTGGTCCTGGAGGATGAGCTCTCTCCCATTTTTGTATAGCAGCTCTCCTCCCGATCATTCCCATTTCTTTCCCTGTAAACAACATACTTATAGACATAATTCCCCCTCAAGAGCGTAGGTTAGGTCCTAGGAACTGGTCTAAGAGTTCAGCTAGCCTGTTGGGGTCCTCAACTAAGGACTTCGTCTCCTCCTTAAAACTCCTAACCTCTCTGCCGGTAAGGAGAGGGGGGAGTTCACCTAAGAGGATAGACAGTTAGCGTTAGTACTGTTAGTATCAGGGAAGGCAAAATTCTCAGCATCTCTTCTACCTTGTTCTAATTCTTGCCAGAGCCTAGAGTACGCTCCTTCTCTAGGGACAGTGTTAATTACAGTCCCTGTCTCCCTTCCTGGAGCGACTGCTGCTGCCACCGGTGCAATATTAGGATTATAGGGAGCGTAACTTGGCTCCTTCTCCGAAAAAGGAATCTTATTGTTTATGTATAAATTTAAAGCCTGAATTTTCATCAGACCCGTATTTTGGCCAAAATACTGCTGTTTCCTTAATTGGTTCTTTTGTCCTGACTGATACACAATATTTAACCTTTTTTTTTTTTCCTCTTTCTTTTATCATCTCCTCTGATTTTGATATTATTTTTCCAGTTTCTTATCATTCTTCAGGAAGACCTGTCGGCAGGCACTCCCCCAGGGATATCTCCCTGTCCCCTGGAACTCATATTTCCCATTTTTCCTAGCCCTTGTCAGTGTGCTGCTACAGAAATTTCCCTCCTGCAGGGTACCACACACTAACGTTCCGATTCTGGAAAATGGGGGCGTACTGCCAAGCACTTTACCGTGCAAGGGCTACCGTACACCAAATTTCCCTGGTGTACTGCCAAGCACTTCCCCGTGCAAGGGCTACCATACACCAAATTTCCCGAGACGCTTCCTTTCTCTCTCTTATCTCACGCTTCGGCTGTCTCCGGCCACGCCCCTCGCGGAGCTACGGAACCGCGGATCAGGACTCTCCACACTCGCTTCGTACAAAAGTATGTCTCAGTCACACATCACCCGGAGTCTCACCCGACCCCCAAGGCAATACTTAATATTTCTTACCTTGGTCTCTGCACAGAGTTACCGGATCAATTCCTAAACCCGGAGTGCCTACCTTCTTCCCTTCCCCACTACTTCATGGATCCTGCCTCTTTAATCAGTCTCGGGCCCTCTGTCAGCCCTCCCCAGAGCTGCCTCTAACAGATCCTACTAGTTGTTACCTCAAAAAGAAGGACGTACTGATCTCTACTTGGAAACGCATCAGTCCGTAGACTCTTAACCACCTAAAGACCCCTGCAACTGACCGAAGGAAAACCAAAGCACTTACCCCAAAGCGCAGCCCAGGCAGAATGAGCTCTCTGAGGGCATGCCTGTGACTCAATTACCATTAAGCTCTGCCTGGAACCCAAACCCAATCACCTGGGAAAGGGGAGGGGCAAAGCACGAGAAAGTAGAAAGAGAGCAGGAGGCGCAGCAGCTGTTTTTCTTTGCCTTTATTTTTTTCTAGCTTATCTGAACAGCATGCAGAGTGCAGACAGGAGAACTGGTGTCTGTCTAGTAGCAACAATACCAATGCTTTTGCTTCAGCTTTGGATATTGAAATGACAATATGAGAAAGCAAGTTACTGAAGCTAACTGGAATGAGCTCAACCCTTCTTCTACACAGGAAGAAAAATCTAGCAGCATAACTGATGACACCCCCCAAAAAAAAATCAATGTAGTAACATCACTCGCAGGAAAAAAAACTGCGCATGCGCGGACCAGCGCCGCCTGCAGTACCCGATTTTCTCCGGCAGGGGGCGGGAGAGGGCGCCCAGGGGCGTCACCGCGCAGGCGCGGACCAGCGCCGCCTGCAGTACCCGCTTTTCGCCGGCAGGGGGCAGCAGGGAGCGCCCGGGGGCGCCACCGCGCATGCGCGGAGCAGAGCCGCCTGCAGTACCCGATTTTCTCCGGCAGGGGGCGGCAGAGGGCGCCCGGGGGCACCAACGCGCATGCGCGGAGCAGAACCGCCTGCCGTACCCCCCTTTGGCCGGCAGGGGGCGGCAGAGGGCGCACGGGGGCGCCACGGCGCAAGCGCGGACCAGCGCCGCCTGCAGTACCCGATTTTCTCCGGCAGGGGGCGGCAGAGGGCGCCCGGGGGCTCCACCGCGCATGCGCGTATCCGCGCCGCCTGCAGTACCCGATTTTCGCCGGCAGGGGGCGGCAGGGAGCGCCTGGGGGGCTCCACCGCGCACGCCCGGAGCAGAGCCGCCTGCAGTACCCACTTCTCGCCGGCAGGGGGCGGCAGAGGGCGCCCGGGGGCTCCACCGCGCATGCGCGGAGCAGAGCCGCCTGCCGTACCCCCCTTTGGCCGACAGGGGGCGGCAGAGGGAGCACGGGGGCGCCACGGCGCAAGCGCGGCCCGGCGCCGCCTGCAGGACCCGATTTTCTCCGGCAGGGGGAGGCAGGGAGCGCCCGGGGGGCGCCACCGGGCATGCGCCGCCTCGTGCCGCCTGCACTACCCGCTATTCGCCGGCAGGGGGCGGCAGAGGGCGCCCGGGGCTCCACCGCGCATGCGCGGACCCGCGCCACCTGCAGTACCCGATTCTCCCCGGCAGGGGGAGGCAGGGAGCGCCCGGGGGCGCCACCGCGCATGCGCGGAGCAGAGCCGCCTGCAGTACCCGATTTTCTCCGGCAGGGGGCGGCAGAGGGCGCCCGGGGGCACCAACGCGCATGCGCGTATCCGCGCCGCCTGCAGTACCCCCTTTTCGCCGGCAGGGGGCGTCCCGAGGTGAGCAGGCACAGCTTCCCAGACCATTTTCCCAGAAGAAGCACAAACGAAAACAGCAGAAATTTGCACCCCACGCCGCCTCAGGGAGGCCTCAGGATCTGCCTTGGGCAACGTGCCGCTCACGGCTGGGAAGCTGAGCGATGGCAAGCTGAAACAGTACATTTTTTACCAGGATAAAAAAGGCAGGGAGATGATAATAACGAACCCAACGTGGGCAACGGGAAGCTCTGAGCCCAATGACCACAACTCCCGGCTTGCTGGGGAGAAGGTGCTCCTGGCGGCTTGACGCTGCGGACGCCGCGGAGCCAGCCCCGGGCTTCCCGACCCGCAGCCCAGCACCCGCAGACCCGTGCCTGCCACCCCGTGCCATCCCTGCCTGGCCTTTTCCTGCCCCAGCCGCCAATCCCGCGGGACCCGGCCTCCGCAACGCCATCCCCTGCCCTGGGGGTCCTGCCGGGAACCCCCAGCCCCCCCCCACCTGCGCTTCTGCAAGCAGCCCCCACCACACAGAGCAGTCCCCCCAGCCCGGGGAGCAAAGACAGCACCGAGCTGCCCTCCCGGTCCCGCAATAGGCAGCTGCCCCCCCTCCCGGCAGGGCTGGCCCCGCACCCCGGACGACGGACACGGGGCCACCCCCCCTCCGGGCCCCTGCCCCCTCCACAACCACCCCGCTACGGAACCTGCACCCACACGCAGACGACGACAGCCACTTACTGGGGCGGCAACCACCAAAGGGGGCACGGGCCGGAAAGCAAACTTTATTAAACTGCTGTGCAGGACTCCCGGGAGGGGGGCTGCGGTGGGGCTCCCTGCCCGGTCGTTCTCCCCTTCCCCTGGCGGGCAAGGCAAAGAGCGGCGTCCGTCTGTCCACCCGTCCGTCCCTGCGTGGGGAGCGGATGCTGGAAGTGGGCTTCTCACTATCGCTGCTTTGGGTAGTTGCGGAGTAATTGCCTGAAGTAACTAGGCCAATTAAACTCATATTCACCTTTTAAAGAAAGCGTACAGCACTGAAGAAGCTTTCAGGGTGGAGGGCAGCTGCGCTACCTAAGCGTTCCCTAGGCCTCCAACTTCACATGCTATCGCACCAGGGGAACGCGGTGTGCTGACTCTAAGGAACAGGACGGAGCGTAAGGCGGAGTGGAAACACCACGGATAGGCTCTGCGACCAGATGGGGACCCGATGCTCTTGTGCACACTGAGACGGATAAGCTGCACGTTTGCTACCCTGAGCCAACGACCTGTCATGTTTTTAACAAAACACTGTACTCTAGGGAACTTTTGCTCATTCTAGTATCATCATAAGATCAAAACACACCTCCATCCCAAAAGCTCCGTGCCTCCAAGGTGCGACCACTGAGCGCTGAGCACGCGTGCTCGCTTGCTTTCGCGGACAGTGAATTTACCGCCGGCGATCCAAAGAACCTGTGTCCTTGTTGCTGTAATAAATTGCTGTTCAGTGCATTGTTCCTAGCCGTGACAGTTCTCATTGAACGCGACTAGAGCGAGGGTGTGCTACGTTATTTAGGTGAACCCGTGACCGTGACAGTTCAGTACCCTGAATCCGACCAGAACCGTAACAGTTAGTCAGCTATGCCCCTTAACGCGACAGTATTTCATAGGGAAAAACATTAAGCCTAAGATTTCTCATGCCTAAGGCCCTGGGGGGCAGGCAGAGAAGGAACCCGAGACTCTCAGCCATGCGACTCCTGAGAATCGCAGCTTACAGTTAGTCAGTCATTGTCTTCTGGTCTCACAGGATGAGGCAGAGGTATAATTAATTCCTTCTCCATCTCTCTGGAAAGAGCTTTTCTCCTATCTGTGACAAAGAAAAAAAAAAAAGTTGTGATCATTACACAAAGCCACACTCTGTGAATTCACTACTACAGTTAAGATCATTTTTAGTCAAAAAACACCTCGGCAGCAATGTTACCACTGCAAACATAGCGCTGCAAGAAAAATTCAACTCCAGATAAAGGAAAGGGCGAGCTAAAAGCACGAATGACGTGACCAAAGGCAACTGCAGCAACCATCTGGTAGATGGTTGTCCACAGCCCTCGGATTTCATGGTCGTCTTTGCTGACGAATGAATCCTGGAAGAACAAAAAAAGATACAAAACGTGTCCAGAAAAGCCTTTGGGGAGACTGCTGAAAGGAAAACCAAACCAAAAAACTAGGAACAGCAAGCGGCCTGTACGTTGGTTCCGTTAACAGAGTAACGCTAACGTACTAGAAATTTCCGCATTCTTTACCCTCTACCTTGAAAAAGTCACCCGATTCTGTCAGTGTTCACCGTCGCCTTTTTTTTTTGTTTGTTTTTTAAACTTTCACGTGGACATCCGAGGAAAACATTTTGAGTCCCTGTCATCAAGGGAGAAGAGGAGAGAGAAAAAAAAGAGAGGGATGAGGGGGGAAGAAGCGCGGCCATTCCTTTCCTCGGTAACGCGAGCAAAAAGCTCAGGCGCTCAGCAACGACGTGCTTTGAAAGACAAAACACAGAAGAAACTGCACGTTATTTAATCTCAGCTGTAGAGTCACGTGTATTTGTACCTGCTCATTTATTCATCCGCCAGTTTATTTCGCTACAGACGCTACAGAACGTAGAGACTGCGAGGTTACTACTACCTTTTGTAACTGATGCGGTCTTCGGTAGGAACAGCTATCTAAAAGAGCCAACAAAATCCTGTCCTGGTTTCAGTCAGGACAGAGTTAATTAACTCTGTCCTGACTGAAACCAGGACAATCCCCTTCGTCGACAGCCATCTGGACTTTTATCGTCTAACAACAGTCCTACAAACATCCCCCGGGATGCTCAACTTCAGAAACTTTCCGTTCCACTTGAGGCAGAACAAGCCCTTACCCTGGACACCTTCACCTGGCTCTCCACTGCTAGCAGGGTAGCGCTCTGATACCGTCCAGTACGCGCTGCAGCCTGCTCGCTTACGCGTATTTACTGCGGCCTTGTTCGGTACGCTCACAGAGAGACCCATGAAAAATCCACCCTTTCTTTGAGAAAAGTAAATAAATACATACATACGTACGACACGGTAAGGAAGAAAAGCTGAACACACGGGATGCGGTCCTTTGCCGAGGGGCACATCCAACATCAGCACAAGGAGCTTTGGGGCACGTGAGCGATCGTCTACACCAGCCATCGGGACAAGGCAAACGGACGCACACGAGCCTCGATTTAAAAACAAAAACAAAAAACAACACGTTAAGTTCCTTTACAGCGTATGGAAGTAACAACCTACAGCTTAGATGCAGTTGGATTGCATCAGCTTAGGGACCGCCTCCTTCAAAATGCACAGGGGGGTGGGAAAACCAGTCTCGAAAACCTGTTGCCTAACAGGAGACTGTTGCCTGCTCCTCCACAGGCTACGTTCTTCCAAGCATCGTCCTGTTCCTGGATTTTACCAGCCACAACGCGATGGTCCCACCGGCATGAGTCGGGGACGCTTCGCACGGGGTTTATTCGACGCTGAAGTTAAGTCTTCTGCGGGTATAAGTAACGCGGCACGAGATGGAAAGTAAGCTAAGGTACCATCTGCGGCACAACGCTTGTGCGATATTGGACCTGAGGGGACCAGTCAAAGCCTGCAATAATCGCTGAACGGGTGGGTAAGCAGGGAGCCCTACGGGAAACAGAGCTCGTGTTCTGCGAAGCTCTTTTCCCGTCCAGAAGAGGACCTTTTCTATTCAGCGTCTTTACTGAACTTTACGCTACTTCCTATTCGCTTTGGCAAGTTAGCCTCCGTAGAAGCCAAGAGACTTTAAACTGCCAAGCACCATTTATAGTTCTTGTTCTCCGACGACAGGGAATTTCAATCGGGGCGCTAGTTAATAGGAAAGTCTGGCTCTGTTTCACGCAAATCAAGTACCTAAACCACAGACAGGAGTCTGCAGAAAGAATACTTTAAAAGGTGAATTTAAAGAGAGGGATAATACTCACTTTTCCAAAATTTCTGCAACGACTGTGGCAAAAAAGGCTGAACCAGGGACGTCTCTATCATCCCCTCTAGGATTTAGCAACTCCATAGAGTTAGGGGTCAAATACCACAGCTTCAACGCAAGGCAGACAGGGACCTCGAAGGTCACGTTTCTGTCTGCGCACCGAGTTCTGCTGGAAAGACCCCCAGCCGCTCAATTCCCAAGCAACTTTGCCACGGCCAGCGCTTACCTGGAGTTTTGCTTTCTCTCGCTGCTCAGTACGGGCCCGAGGCCTCTTTTATTGCACACAGTTCAAGCAAAACTCTCGGGACGTAACCAATGGACAGACAGAAATTGCCTCTCACGTCTGTCTTGACCGACCACAACCAGCGTTCTGGAAAGCCCCGCAAGCCCCGGTTTATTTCTAGGACAACTCTGAAAGCTGAGGCGGGACAAAGCTTAGCCTCTCGTACCACAGACTGAGCAACAAAGAGACAGAGCTCGACAGGCCAATTCATTCTAGGTCTAAGAAGCTCCTACAACTTGGCAGGCGCTACGCGGCTTTCCTTTGCGCTTCCCCGCACCGAGCAGTTCGCGCTTCAGCGCATTCGATTAAGCCTTTGAGCCTGGGCTGCAGGAAGTTTACGAGCACGCCTCGGTTTCACCCAAAGGTTGCTGCGACTTACCCGGACAGCTGGGACAGTCGGGCTGCTCTTTCTCCTGGAAAACCCGCGGCTGCAGCACACCAGCTGCAGCTTTCCTCGGTGTAGCCGGTGCGCCACCTTCGCTCGGCAACAAACCCCGCAGGGGTCCTAGCGGCGGGGAGCTGCTTCTGCCCTGGTGAGCCGCAGAAAAAGGAGAGCGCCGGCTGTCAGCACGCGGGGAGAGGAAAACCTCCGAGGCGCGGCCCGGCGATCAAGCGCAGCGAGGACCCGCGCCCGGCCGCCGCAGCCCCCACCCCTCCCGGCCCGACGCTCCGGGGAAGCACCCCCGAAGGCTCTCGCTCGCCTCACCGCCGGCGACCGCGCTCGCAGCCAGCGGCGACCTGCGCCTCCCGGCGCGCACGGCCCGGCCCCGGCCCGGCTCGGGGAAAGACCGGCCGCGCACCACAGAACTACAGCTCCCAGCATGCCTCGGGACGGCGCAGTCCATCCAACCCAGAGGGGAGTCGGCCAAGCGCACACAACCGCCCCCCCCCCCCGCTCCGCCCCCCTCTCCCCCAGCCCCCCGAAGCCCCGCGCGGTGCAGACCCCGCCGCACGCCCGGTCCGGTCCGGTCCGGTCCGGCGCGGCGCCGCCCCCGCCCCGCACAAGGGCCGTTTCCGCAGAAGCCGCCGACCGCGTGGCGCCCCGACCGCCCGCCGCCTCGCCCCCTCCCGGCCCGGCCCGGCCCGGCCCGGGGCGGCCCCGACCACCAACCTCGTTGCTGCACCGCGCCTCGCCGGCCCGAGCCCGGTCCGGCCCCGCAGCCTCCGCCCATAGTGCCGGCAAGCCCTGCACGGCACTTCCGCCCTGGGTTCCTCCGAGCCAATCACGGAGCGCTTCCGCCCTCAGGGAAGGCATGTCCGGACGCCACTTCCGCCCTCAGGGTTCCCAGCCAACCATGGAGTGCTCCTGCCCTCAGTGAAGTCTCGCCCTGACGCCGCTTCCGCCCTGGGTTCCCAGCCAATCATGGAGTGCTTCTGCCCTCAGAGAAGGCTCGCCCTGACACCGCATCCGCCCTCATGGTCCAGCCAATCACGGAGCCGTTTTGCCCCTCAGGGAAGGCACGCCCTGACGTCACTTCCGCCCTCGGTTCCCTGCCAGTCACGTAGGCGGTTCCGCCCTCGGTAGCAGAGGTACCCTCCGCAGGGTAGACTTGGCGGCCGCCCGAGAAAAAAAAAAAAAACGCGTAGTTCTGGCCGCCGCCCGCGGTCCAAAAATGCCACACGGCCATAAATGTATAGAAGTATGCATTTAGCATTGTACATAGCATCTGCCCTGTAATCCTGCAAAAATCATAAGGGATCTAGAACGACAAAGCAAACACACGAAGTAACGCCATCATCCTATCCGTAAAGATGCTATAACAATTACTCACCTGAAGAAGAGCTGCATGCAATACAGGCACTTACTACTACTATATAGATTGCTTTCCCCTAACAGATCCTACTAGTTGTTACCTCACAAAGATGTGCGTACCGCTCTCTACTTGGAAACGCATCAGTCCATAGACTCTGAGCCACCTAAAGACCCCTGCAACTGACTGAAGGAAAACCAAAGCACTTACCCCAAAGTGCAGCCCAGGCAGAATGAGCTCCCTCATGGCTTGCCTGGGGCTCATATACCATTTGGCCCCGCCAAATGGTACAAATGGTACATCGTGCACATAATACACATTGTGCCCACAAAAGCCTTTGGTGAGACCACTGAAAAGAAAAACAAAAAAATAAAAACAGCAAGCGGCTAGCACATTGGTTTTGTTAACAGAGTAATACTAGCTAACTAGAAATTTCCACGTTCTTTACCCTCTACCTTGAAAAAGCCACCGACTTCTGTCAGTGTTCACCGTCACCATTTTTTTTTTTTTTTTTAAATTTTCACGTGGACATCCGAGAAAAACATTTCGAGTCCCTGCCATCGAGGGAGAAGATGAGAGAAAAAAAAAGAAAAAAAAGAGATGGGTGAGATGGGAAGAAGCACAGCCATTCCTTTCCTTGGTAGCAGGGCTGAGGGCAGTGCGGCCCGGCCGGGGGGACCTGCAGAGCCCCCCAGGCAGGAGGTGGGCTGGGCAGAGCAGGGCTGGTGGGTCCCCGGGGTGCGAGTGCCGGGAGGGGCCCGCTGCCAGGGGGCCCGGCCAATGCTTCGTGGCAGCGGGGCACCCACCCTGCCCCAGGGCGATTTCCCCCAGCACCACCTGTGGCACCGCCCACCCCGTGCCTTGCTGCCCACCGGCCCGCGGCACTCCCGCCCCCCAGCTTATCACGGCTCAGCCTACAACCCATCAAAGTTAGCATCCGCTTCTAGCAGGGTATGCAGAAACATGGAGGAAGAAACACACTTACAGGAATAAACTAACTGGATTATGTGCGCTGATACTACTTCATCTTAATCCTAGTTCATACAGTCAATTAATACTCAGGCACCTGAAATTGCTACAAATTTCACCTTCATCCCTGTTTCCCCACAAAAAAAATACTTAAAAAATATTGTTTCAGTATTAAATATAAGGCTAGTTGCAGATGCTATAAACGTAACCTACAAATCCGAAGTCTCTCCTCATCTGGAAATCCTACATCAACTTTGAACCTGAGCAAGAAAAACATCATAGAATGGTTTGGGACCTTAAGAGACCGTCTAATTCCAACAACACCCTACCATGGGCAGTTCCTCTTGACAAGGTTGCTCAAAGCCCTCTCCAACCTGGCCTTAAATACAAGCAGTAGAGTATGAGAACGCAAGAAACCCTTACTGTGGCTTACTTCAGTGGACGCAGCATGTTAAGGTTATGTATGATACCCAGAACTGGTCTTGAATCAGGTCCACAGTAGATGCAAAGCCTTGACTTCTTTATTTGCCTGGCTTTTCCAAATTGAGCGTGAACCTAAGTTCAGCCGATCCCTGTGCCACAAAAATTGAAAGAAAACATCCAAATTATCTGTAACAGGTATCTTTTCTATGAAAATATTAATACACTACCTCCCCTTGCTCCTTTTCCTGGGTATTGTACAATCATATTTTTATTGGTCATGAATAATGGCATTTTTAGGAGTTTTACTATTACTGACCAGTTATTTTTGATCTGAGAAAAAAAACACTCCGTGCACCATGTCACCAGGTGATTCCATTTAATAGTCTCTGCATTACCAATATTTGAAAAGAAAACTCACTAGGGGAAGTGCAAAAGTATGCAGCTATTACCAGTAAAGGCAGTGTAAGTAAACTTCTCAATATTGCTTTTGGTATTTCATGGGAAAAAACATTGAGGCTATGCTTTCTCATCCGTAAGGTTTTGGGGGGCAGGCAGAGAGGGAACCCAAAATTCTTAGCATGTTGCCTGAGAATCACAGTTTACAGTTACTCAATGTCTTCTGGTCTCACAGGATGAGGAAGAGGTATAATAGATTTCTTCTCCGTATCTCTGGAAAGAGCTTTTCTCATATCTGTAGCAAGAGAAAAAAATGTTGTTGTAACAAGAGTCGTTGCACAAAGCCATACTAAGCGAATTCCCTATTACAGTAAGATCACTTTTAATCAAGCACATTTCGGTAGCAAAGTGAACAATTCAAATCGTTAGTACAGCACCAAACTCAACTGAATGTCAAGAAAATGGCAGGCTGAAAGCCCAAACATGACTTAAGTCATCTGCAACAACTGTAGTTGTCTGTCCACAGCCCTTGTATTTCATGTTACTTTCATCTCAAACGATGAATGGATGAACAGAAGAGATACACAGCAAGCCCAAAAAAGCTTTCGTGGGGGACACTTACAGGAAAAAATATCTTGCAATAACA
Source organism: Cygnus olor (assembly GCF_009769625.2). Taxonomy (NCBI): domain Eukaryota; kingdom Metazoa; phylum Chordata; class Aves; order Anseriformes; family Anatidae; genus Cygnus; species Cygnus olor. Next base: position 40,585,665 of record NC_049174.1, on the reverse strand, counting down.
AGCACCTAGTACTCCTGCTTGTTAACATAGTACTTGAAATTTCCATGTCCTTTATCCTTTAAATTGAAAAGGCCACCCAATTCTCTGTCACTGTGGACCATTAGCCTTTGTCAAATTTTAATTGGCTGAGAAAAACAATGCCTCAAGTCTCTATAATCAAGGGACAAAACAAAAGGGTGGGGGTGGGGAGGCCGTCACAGAAAAGGAGGGAAGAGAAAGGAAGAAGGAAAGCACAGCCATTCCTCTTCCCAGTGGCATCAGGAACAAGTCCAGGCACTTGCCAGGAGCATTCTTTCCATTAGATAAGTAACTGCATGTTATTTATCCTTACTCAGAGAATAACATGTCTTTGTACTTGATAGCTTACTCATCTGGCATTTTATTCTACCATGGATACAACGCAATGTGCAAACTGCAAGATTAAGTTTTATAACAGATGTTAATCCTCAGCAGGAAAAGCTATCTAAAGGAAGAAGTAAAATCCCATTACACAACAACCGCCTTAACTTTTTCCATATAAGCAAAACATACAAACACCCCTGGGACACACAACTAGACAATCTTTCCATTCAACTTGGGGTAGAACAAGTACTTACCATAAGCATCCTCATCAGGCTCTCCATTGCTAGCAGAATAGTACTCTAACACTGTCCGGTACACACTGTAGCCTAGTTGCTTATACATATTTACTGCAACCTGATTTGATACTCTCACAAAGAGATCAACGAAAAATCCGCCCTTTCTTTGAAAAAATAAACAAAACACAGTAAGAACGAGCAGATGAATATATTTCCAATTAAGAACCCACAACACGTAACCAAGAACAGGTCTGATGTGGCGGTACACTAATCGGGTGTGTTTCACGCTGTAATAACAGATGCACTCCTTTTACCAAGGGACAAGCCCAGTACTGGCAGAAGTCATTTTTTGGTCACATGAACAATCTTCTAAGCCATCCAGTGCACTCAGATTTATTAACAAAAAGAACAGGGCAAGCCAAATACCCACACAAGCCCCATTTTCATATATACATATTTTTAATTATAATCCATATTTTGGATGCATTTACATTGCACTAGTTTACGGACTGCCCCCTTCAAAATGAACTGGGGAAGAAAAAAATTCAGTCCCACAATCCAGCTGCCTAACAGGAGATGGCCCTCAATACGCACGTTCTTCAAAGAATCACGCAATTTTTGGATTTTACCAACCGCAACAGGGTTGCCCTACCGGCATGAGCTAGGGACATTTCCCTATGTGTTTATTTTCTGCAGGTATGAGTAACCCAGCATGAGATGGAAAGTAAGCTAAGTTACTGTCTGCAGCACCACATTGGTGTAATATTGTGTCCAAGGGAACCCGCACAAAGTCCACAACTGCTAAACAAGTATGTTGGGGGCACTATGGAAAACACAGTTGGTAGGAAAAGAACTTCACAAAACATCAAGAAAAGGATCCTTTATACAGTGTCTTTGCTGAAATTCAGACTACTTCCCATTCATCATGGCAAGTGAGCTTTCATAGAAATCAAGAGATTTTAAAATGCCAGGCGAAGTTTTTAGTTCTTGTTCTCTAACTACAGGGAATTTCAGTCAGTTGGGGCACTATTTAATAGAGAAGTCTGGGAGTCTGGGTATGTTTCATGTAAAACAAATACCTAAATCACGGACAAAAGTCTACAGAAAGAATACTTTAAAAGGTCAACTTAAAGAGAAAGGTAATACTCACTTTTCTGAGATTTCTTCCAATAGTTCCATCAACTTGGCAGCCAAACCCAGCCGTCGAAATTCTGGTGCAACAGAGAGAGCAGTAACATGTCCATGCCATTCTTCCCTAGCCACAGAGCCTTCTGCTTTACCCATTACTGCGGACATAGAGAGTATCAGCACAGCAGCGCCTTTGGGATAACGCGCCCCAGATACACATCTTTACAGAAGAGTATATAAACACACGCTGCAATGAGTGTGGCAAAAAGCTGAACAAGGCACGTCTGTATTATCACTCTACGACTTAGCAAGTCTGTACGGTCAAATATCAGAGCTTCAGAGAAAGGCAGACAAGGCCCTTGAAGGTCACATTTCCATCTGGATTCCAAGCTCTATTGGAAAGACCCCCAGATGCTAGTTCCTGATTTCACCAACTGCACGCTAACAGAACCTATTCTGACACCCAAATTCACCTACCGCAGACAATGCAAACGGTTCTCACACAGTTCTGCTTCATTATTTTACACATCGTTTTGCTCGTATTACGCTAGTAAATGCTAGTCTCTTGACTAGCATTAAAAAACTTAAGTCATTTTTCAAAACTTGTTTTCTGAGGAGTGACTTCTAAATAAAAGTCTTAAGCAATTCTCACGAGTCTTTAAATGAACAGAATTCAGGGTCTGACTGGAATAATGGAAGAACAGAGGGCTACAAGCCAAAAACTGGCTCATCATCCTAGCAGCTAATGGAAATTTCTGGTCGCTCTGAGAGGGGGAGAACTTGGGAAGCTTCGCTAATCTGGCAAAAGAAAGCTTAGGCCCTGCCAACACGTTACATGTAGCCAAAAAAGGTGGTTTGTTTGTTTGTTTGTTTTTTTGGGGGGGAGGGTGGAGTTGAGTGGGGAGTGGGGGCGTCTTCGGAGTTTGTTTCTACATAGCGCCGCGCAAGCATTAGATTGCGAACAACCACTCAAACTTCCTATCGCACACGGTACTTCAGAAACACCCGTCACCCACAGCACACGCGCTTTAGGCTTCAACACATCGAACAGGTCATTTCCCGAGTCTCTGCGAAGGCCTCCCGGGATGCTGGGGCCCGGGTAACGAGGAGGACGAACAGGCAGACAGCCCCAGCAGCGGGTACTGCCGGGGAACGCCACCGCGCCGCGGCAAGGCACGCGCGGCTCCCCGGCCCGGGGCTGGCTCTCGGCGGGCGAAGGGAAGCCCGAGCCCGAGCCCGGAGCTCAGCGCCGCGACCAGCGCTCGCAGCGCGCCCGCCCCGCGGCCCGAGGGCGGCCGGAGCCCCGGAGCAGCGGGAGGCCCCGGAGCAGCGGGGCCGGGGCCGGGGCACTCACTGTAACCCATCAGCTCCCCGCCGGGCGCCTCCGCCACGATGAAGTACTCGGGCCAGTGCGCCAGGTACTGCAGGTAGAAGGGGATCCCGTACTGCGGCCCTCAGTTAAGGAGCACAGCGACACCGGCGCGGCGCCCCCCGAGGCCTCCTGCCGGGCGGCCGGCGGCAGCAGAAGGATACGGTCTCCGTCAGCGGGTCCAGGTTGCTGCGGGCAGAGAGCAACGCTCAGCGCGGGCCCGGCCGGGCTGCGGGGCCGGCCCCAGCCGGGGGAGGGGGGGGGGGCTCACATGTTGTTGAAGCGGAACAGGTCGTCGCAGGTGAAGGCGCGGAGCGACGTCATGGCGCTGCCGGGCCGCCGCCGCCTCCAGCGCTGCCCCGGAAGCGCTCCCGCCGCCCCGGGGCCTCTTCCGGCACGAGGGCGGGGCGGCTCCGCCGGCCCCACCAGGCCCGGCCCCGCCCCGCCCGTCAGCCGCCCGCCCGCCCCGCGCCCCGCGCCCCGCGCCCGCCTCGCTGCGGGGTCCGCCCGGGCTCCCAGGCCGAGGCCCTGCCGCAAGGCGCCGTGCGCCACGGCCAAGTTTCGGGGGGGGCGGGGGGGCGTGCGGCCGCAGCCTCCCCAACCGACGTCGTTCGGCCCCGCTCTGCTTTGCCCCGGCTCCACCCTGCCCTCTGAACCGCGCTGGTGCTTGGGGCTGCGGCTGCTTGAATTGCTCACCTCCCAGGAATGCCCTTTGTTATACGGAAGGACAGAAAGAAATTAAACTATCCTTCCTGTCACCGCGTTGCTAGGCTACCAAAACCCATGCCTGCGCCTCTGCCTGCACCCAGCACGCGCGAAACGCCGTTTACTTCAGTAACGGTTTACTAAGCTACATCAACTCAGAAACGATCCAACGTTTATCTTTTTCTACTCGCGTTAATTCACTTTCTTCAGAAATGATTTAGAAAAAAATTCACGTATGCCTAGGCCTCCACCTTTCAAATGAATAGCTGAAGGAAAGCTGTTATTTCAGCTAATTGCCAGAATTATAGGTATTGTCGCTGCATAACCAATGGCTTCAGGTTATCAGAATGAGCACAAACGTTCGACTTCTTCAGTATCCCGGTTTCTTTCAAGGCTTACAGGTGACAGGCCATCTCATATAATACTAAACTAAGTTTTAGGGTAACTCCTAAAATCGTGAGTTCATTTCTGCTGTCAAGGTATGTTCTTTCTTCCTCACAAGTTCGTTTGTACATAAACTCAAGGTATTTCAACATAATCAACTCCTTGCAGATACATTCTTACCAATCATTAAAAGGCCAAGAGAAATATTTATAGCAAATACGATTCTGATACACGTATGACAATTTATTGTACCACCATTCATATAAAGCATTTCAATTTAAAATGTTGAGAAACAATCTTAAATATCTGCATAAAGAATTTACAAACATTAGTAAAGATAAACCACAGACAACAGCTTTCCAAGTTTTCAAATATATGTTCTGGTAGATATCCATGTATAAATAAAATGGACAATACCAGTGAAGATGCATACCTCATTTTTACTTTATTTATAAAGAAGTGACAACACTAGAAAACACATCGATAACCAGTGCTTTGAACAGTGAAGGTGGGACATAAAAAAGTCTGATTGAACTAACACAAACTTAGGTCTTTATCGAGTTGCATATCTGCCAGGAATGCTGAAATGCAAGAGTTTACACCTGCAATATTCCATAATGGAATACCCACATAATATCAAATATAATCTCCAACTTCCAAACCGGTAAATAAAAAAACCATCATTAACACTATGTATTAGAAGACCACTGCAAGTTCTTATTGCTTTTTGAGTTAATACTCTTCAAATAAACTGAAAACCAAACAGTCTCTACTGTACCTTGCTCATCCTCCTGCTCATTCATTAACACTGGAAGCAATCAGTTACTATATGAGGCCGCAAAAGAGGCATTAAAAAAAAAGAAAAGAAAAAAAAGCTACTTAGGTACATGGACATCCCCACCCTCCCTGCCCGCCCTTACCCCAAAACCCACAATAACCACTTAGTGCCAGTAGAGGAGCAAAACTGGATAGACAAAACCAGAAATGTGACTATATGTAAGAAGGAAATAAAGAGAGATATAGCTTTCTTAAATATTCAAAATCTGATGTCTCCCAAAACGAAGCACATCCCCATCATTTAAAAAGTGAAGTTGCCTTATATATATACATATACACACATATATCTAATCTTTGCACATGCTGAGTAGTTCTCAAATCCACTGAGTTCCACAGTGCAGCAGTTGATTTTGAATTTAACAGTGCTTCAAAAACTACAGTAATATTCAATGCACTTTTTACTAAGGAGAGCAAAAACAAATGCATGTTGATGTTGTTCTCGCCAGTTCAGCATTTCTGCAGCACATCCGTTTGTCTCTTGCAACACAGTTCCACCAGCATCAGTCTTCAGAATCATCCTCAGAAGCTGTTGGAACAACACAGTATAATCAGAAGCCTTCATAAAGGTCTGTTAAATTTAGAACTAGAGCACTTTTAGTTTGAAATGAGTAGTGGAAATAAAGGTGATTTCATAATATAAATAGCTGACTGTAATACCGGCCCCAAACCTTGTATAATTTCATAGCTTAATTTTTAAATGCATCTCACATCTGAAAAAACGTAGCATTTTTAAATCTTAATTCCACATTACAAACTGCAGTGTCCTCCTGCTGTTCCTCCTCAAAATAAAAGGAAGAAAAAATGATTATGCCAGAGATTCAACTTTTATATAAAGTTCACAGTGGCTAATTCCAACTGTAGTAAGAGGAGAGAGAGTATGTTCAAGCTATGACAGCTGCACCCAACACAGGGGAAGAAATTACTCCTACAGTTAAACTATCTTTATACTTTATACTAAAATACCTAGAAAAGTTCATTAGTCTAAGCAAACAAATTTCTGACATTTACATTTATATATATATACACATATGTTTTGTGTGTGTATATATATATATGTATGTATATATATATATACACATATATATACATATACATATATATATATATATATATATATATATATCTGTTGCTTAACACAATTAAGTGAGTCCTACTTGGAAGCAGCTCCTATCTCCACCCCCATTCTTTCAGTCTACGTAAGATAAAGTCCCCATATGCATAGGATTCTGCTATTGAAACATGAATTAAAGGACAAACGCATGCTTGTCAGCTGTGATAAAAACTAAGTACAAACATCTACAATAGGTTTGTAAAGTTAGCTTGTGCCTAACAGGAATTAATCTGTCCTCCAAAGCAAGCTCTGCAGTCTTGAAATTATTTGAATCACGTAATTTGTTCTCTCTCTGAACATAAAGAGGGAAGCAACATTTTTCTCATCACTTCTCCAGCCTCCCAAAAACATTTCTCAGAAGAGAAACATAACTCAAATGGTGTCAATAATAAATTTCAAGTCAGTATTCCTCACCTGCAAGTTAAAGTCTAGGTCAAATACGGATTAAATTGCTGTGTGGAATGCCACTTACTAAGATTAACTTCTACTATGATAAGAATACACATAACTTAAGAATAAATCCTGAATTCCAATCCATCTCTGTTATAGAAAATATTACCTACGTAGTGCTCTGAACGCAGAAATAATCCGCTGCTTCTCGAATTAAACAATCCTCCCCCCCCCCCAGCATTCCTTATATCATACTCCAAACACGTCCTATTCACTGAAAGCTCAATGCATATACAAAATTTGCATGTTGACAGACAAACAGACACTAGAAAAAAAGATAAACCGATTACCTTTCCACTGCCTATTCACAATGCCCAGAAATAATACTCAGATTCAGGCTACATTTACCACAGGTCAGCACACATTTTTCTCACTTCATCGCACTGAAGAACAACTAGGTGAAAAGTAAGCTAGTCCTCTACCTTAATTGAGAACTGTTAAATTCATTCCAGAAGTGGACAGTGCTGATCAAAGAATATGTACATCCAAAAAGCGGGGAAAACGAGGTAAACAAAAAGGGCAAGAAAAGTATGGTAATTTAAGCACAGTCAAATTTAGCCTGAAATGCTTTTTTTCTACCAGAACTCATGAAAAGGCTACAGCCTAAAGGTCACCACCATTTCCATAATTAGGTACTACTAGAATGAATTCACAAAGAATCTTGGTATCACTGGCAGGAAACACTTGCATAGTCTTGCATAGTCATGATGCTATTGGGAAATCCATCATGGAGAATTAAAATCAGCTCCCACCCAGAATAATTCTACTGATACTGGAAAAAGCACTGGGTAAAGTCAATTTTTCAGTAATTAAGTTTGGTAGTATGAATCATCTTGGCAAAGGAGGATTGCACTCATTTAACTTTGAGTAGATCTAATGGGGGGGGAAGGAGGAGGAGAGGGGAAGCACCTACTTTCAATATCTTCCATATGTGCCTGAAGAGTTCTTGCAAGGTTAATAAACTAGAAACAAGGCAGAGAGAAAGTAGTTTAAAAGTTGCAAAGTTTATGTGCAGTAATTTGCAACACGTTAGCAAAGAAGTTTTCTTCACGTTTTCTTCACTTTTTATATCCCAAAGCTTCATTCCAGGTGTTGGTTATCCTAACCCACTTGCTCAACTTACAAAATCAATACAAAATTTAACATAAAGTCCCACATATTAGACTTCAAATTGCTACTGCACAGTTTTTTCAGCTTCCACACTATGTCAAATGCTTCTGTTAGCAGTTAGTGCCTCCCCATCTTCATGACTGTAAGACACATCTATTTTGAGAGTTGCACACACATAAGAAATTGGCAGCTTTGTGAAAACCGTTCCTACAAATTCCAATGCACAAAACCGTAACCCCACAAGGACTTCATTAGTTGAATCCATTTCATTTATTTCACTATTTATATGGCAAAACAGAGCCCTCTGGCTGAACGAGGCTATTGAAAAAAAAGCATAAATCCACTGAAGAATATATCCGTAAATATGAAGTTTAAAATCAGGGTAACTACTAGGCAATAGTGGCAGCTAAATGTTAGAAGAACAGTGACAATCTACATCACTGTTTAAATGATAGGACAGATGCTGACACAGCAAGTAAAAGGAAACAAGAATAACCTAAGAGGTTTCCATAGCCCAGTTATGGTTTCAGTATCAAACGCATATGGGTGATCTTTACTGGTTTAAAATGTAGCATCACACAACTATGTAATGCTGTGCCTGATCAGAAACATTAAGAACATCTTACTTTTGCAATATCCTCGAGGTAATAAACTGTACTGGATGCTGGCTACAGTTAGATTGTGTCTTTTGGAAAATCAGAGTCATAAAATGGTTTGGGTTGGAAGGGACCTTAAAACCATCTAATTCCAACCCCCTGCCGTGGGCAGGGACACCTCCCACCAGACCAGGCTGCCCAAAGCCCCATTAAACAGCTCCAGGGATGGGGGCATCCACAGCTTCTCCGGGCAACCTGTTCCAGTGCCTCACCACCCTCAGAGTAAAGAATTTCTTCCTAATGGACATTTCATTTGTGAACCACAGAAAATAAGCTATATAACTGGGCATGTACAGAAAGAGGACCACTGTTCTAATGCAGTAAAAGATTTGAGCACAGCCCTGCTTCTACTCCAAAGGCCTACTACCTGCTATGCAAATATTCAAACAAGCTTTAGACAAGCTTTATATTGCCAATTCTTTTTAAGCAATTTTAAAAAAATATACCTTTCAGGGGATCAGTTGTCGAAGAGCACAGAGATTCACTATCCAGTATCAAATTAACATGTAGAATACAGATTTTTGAAAGAGTCACTATGCAGAAATGATTTTGTATGATGATCTCTTACTGGTCCAAGGTGCACTTACTGCATTTCTAAGTCAAGGCGTTTAAGTGACAAGAATCCAGTCAAACCCAATTATTAAGAGTTTTGACTAATGTCAGAAAATCATCCTATAGCTCGGCAGTTTCAAGTACTTATTTAAGGCTCAATCCAGCAGATGGACAAAGCAAGGTCCAGACCTCTGTAATGCAGACTGGCATAATGAGAAAGGTCTGTCAAGTCAGATGGTCCAATGTTCTAAACTGAACGTTGTATACAGAGGAAGATAAACCCTCCAGTTTTGGATAAATACCCAGCAGTTATGGTAAGATACACGCAAAGCAATCAGTTACTGATAACCTTGACAAAATTAATTTTGCAACACAGTAACTGAAATAACGTAGTACCCTTCAGTTTCAAATCAAACATAGTGTCACTACATTAGACAAATCTAGACCATTTTACATCAAAATCTCTTAATTAACAGTAGTACTTCTTGGGTATCTAGCTCCTAAGTCATTCAAGACAACAATATAGTTCTAAGTTCACTGTACGAGCAATTCCTGACATAAAATTAATGCATACTTACTCTGACACGTGTGCTGGCCTCACTTGCAGTTCCTAGCATATCAGAAAAGCGCTGTTCACATAAGTGTAACAACACTACAAGGTAGAGACCAGAGCTGATAAATTCATAGTCTGCCTTAAAGGAGATCAAAAGAAACATTCAGAATGTTAGCAGTATATTTACATGCGATTCAAGAGGCAGAACAAGAATTCAATTTTATTGGAAGCACTACATATTTGATCTCTAGTTGTTCCAAGGAAGTTAGGGAAATGTAATAGGAAAAAACAAATTAATTACTAAAATGCTATTATACTTGTAGTTCCTCCCACTCACCACAGATCTAACCTGTTATCCTTGAAGATGGATTTTATTTGTGGAACTCTTTCTATTTAAGTCAGTGTGACTAGTTCACAGGTAAGAATCTAAGGAGCAGAGAATTGTACCATTTGAAAAAAAAAAAAAAAACAAAACTTTGCTGGCTTCTTTTTGGCTTCTTTTCAGTGTTCCCAATACTTTACAGAAAGAAAAAGTGTTGTCCGTAGGTGTTAATAAATATTTCAAGAAATTATTTTCACTACAATAAAGGAAAATTTTCGAAATGCTACTACTGCTGAATTGATTATTTAAAGTTAATTCTTTAGAAAAAAGCTTTAAAGGCCTTACTTCTATTGAAGTACAGTGACAGTAACCAACACTCAGTAGTGCTAAAATGTAAGATGACAGCACTCTTACGGACCGTTCACGATGTGGCCCAGGTGAAAGGAGCTAGAGTACCAGAGTAAGTTAGCTTACTCTAAATAGTAAGAAAATCAGAGGCTGATGTTTCGCCAAGTTCACACATTTCAAAGTTGGAGTTATTTTTCTGTATTTTCTTTTAACTTCTCAGGTAGGCAAATTTCATTAGTCTTCCTACATTCACAGAATTCAACCCAGAGAACACAGAAAACCCCCTGAATAATTCAATATATCAATGCCAGCTTTCTAATATGTATTCATTGTAAAATACTACACAATCCAGTGGTTATAAGATGGTGCATTTTATAAAAAGACAGTAATATCAATGGACCTTTAATTATTATTATTATTTTTTTTAATTTAGAAAAGCACTTGAAGGAGCAGCAAGAAGCTCTGTTATAAAAGAAGTTGGTTTTTACACTTTAATTAAAGGAATAAAGTAATAGTTTTAATGGTATGTTTAAAACAATTGTTTAAAATGTTCTCAAACAAACAAACAAAAACGCTAAAAGGAAAGACACATCATGATTTAATAAATGTGAATGCAGGATTTCCACTGCACCTATGCGTCAAAGACACTAGACCGCAAAGATAGATGAAAGACCTGCAGATCTGCACTTAAGGATACGAGATATAGTACCTTTACTGGAGGCTTAGCAATAGGAAAAAGAAGGAGGATAGAATTTGAATACTGAGGAGATATATCTGTTCCACGGTTTTGTTACTTTACGTGCACATCAGTCCTCCTGAAAAGGGGAAACATTTTCCTTCTCTAAAGAGGAGTGCCCTCCCAACACAAAATCAACACTTACCAAACTAAGCAAAATATACTAACTTGTTCATTTGCATGTGCCCTATAGAGTTCATGAATATCAAAGTCTTCCAGATTCAGATGCAACTTCTCCTTACACAGTTCACAAGTAGTTACTGCTTCCAAAGAAGAACCTGGTTGGGAAGTGCAGGGGGAAGTTAAGAAATCAGTGTCAAGTTGCAACAATCTAAAATACAGGACACAATTATATAAGCACTAAAAACTGTAACTATTTCTTGGTTTTATTTCCCAAAGCAAGGTTAGATGAAACGATGGTCTCTGGTATAAATGTAGTGATCATCTACAACCATCAGAATTTAAATGCTACAGAATGTTTATTCTCTGTCAGGCTGCATGTATTTTGCTTCATGTTCAGCCTGGACACCGTACTTCTTGAAAGTCTTGAAAGCCTGGCATAAAATCATTGCTGTTTGGGCTCTTTGAATTCCACACTGTAATCCGGTTATACACAAAAGTAAATACACTAGAATAGTTTAAAGTTATTATTGGAGTAAGATGTTGTCTTGAAGTTCCAGGTCTGAAACTAGTTGTTTCATAAGAAACAAAACAAACAAACCAAGATTATGATGGATTTGTGTCTTAAATTTGTTGATTTCTATCTACAAAGTTGCACACTTCAAATGAAGTTCCCCTACATGCTGAGGCTTTTAATATGTCCTTTCTCTGATGCAGGTCATCTTATGCCGAGTAAACAAACTGCACCTTCCTTTTGTAAAAAGTATTTCATGATCTTCATGTCTCTACCAGGCCATGTATTTTAAGTCTTAAGAATCCTGAACTTAAGTTCATTGAACAATTTATAAGTAATACAAAAAGATCTGTACAGTGTGCAGTTTCTGAAGTGTATCTTAAAAAAAATCTATATTCCTGTTCAACTGCCTCGAACGGGAGTTAAGATATGTTAAAAAATAAAAAAGACAATGCATTCAAGAACTGTTGCAATAGAAAAATATTTTTTGATTTTAAAATTCCTGTCGCTCTGCTAAAGTCAGACTGGCTATAAGAGACTTAATAATTAGAACTGCATGCACAGGGAGTTGCTGGGAACACACTTGCCCAAACTGGTAGAGTAGCCCTTAAAAGTATCTTCTCATGCCCCAGACCTCTGCAATGTTATATTCTGTTTAACATCTTAGTAGGCGTTACAAAAAAAATGTAGTTCTATAAATGACAGATACCGTTCTTGGAAATAACTCACAGGAGAAAATACGCACACATATGTGCATGCGTACACACATACACATACCAAAAAAGCCTTGAAGTGCCATAATGTTTTTGGTTTTTTTGCTTATTTTTTTTTTAATATATATATATATATACACTTTTTTCTCCCCAACTGTTTTCAAAAATGTGTCTTAATGTTATTAACAGCAATCGTACTGGTAAGTCTCCCACCATACCCAGACATTTACCACAGTCTGTTGTCTCCTTTACCTGAATTAATCTTGGACTGCAGCCATTTTTTCATACACTCCTGGTGAACATACTGAAGACTTCCAGTGCATTTGCATGGCTCTATTAAAAGGTTGTCAGAACTTGCAGACGACATCTGACAGATTCTACATAAGTCACCCTCTTCATCTTCAGAATCTTCTAAAAGCAGACTGAACAGGAAGTAATATCAACAAAACACTGTGACACGTTTCACGTACGATTTTTTGACAACAATTTCTGTCCTCCAACTGTTCTCAAACCTGTGAGGATTAATACAAGTTTCTCTAAAGACAAAAGCGAGCCTGTAGGTGACAGCTGTGAGTTGCATCCTTCTCTGAAGGAAAGTACCTTTTAACATCAAGGTTACATAAAACTCTCTCATGCTAAGTCAAGTACATTTAATTATCTCAAAAGAACATACTAATTTACCTCTCTTTAATTTTCTGGAGTCTTTCTGGATCTCTTGAAGGTGGTATTTTAGACTTATCACTTTCTTGTCCTTCAGACTGATTCCAGCCAGAGGGAATAATATCTACAGTTATCATAAGATTGTCAGACAGACTGCTTCCTAATGTTGGAGGCACTGCAAAGCGAAAGAGAGAACCAGGCAGAATTCCCGAACTTCTCCTGCTGTGGGTTGAATCTGGTGGGGAGGCAGTAGCTGTAGGAATACCAGATACTGCAGGTGTTGATGGTCTGCTAACAGAAGCCCTAGGCGGGCTATCTGATGCTTCAAGAGAGGTCTCCTCACCTGACTCTCTTCTTCTGAAGACATGTTGCGATCTAGCAGTTGTATCAGAGGTAGAGATCCTTGCAGACTCGTCTCTTCCTTCTCTCCTTCTTCTGGAGAAGAGAGGTGTACATCTGTTCCTCAAAGATGATGACAACCAGGATCCTGTGCTCCTGCTTTCAGAGTCTGGTCTGTAGCTTTCCCCGTCCGAATCAGAGTTAAGATTCTGTGAAATTCCTGATAAACCCCATCTTCGTCTAAGAAAACTAAATCCCTGAGAAGCTTCAGATGTCTGAAGTCCTGGCGTTTCTGGAGTTGCAGCTCCATTAGCACTAGACATGGCAGAAGCTTGAACTCTTGGGACAACAGATGACTCTTCAGAACCTAATGACCTTGTATGCAATGAATCCTGGCTAGATCTTCGAGAGAAAAATGTAGATGACATACTAGATGCTAAACGAGACAGCAGCTGTCTGGTTGTGCGCCTCCCTTCGCTGTCAGCAGCAGCCTCATTTAATGACCTCTGAGAAGATAAAACCCTTTCAGAACCACTTGAGGAAGGAATTTCTTCTCTAATGGCAGTATGAGAAAATGCTGGCTGCATGCTCCTCTGGGGAGATTCCATTTCATTTCTCCTTTGTCTTGAAGAATAGCTCGATCTTGAAGAGTTTATGTTAGAGTCTCTGTTGAAAAAAGATGGCTGACGATCAGAAGGCAACTGTTGGTTCATGGATGCATTCAGCCTCAAAGCGCTTAATGAATTCTCTTTTGGTCTTGCTCCCTCTGCGTATGAAGAGGCAGGCCTATCCTGAAGATCTGTTGCAGGAAAGCAGAGGAAAACTATAACAAGATGTGCTCTAATTCTTACATACCAGATGGATAACTCTTAAATGTCAATGCAAAAGTTCAGGATTTTGTGATCCTTTCACAAAATTGTTTCAAATTTGGCAGGTAAACTCCAGAGCAATATTAAGTTTAAACTTACTTCTCGTAATTCTGATGTTAAACTGAAACCAAGCCCATTTTCAGTCTGATAACTCTGTCTGGAATCTAACCCCCCCTAAAATCTTCAGTCTATCAAGGTATGACTCACTGTCTTATACCAATATGAAAACGGTGAACACTAACCATCTGTTAGAAGTTATATAACAACACTTACATTGAAAAAAAAAAGTCCATATACAGTACTATTTAATAACTTAATGGTCCATTCTGCCTGTATACTGAGAAAGACAGGTTAATTAACATTAATAAACATCAGCAATGTAGCAGACACCAAATCATCTGAAAAAAAAATGCATGGGAAACATCAAGTATATTCTCCATCTATTACAAGCTACTCTCTGCAGAAGAGCATCACAAACTGCAGTCAAAAACACTGCTTAAAGGTAGCATAAAATTAATGACTTTGGATAACAGAAATTGAGTAGTATCTAAATTAAATGTACATCTTAGAATCATAGTATTCTACCTCTAGCAAGTCAAACCTTGCTAGTCTGAAGATTTTAGGGGGGGTTATTATATTTCTTTTAAAAAAGAACTAAAACATAAAAATAGTAACCTAAGAATACTGCAACTGCACTAGTTTGGCTAAAATGAGTTAATTAAAAATGTTTTTATAAATACATGAGCAACAAAACTTCGGAGCACTAAAGAAAGTCTCAATCCCTTACTGGATGCGAGGGAAAACAGTGATGAGAGATGAGGCTGAGCTCAAGTACTTAATGCCTTCTTTGCCTCAGTCTTTAGTAAGACTAATTTTTCTCACGGTACCCAGCCTGCTAAGCTGGGAGACACACAGAACAGAATGAAGCCATTATAAACCAATGGGAAATGGTTAGCGATCTACTACACCTCTTGAACTCACACAGATTTATTGGGCCACAAAGGATTCACCCAAGGGTATTGAAAAAGCTGGCGGAAGGGATCACTAAGCCACTTTGAACAACCTATCAGCAGTCCTGGCTAACCAGTGAGGTCCCATCTGACTGGAGGTTAGCAAATGCAACACCTATCTACATGAAGGGCAGGAAGGAGGACTTGGGGAATTACAGGCCTGTCAGTCTAACCTCAGTGCCAGGCAAGGTCATGGAGCAGATCATCCTGAGTGCTATCGCATGGCATGTACAGGACACCCAGGTGATCAGACCCAGTCAGCGTGGCATTATGAAAGACAGGTCTTACCTGACTGGTACAATCTCCTTCTACAGAGAGATGACACACTTAGCAGACAAAGGAAAGGCTGTGATACTGTTTACTTGGACTTTTACCAAAGCACTTGATACTGTCTCCCACTAACTCTCAGGGCTTGGATGGATGTACTGTTCACTAGGCAAAAATCTAGAAGGATGTCCAGACAAAGCGTCATTGTGAATGAAATTAAATCTGGTTGGATGTCAGTCATAAGCTGCGTTCCCCAGGGCTCAGTATTAGGGCCAGTTTTGCTTAATAATTTTATCAACAATCTGGATGAGGGGATCAACTGCACCCTCAGTTAAGTTTGCAGATGACACCAAGCTGGGCAGGAGCATTCATCTGTTTGAGGGCAGGAAGACTCTGCAGATTGATCTGGATAGGCTGGATCAATAGGCTGCATCCCATTGTATCGCACTCAACAAGAATAAATGCCAACTGCCCTGCTTAGGTTGTCACAACAACCCCATGCAGCCGTATGTATATATGTATATATATATATATATAGGCTTGATAGAGAGTGGTTAGACAGTTGCCCTTCAGAAAAGGACCTGGGGATGCTGGTTGACAGCCAGCTGCAAATGAGCCAATATTGTGCCCATCCTGGCCTGCATCAGAAATAGTGTGGCCAGCAGGACTAGGGAAGTGACTGTCCCTCTGTACTCAACAGTGGTGAGCCTACACCTTGAGTACCACAGTCAGTTTTGAGCCCCTCACTGCAAGAAAGATGTTGAGTTGCTGCAACATGTTTAGAGAATAGCAACAAAGCTAGTGAAGGGACTAGAAAACAAGACCTATGAGGAGTGGCTGACGGAACTGGGGCAGTTTAGTCTGTAGAAAAGGAGACTGAGGAAAGACCTCGTTGTTCTCTCCAACTACATGAAAGGAGGTTGTAAGCAAGGTGGGTGTCAGTCTCTCTTCTCAGACAAGAAGTGACAGGACCGTTAGGAAGCAGTCTCAACTTGCAACAGGAGGTTTTAATAAGATATCAGGAAGAATTTCTTCATGGAAACGGTGATTAGGCATTGGAACAGGCTGCCCAGTGATGTGGTGGAGTCATCCTCCCTGGAGATATTTAAGACATGTGGATGTAGCATTTAGGGACATGGTTTAGTGTTGGATAGAGTAGCATTAGGTGATAGTTAGACTTGATAATCTTACGGGTCTTTTCCAACTTAAATGATTCTACAATTCTATCAACTAGCTACTGCTTCTCCCAAAGAAATACAACAACTTCAGTTGCAGATCCAGCTATGCAAGCAGCTTAAGCAGGATCAAATTACTAATAATCATCCTGTATTACTAATCATAGTTGCTCCCTCAATTACCTTAATCACATATAGCCAGTTAGATAACTATGACCACACGGCCGTCCCCTCCACTGCTTTAAGTATGTTTATTTACATTATGTTTTCTTAAAACCATAATTTTTGTCATTACTACATACATACCTCAACGCAGAATTCTACTGTAGCTCAAGTCTAGGTGACATTAAGTGAAGCAGCTGAGAAGGATAGTCTTCTTTCTCGCAGAATAGCTAGACTTGGCTGGAAAGTGGACAGCAGATGCACGCTAACCTCATAGGAAGGGAAATCACTTTTCATTTCCTTTAACATTCTAAATACTTAACAGGCATTGGTAGATTAAGGTAGGAGGTAGAAGTTTTCTTCAGTTATTCTGAGATTGAAACAGAATCATCTAGGTTGGAAGAGACCTCCAAGACCACCTAGTCCAACCTCTGACCTAACACTAACAAGTCCTTGACTAAACCATATCACTAAGCTCTACATCTAAACATCTTTTAAGCACCTCCAGGGATGGTGACTCGACCACTTCCCTGGGCAGCCCATTGCAATGCCTAACAATCCTTTTGGTAAAGAAGTTCTTCCTAACCTTTCATGTGATTTTTTTTTTTTTTTTTTTTACAGGTTCTGCACTGCAATCATATTATTTTATTATTGAAGCTGAGGTTTATGCATCTGGCATATCCTAAGGAAGGAAACATCTACATAGATGCTAAGCATTTGCTATATGGTTTTGACGACAAAGCAGAGAACACAGTCAGGAGTTACTTTTATAGCACTTGACGGGGACACTACAGCTAGAAAGGCAGCACAGACAATACAAAGCAAGCCTACCCACCCATCCTTTTCTCCCATTAGGCTCTACCAGGTACACTTCCCCTTTTTCCACTTATTTAAAGTCATGTAGAGTATGACAACATTAAAACATACGCTTCTGGCAAGGCAAAACTGCAGGATGAGATTTGAAACTGGTTTTTAATCTTTTCTACTCATCTTCTATATATGCAAAAAGATTGTTGTTGTTTTAACTTCTGCATATAAAATACCACTACTGCATCTGCAAAAAGGGTATCGATGAAGACCAATGACTAGCGACCCCCTCAGACCACAACAATCCAAAGAGGGAGAAAGTGAAAGTGACAACGCAGAAATTCATACTAGTCCTAGTAGATACCATTGAACAGATCTCTCACTTGCTATAGTATATGTATTTATTCACTTGTATTGTCAATGATCTAGCAGTTCTCCCTAATAAACACTCAAAAAACACAATGGAAAGAGATATGGGTGAGTGCCTTGGTGGAAATTCTTTGAGTCAAATAACTTTTTTAATTTATTTCCATGTGGCTAAATAAAAAGAAATCTTAAAATACACAACGAGAAAGGAGACTTAATGAATATTCACACTGTTACCGTGGCAAACGCTGATACCATTTTCTTACGACTGAATGCATCTATATAAGCTAGACCATTCATTTATCTTTTGATGGTTTTAGTGAACACGTGAAGAGCGGCCAAACAGCTTTATTTAAAAGAATACCTTTAAATTAAATAGATCTTTTGCGTTGGTGTTTTGAAGAAAATATGAAAAGCACGTGGGAAGAAAGTAACAGGCATGCAGCCTGTGTGTTTACAAGCTATCATTTTTACAATACATACATGTTGAAGATGAAAAGTCATTGCTTCTGTAACTGTGATCCACCAGATCATTAATGGACATATCTGTTCTTCTTTCTAACTCTCTTCGCTCTCTCACCAGCTCAGTTCCCAGAGAACCGAGCATCACAGATGAAGATCTAGGAATCCTACTATACCTCCAAGAGGCATCTAGGAAAAGAAAATATGCCATGTTTTTATAATAATTTTAAAATCCATTAAAGCTGGTACTTTAGCATGCACTCTGGTTATATTGTATTAAGGGGGAGTTTAGCAATACCATTAAGCTGATCAAGTGGCCAGTTACCAACAAAAAGCTAAGAATACAGCACCACTCCACTGCTGATGGCAACTCACTTAACCATGCAGTTGGTTCTGAAAGCTAACCCAGGAAAAAAAGCAGTAATACTTTTGTGAAGAGTCAGACCCTGTAACAGTCATACAGGACAGGAGAAGGGAAGTAGGGTCTTGTCTTCCAGTGACAGCTAATTACTAGGTAGCTTCACGTTAGGCAAAACCGCAACTCGAGGTTTAATAAATGCTGCCATTCTAATGAAACTTCTTAAGCATTCCTAAGATTGACTTTCCAAAAAGACATCTGAAGCTTAAGAGCGTTTTAAACACAACTCTTAAGAACAGTGACAAATACTGTTCTTGCTCATATTACAGAGACAGAAGGTAAAAGCTCAATTTGAAGAGATCTTGTTTTTCAATAATAGCTCCAACAACTAAATCAGGAACTATACATGCTTAAGCTGTGAACAGAACTCGTTCCAAAAAAAAAAAAATCCTTCATTGGCTCTGAAAAATCCACCATGAATTTATTATACTGTTAACTTCTAAATCCATGTTTAGGCATTCATTGGTCAACAGGGTGATGACCAATCCAAAAGTGGACAGACATGTCTCAGATCATAACAATAATGTTAATAATATGACTGCCATTAACACAAGAGTAAGAAAGTATCTACAGTACAGGGTTTTAAGTAAGAACGTATTAAGTTTTATTTGGATAGCCATGTAATTCTATAAAAACAAAATTGGTCTATACACACAAGGTAATCTGAATGGCTCTAAGGGTCTGTTTCAAAACATTCTAGAAACGCTTTCAGTAGAAGCTTGTCATTATTTCCTGGCCTTTAGACCATTGGTAGTATATTGCTTAAATTACAGTTATCCAAGTATTTGCTTAAATTACATGTAACCAAATATCACAGTTATTTACAGCTTTAATGAGAATCTCAGTTTTTCCTGGAAGAGTTCCTCGTGTACAATGTTAATTTTTGCCTGGCTTGTAGAAATAGTTTAGGAAAGAAAGTTATTTTTCAGTAGGGCCTGACCCCCTACCAACAACATTCTAACCAGCTATGGCACTATGCTTCTTGAAACGCAGAGCTAAGTTCATAAAGATTTTCTTTCTGCTGTCTGACACATGCAGGTTTACTAACACAATTAGTCTCCTGAAATCATACATAACAAGCGCACTCATTCTTTCCTTGAAATCTTAACCACTTCAGATCTATTTGAAACATGAAGTCCAACTTCACTGCAAATGGAATAGGTACAGCTAATGTTGAAGTTCCATGAGTACTAATGAGTTTTCAAACACATTAACAGCATTCTCACTATTTCATATACTACTGTCAATGTGAAATTGCTCTTCTATTGACCATGATGTTTTTAATACTGAAGAATAACAGAAACATAGTATTTCAAAGCAAGTTGTTTCCAACTAAGTAAGACCTGATCTTACTCTCAGACAACTCTCATGTAGCTCAGCTCTAGTAATCAGCCTCTCACCTGAAAAGGCAGTCAAGCCATTATTTCTCACAGAAGAGGTAGACGTACAGGACAGCTTAGGTCTCTTTGAATCACTATCTCGCTGCTGGTTATGCAGTCTTGAATATGCTCCCTGAGTTCTCTCAGTCTCACCATAACACCCAGATGTAAAATGAGAGGAGGAAGATGTAGACTGAAATAACACACAAAAAAAATATAATTATGGATACAGTATTTCAGGTGTACCTTCCACAGCCTACAATACTGAAAAACAGCATACATAACATAAACCCCACAAGACCAGCAAAGAATAACTTTAAGACGCAAAGTCTTTTTTTATTTAAAAATATTATAGAATTTATGCTTGTGCTCTTGACAGCCTTATCAGGTTTATTCAAGGCAGTTCCACATCTAAAGCTGGTTTCTACTACAATCAGCACCTTTTCTTTTTTAGACGGATGACATTTAAAGAGCAGAAAGATAATCCTGACCCTTAAGATATCATAAAAATGCCCAAACATAGGTTTAAGGATCACAAAGCAAAGATAATTTTGTATTTCAGAAATGGCTGTAACTGATCACCTTTATTATTTAGTAGTTTAACAAACCCTGCTCATCTTTTAACAACCTAAAATACACTTAGCTAGGAGGTAGCTCTAGTTTCTATTAAGGTGTTTAGACCAAATGCATCTGATTACATTAATAACAGAATTGTAGGGGTTGGAAGGGACCTCATGAGACCATCGGGTCCAACCCCCCTGCCAAAGCAGGTTCCCTAGAGCAGGTTGCCCAGGTAGGCATCCAGATGGGCCTTGAATATCTCTAGAGAAGGAGACTCCACAACCTCCCGAGGCAGCCTGTCCCAGTGCTCCGTCACCCTCACTGTGAAATTCTTTCGCATGTTGGTGCAGAACTTTGTAATCCATTTTGTGATCATTGCCCCTGGTCCTGTCCCCACAAACCACTGAAAAGAGGTTGGCCAAATCCCTCTGTCTCTCACACTTAAGGTATTTATAAACATTAATAAGATCCCCTCTCCGTCTTCTTTTCTCAAGGCTGAGCAGACCCAAGTCTCTAGGCCTTTCCTCATAGGGGAGATGCTCCAGGCCCCGTATCATCTTTGTGGCCCTCCGCTGGGCTCTTTCCAGGAGATCCCTGTCTTTTTTGTACCGGGAAAGTACAAGCTTTTTTATTAAGCTTAAGCTCAACTGAAATAGTGTAAAAAGTAAAAAACAATTTTTGCAGTATATAGCCTTCCTAGTACTGACGGGAAAAAAAAAAGAGAAAAAGAAAGGAAAGTGTGTTAGCCCATGAAGTTAGTCTGGTTACTCACAGCCAAGATTTTTGGATACCAAAAACTTGACTTTGATCAAACTGTTTGTTCTTCTACCAGACAGTATTTGAAACCAAGCTTGTTAATTGGCCAAACAAATTAACTGTTCACTTGTGTTTTATTTTAATGTTTTTTTCTGAGCTTATGCCAATGCTTTTCATTTTTTGAAATTAATATCTAATTATTTCCCTTTCCCCATCGTAAAAGACAAGAGGGTCAGACACAGAATCTAACATCACAAACCAAGTATGAAAATAGGTTAATTTTCCCTCAAATTATGTGTTTAACATAATTTATCTTTTAATTGCTTGCTATTTGACAAGTGGAAGTTCAAGCCTTCTGCAATGTTCACCCGCATCAAAACATAATTTAAGAGAAAAATTTATCTTAAAAGGAAAAAAAATCCTCTCACTTTGAAAAGCCAACAGCACTAGCTTAACTGGATATACATGGACCAACTACAACCAGAGGCTCCAACTATATCTATAGCCATTTACTAGGATTACTCCTGTAGGCCACCATCCCCACAGTTTTCCACACTCCTCACTTTTCTGACCATGCATTCACCTTTTAAGTAAGTGTACGAAAACAGACACCTACTTACGGTTCAAGTATCCTTAGGTACCCAAAAGCCCTCTCAGTTTTCAAGCGAACAGAATTTTCAAGTTTGCTATCTACCCCCAAGGGTCTTCATAGTTGTCTGCTTTACCCCTCTTAAAGCGGGAAATCATCAGGCAGTTGGACTAGATCTCAGAATAGTTCAACTGGAAAGGACTATCAGTTCTATTTTTATTATTTCTAATGCAACTGAAAGCATTTTATTTTGACTCTGCAGTGCATAAGCAATTCAAAGAAGCAAACTACTTCAGAGTTGTTAAGGGACATTCTGTGGTTCAGTTCTATGATTATGGAGGCCACTTAAGGCAAGCTGTTTAGGCCTGAGCCTTGGATCTCAGTCTGGTGAGAGTTTGGCCTCCATTTTCTTCCACAGTATGCTGCAAGCACCATGTAACTAACTGTTATGTTACCTGTAAGTATATCTAAAGTTAAGTTTTCTAAAACAGATCCTCCAAACTACGAACTTTGTTCTCAAGTCACAAAGCTGGTAAGGTCCAAAAAAACCACCGTGCCCTAGAAAAAGCCAGTAAAACAATCTGAGTATAAACAATGTTAATTTTGTCATTTGTAGGACTACAGCATGTAAAAGACTTCAATCATGCATGCCCTTTTTTCTTTTTGATTGGTCACTTCTTAAGAAATAAATTTGAAGTGAGTGGCTCTACTAGTAGTCAAATTAATATACATTACTATTTTCATCCTCTGAATAATTTCTTAACACTGCCATCTTATTTTCCCTCCATTTTGACTTGGTAAGATCTTCTTACCTAAAAACATTACAGCGAGCTTCTGCTAGCATTTTTTCAGATTGGCAAGGCTACAGTAAAACCCTCTTTTCTTAAAAAGTCATTATGCATTAAAAATTATTACCAGTCTGTTTCTGCTTCCCCAGAATCTTCCAGACCGTGGATGATCAAGTGTCCCTGAGTAGTGAGTTGGAGAGGACGCTGTAAGCTTCCAAGCAGTTTCATGGGTCTCTCTTTCTCCAATTCCCCAGTCTCTACCAGAAGTATTCAATACAGCGGATTCCTGAAGAATAACATGCTTATCATATACATCTTCTAACTCAAAATGAAATGTATATCCGATCTGAATATCGAAAATGCAGGAAAGGGTGGGGTACTAATAAACTGGGAAACGTCCATGAAAAACCTCAAGGTATACCCAATAAGAAATGAGGCAGGTTTACAAGAAAACCGCTGGCAAAAGGAAAGACATTTTTCTATTAATTACCTCCTTTATCTGTCCTCTCATTTGATTGTGGACAATAGGGTTTTTGGGGTGTTACCCCAACTTGCTCCAGAAACAGGACAGAGTTAAGGACCTCAACTTTCAACATGACGAGTTACCATCTTCTTCCATTAAAGCACGCTTGCGTATGTTTTATTTATTTAACTGCTGGGCACTAGTCTCATATAACAAGCTCTCAGGCTATCTTCTATAAATTGGAGTGGAAAAAAGCAATTCAACATGATCCTCTCTGCTATTATTTTCCGTCTGCTTTACCTGGAAAGTATTGTAAAGGTCGTTCCTCAGAGTAGAAGCACATTGCTCAGCACAAAACAGCCAAATGATAACGCATTGCACAGTGTAAATGCTGCAGTTCATGTAATAAATGAAATCAAGTACATAACCCTCCTAATTCCTTAACAGTGGAAAAATAGTTTGGTGACTTATCTAGCTTCACAGCTTGAGACTAATCTTCTGACCAAAAGCTTTCAGTGTCATCCTGTCTAGACCAGATGGGTCCATAAACCCTATGAAAGAGCAAGACTATTAGACTTTTTATTATTTTTTATTCAGATGGTTTTACCGAGCGATCAGTCTACAAAAAATGGGTAAGAATACAAAAAAAATAAATAGATCAAAACTGTCTGAAGACTACCCTTAGACATTCTTTGTAGCCTACATATTAACAAACACATGCAGGCTAGATATAACAAAGTGTAACATGTGGCTATACATGCATCATACTAAAGATAATTAGATGCGTTACTTGTGAAAATATTTCTGGTAAAGGCATTACACAACACAACGCCCCATATCGCTTGTTAGCAGGGACCGAATTCATTACCATTTTATACGATAAATATAAACATTTAGTCATCAAGTTAAAATTCTGCAATTTCAAAGACCAAAATGCCCTTACATTTCTAGTCCCAAAATTTTAGGTGGGAACTGCTGACAGGAGCAGGAACAAAATTAAGATAATTGAACCCAACAGCCCTCTGGTTACTTCTAAATGTCCCAAAATAATTTCTGTATTAGTTTAATCTATACTTACCACAATACTCTTTCAAAGTGAAAGCATCTCCAAAGTATGAATTCTTACTCTTGAGCATACCTTCATCCCGCGAAAAACCAATTTGGCTGGCATGAAACAGCAAAGGTCTCTGCCACAGCCCTATCCATTGCCAGGTGTAGCTGTACTAACATACTGACAGGACAGTATGATGTAAACCTGAAAGTTCTCCTCTTACCTTTTCTTACAGAAAGCAAAGTGAGTACGTGCTGCAGAGTAGTACATCCTACTGTCAACTCTTAGAACTGCAACGTATTCCTATACATGCATCACTATCCACACATGAAGTATAATGCCCTATTAATGTAACATTCCAGTAAAATCCTCACATTCCCTCACCAGAAACACCCATTTACCCAAGTTTAGGACAGCAGTGACTACTGTCGAAACAGATCCATAGTATCATAAAATCATATCATAGAATCACAGAACAGCTGGGGTTGAAGGGGACCTTAAAGATCACATAGTTCCAACCCCCCCGCCATGGGCAGGGACACCACCCACTAGGTCAGGTTGCTCAGGGCCTTGTCCAACCTGGTCTTGAACAGCTGCAGGGATGGGGCATCCACAGCCTCTCTGGGCAACCTGTTCCAGTGCCTCACCACCCTCTGAGTGAGTACTTTCCTCCTAATCTCCAATCTAAACCTCCCCTCTTTTAGTTTAAAGCAAAAGGGTATCAGGATGCCCTTTTCTCAATCAATCAGCTGATTTTTAAAGGTGGAGCTACAAGCAAAAGTAGGTAAAGATGTCAAACCTAGAACTACTAGTTCACGGGTTCACTAGTTCACTAGATTAGGGGACTGAAGCATTTCTCAGACGAGGAGAGGCTGAGAGAGCTGGGCCTGTTTAGCTTGGAGAAGAGAAGACAGAGGGGATCTTATCAACGTATACAAGTATCTGAAGGGAGGGTGTCAAGAGGATGCAGCTGGACTCTTCAGTGGTGCCCAGCAAAAGGACAAGGGGCAACAGGCACAAACTGAAACACAGGAAGTTCCAGCTGAATATGACAAAAACGTTTATTTACTGTAGTAGTGACCGAGCATTGGCACAGGTTTCCCAGAGAGGTTGCGGAGTCTCCCTCTTCGGAGATATTCAGAACCCACCTGGATGCCATCCTGCACAACGTGCTCTAGGTGATCCTGCTTGGCAGGGGGGGTTGGACCCGATGATCTTCAGAGGTGCCTTCCAACCTCAGCCATTCTGTGATTCTGTGAAAACTGTCACTGGCCTGATCGTCAAATCATTGCCTTGTATGATTAATTATGTTTTTTGTTCACAAATGCAAGACCTTGGCTGAGACTTTTCCTTTTAATTCCCCCCTGGGGGGGGGAGGGGGCAGGGACTCTAGCGTTTTTCTCTGTGAGAAACAAACATTAAATGAATGTATGCTTCATAGAAAGAGTCAAAACACATTACCTGGTATCCAGAGTCTAATCTCCGTGAAGATTCTCTTGCACTATATGCCCCAGCTAAACTGTTTCCAGTTAATGGTCGGGATCCTATTGGAGCGCTGGAGGCCTGAAGAGATATCCTCCGAGGAATTCTTGAGGGTTTAGATTCCATTTTTTGTACCCTGTAGAAGGACACGCTTATTACTTTTTCTTTCAAAAGCAGGGACCTACACACAAAACATGCGCAATTGTTTTCAAGTGTAACAGAAATATTACTCGCACACAGACACATATTTACACAGAGCTTTGGTCTGGTCAGTAAGATGTGGAAATGAATTCTTTCTCAGGTTTCCGTACCTCTTCCATACACCCCCTCCCATTCACTGTTAGAAAACTAGGAACATAGCTGCTTTTGATATTCTTGTTATTATATTACTTATATTCTTACTCTTATACTGTAAGTGGGACTCCCTTAAGAACTCTGCAGCAGTAACGTTAGCACAAAAATGAACCAGGAGTCACAGAAAGAATCCTCTGGTTTATTAAAGTCAGAAGTAACTTTTCTGTTAATGTGCCACATCTACAACATGAGAAGATCAACTAACTACATGCAGAAACTACACTCAGGCTTATTCTTCAGGGTCAGAACTGTGAAACTTCACTTTCCTGTTAAACTACTCTACCCGTCTCGAAGAAATATTTCACTTCTCCAAGACAACTACCATGAAAATTCATTTATAAAACCACAGTATGTGGTCTCACATGTATATACAAATTTATTTTTGAGTTAATATTTGCTCTGTTGGTATTTCTAGGTATTTTAAAACAAATGCTGGTGCCTTTTCCACATGAGAAGTGATCCTGTCATTCCTGTCTTTTAAAGGATATTTCAACTTAACATTGCTTAAGAGCTCTAGATAGATAGATAACTGGTTTTCTAATATTCTTCCTCCTCAGGACAGTACAGAAAGAATTACACCACGAAAAATAGCTCTTAAATAAATTTCACAGCATTACAGCATCCACAGTTGTGTGGTGCAGGAAGAGGTGCATGACAGCTAACGGCTCTTAAAACAGACGGCTGACAACTGCATCAGTGCAGGTGATTTGCAGAAGTGGTACAATCTGTTTCATTTCACGACTTGTAATTCTGACCTTGCCTTCTGAGAGTAGCAATGGGAAAAAGATGTATTAGGGAAAAAAAAATCAATACAGTACAGTTATTTCCTCATATTCAGCTACGTTCATCCATAACAGTCTCTGAAAAGCTTCTGCAGCAATCCTGACATTCCCAATGCCTGGCTGCAGTTACAAGTTGAGTTCATGTACCCAGGACTACTCAATACTCTCCTGGTAAAAGTTAGTTTGTACAGATGTCCATTGATCAAACTGTTGAACAAGTGAAAAATCCAACTACTGATTTCCTCAAAGGAAGGTTTTTTAGCCACTGCTCCGGTACATGTTCAGTCATTAGCTTTACAATGGAGGACACGACATAAAGTAGTCTAAATGCTTAATCTTGCTAGTAGAACTTTTTGTAAAAAAAAAAAAAAAAAGAAAAAAAGAGAAAAAAAGACGTGTAACTTAAAGTATAACAAACATAAGTTTAAGCAAACATTTAAACCAATAGATCTAGGTGGATTCTCAGACGGTACAGAAGAGCTACTTGCTTGTAGTAGGGAGAGACATGCCAGTTACTAGATCATACTTCAGACATTAGCAACCCATATGCTTACTTTTGCCACAGATGATTTCTGATCAATTTAGCAAGGTCAATTTAGGAATCTGAACTTCTCATTTGCCTAACCTTGGATTATGAACCTAAAAAATCATGCAATGGTTAAGCTTCCCAAGTCACATTTAAACCCCTAAGTAAGTACTGGGCAATAGTATATAACTCTCAAACTTGTAAATACAGTTGTATTGATACTAAAGTTCTGAGCGGCATTCCACAGCATAGAAGAGCTCTGTCAATCACATGAATTTAATGAAATTCACTAACAACAAATCTAATAATCTAAACCACACCACATTCTATAGATTATCTGTGCAATAAAACAATCACATTTCTTTGTAACGTCTGTAACATTAAGGAAGACACTAAGATGGTGGTTACTTTAAGCTCTAGAGTAATCTGTCATAACGCGCACTGCAGGTCTAGTACTTGCCTGAAGCTGCACTAGGTGTGAAGAAGCGATCATTCAAGTTGAAAACTCTGAAGCTAAATTAATCCCATGTCACAGTAATATAGACTAGGGTGTGGGTAAGACAAGACAGCTGTAGGTCTCGATGAGATTTGACATCCAAAATAGTGCTTGTCTATATTTTACCTTAACGCAAAGTAAAAGTGGCAGGCTCTGTGGGACAGGCATGCAGATTAAGGGATCCAACTTTGTATGATGAAGTACTTGGCTAAGAGTGAAGTTCTGGGCCCCTCAGTTCAGGGAGGACAGGGAACTGCTTGAGAGAGTCCCATGCAGGGCCATGAGGATGATTAAGGGAGTGGAGCATCTCCCTTACGGGGGAAGGCTGAGGGAGCTGGGTCTCTTTAGCTTGGAGAAGAGGAGACTGAGGGGTGACCTTATTTGTATTTATAAATATGTAAAGGGTGAGTGTCAGGAAGACGGAGCCAGGCTCTTCTTGGTGACACCCAATGACAGGACAAGGGGCAATGGGTGCAAGCTGGAACATAGGAGGTTCCGCTTAAGCATGACACAAAACTTTTTCACGGTGAGGGTGACAGAGCACTGGAACAGGCTGCCCAGGGGGGCTGTGGAGTCTCCTTCCCTGGAGATATTCAAAACCCGCCTGGACGCGTTCCTGTGTGACCTGATCTGGGTGTTCCTCCTCCGGCAGGGGGACTGGACTAGGTGATCTTTCAAGGTCCCTTCCAATCCCTAACATTCCGTGATTCTGTGATCTCGCCATTTAAAAAAATCATTATTTAAGTCACAAGAATACTCGCCTGAAAGGGGAAACATCAGTTTTACAGGGTATTTCGGCATTAAAATGGTTCCCTTTTACAATATCACAGTACCTTGAGGCGTGTTTTTTTTGTCTGTTTGTTTTTGTTTTGAACGAACGCAATGGCAGTCAAGTTTAAAACCTCAAACATTTTCTTTACGTGCAAAGAAATTCACCAAACCCCAACTGATGATTAACATGCTGTAGCAAGTTCTATAATGATGAAGTAGTCATTTGAATTTACACAGAAGGCAGTGAGACTGAAAAATGCTTAAACAACTTTTTTAAGGAACAAATAAGAAAAAATCGCGTTACAACCTGAACTGGTTTAAAAGGCTGTTGTTGCCAGAAAGGAAAACAACACCTTACTCAAATACAACACCTGCCACATCCTTCATTGTGCAACCTCAACTCACTATCTTGACAAACCACATTTCTGGCTTCTCTGTGACTTCCATATTTTGATACTACTCATGCTGCTATCCGACAATTTGTGGAGGGGCTATACAGCAGAGAAATAGGAAATGGAGTAGGGTGTGAGAAACACTCCTCATCAAAGCATAATATTACATCAGCTCATACAGTGGTATTCAACTCTGCACACAAAACACCACGGAAGAATCTGGACTCCTGTGTTTTCAGGTGCAAGGCACTACACGATGCATCTCAAGACTGGGTAAAAACACAACTTCTGAAGTCAAAGTTTAAATTTCAGTTGTACATGGAAAAGAGATGACCATGTTTTATCTGGGAGGTGGAGCTGAACTGCCTATTTTGAATAGACAGCTCTAACACCCTGCCCTTCTTAAGCTGTGATTCCTCCAACTACATCTAACCTAGCCACAGACAGACATTAACCGATTAAAACCAAAATTGATAGCTCTTTACAGGAAAGCTGAGTAATTTCAAAAGGTAAATATAACACCAAACGCTTAAAATTGGGACTTCTCACTTCTTCTCTGGTGGCCTAACCCCCCTCTACTGAGAGAGGAGGGAGAGATCTGATGTATTCTGTCCACCAGCAAGGGAGGCCCTTACTAGCTACCACACCTTCTGCTAACAGCTTAAAGCATTCTTGTATCCTCACTCAGAGCGCTGTACACGCCTCACTCCCAGCCCATAAACGGAGGCTTTCTACCTCTGAACTACGTGGTGATGCTACTAGTTAAAACTTGAACTTTTACGGCTACAGGCTTCTGTATCCTTTGACGCAATACACAACCGGTCGCCCAATTCCTGATCGCGCGGCCTTCCTCCACCTTTGCTCACGAAATACGTCTTATCGACAAGCCACGTAGACCTCGGGGGCAATTTCCTCCGGCCGCGCGACTCGTTGCTCACGATTTTTTCCCAACCTGCAGCCGCAAGATCGGCAGCACCTCGGCAGCCTCCCCGGGTCAAGAAAGACACCTGCCAGAGCCGACCGCCTCCCCGCGCCGCCGCGGCGGGTGCCAGCACCCCTGCCGCTCCCGCCCCAGAGCCGGGGCCCCGCGCAGCGGCACGGCGCCGCCCCGCGGCCGGCGGGGGGAGGCCGGGGGCCGGCGGCCGCGCCCGGCCTGGCTCCGAGGGCGGCGCCGAGCGCTCTGCCCCCACCCCGCGAGGCAGGGGCGCCCCCAGGAGACGAGGAGCACGGGGGCCCCGGGCGCGGCGGCGGAGCTCTCGGAGGCGCCCTCCCGCCGGAAGCGCTCTGCGGGGCCGGGGACGAGGGAGCCGAGGGCCAGCCCCGACACAAAATGGTTCCCTGGCCCCGAGCCGCGGGCTCCAGGCGGCGCGCGGGCCCGAGCCGAGCCCCCAGGGCAGGGCCATCCCCCCCCCCCCCACCCCGAGGCCGCGGCCGAGCCCCTACTCACTGCCGCGGGCGCGCACACCCAGGGTCACCGGAGGAGCCGGGCCCGCAGGCGGCCTCGCCGAGCCAGCCGCCTCTCCCCGCAGCACAATGGCGACGGCGCCGGGCCCCCACGGCTGTCAGTCACCGCCTGCGCCCCGCCCGTGCCCGGCTCTCGCGAGAGCGGCCGCGGCAGCACCCGGGGGCGGGCGAGGGAGGCCGACCCGCCCTGCGCCTGCGGTGCCGCGGGGGGCGCCGGGAGCGCGCGGTGCGGAGCGGCGCGGCGCGGCGCGGGGCGGCCCGGCCCGGCCCGGTTGGGGCGGGGCGGGGGCGGTCGGCCAGCCGCGGCCGGCCCGAGCCGCCCCCCGGCGGAAGGCGGAGCTGCTGCCCGCGGGGAGCCCCCGGACGGGCGCCGTCCGAAGCAGCCTCCCCGTTCGGCGGCCGGCCCGTGGTGCGGGGGAGTGCGGGGAGGTACGAGCGGGCCGCCCGCGCCGCGCACCGCCCGGTGTCGGCCGTGCCGTGGTGCCAGCGGCCGCCCGCGGCCCCACCTTGACGCCGCTCCCCGCGGAGCCTGCGGCGAGGAGGGGCGGCCCGGCCCGGCCCCGCCCCGCCCCGCCCCCAGTGGCGTCGCTGGGGGAGCCGGGCGGTGACCGAGCCCCGCCGCCCGCAGCCCCGCGCCCCTGGGCGCTGCGAGCCCGGCTCCGAGAAGGGCCTTCCGCGGCACTGCTGCGCCGGCCGGGGCCCTGCCGCGGCGGCCGGGAGCCTCGGCGCTTCGCCGGGCAACCCCGCCCGGCACCGGCCTGCGGCAGGGCTTCCCCGGGCGTCGCGGTGGGTGCCCGAGATCGCAGTGGTGTACGGCAGATGAAGGGGCGTGAAAGAGCAGCGGGCTGGCCGGTCTGTCGGGAAACAGAAGAACACCCCAAACCCAAAGCCGTCTGCCCTGGCACAGGGATACAGCGCATACAGAGGCAACGTGTGCGTGCCTAATAGTTCTAGATCTGGGACACGGAAGACCAGCCAGGCTGGTCAGAATCTAGCCAGCCGGCCTCTCAGAATGGCAGGGACAGTCCTATGTTTAGCAGCTACCTTGATTCTGTTTCCCACTCGTGCTTTTAACTGTGTTTTTGCGTACGTTTGGACTGTGACTGGTTTTGTTTGCTGATTCTCTTCTATACACAAATGTTGGGCAAAGTACTACTGAACTGGAGACAGGACAAAGGGCTGGGAAGAGCGGGAAAAGCAATTTGACTGAAACTCCTGGGAGAGAAGGCTGCTCTTTTCTTCGTTGTTGCTGATAGGCCTGCTGCCTTTTACCAGCATGCCAACGTATATATGCTTATTTGATTTGGAAAATGTTGTCTACAGCAGCCAGAAGCAGGCTGCTGCTCCTTCTAGTGCCTTTTATTTGGCATAACTCTCTCAAGGAAAAGAGGACAGATGGGAATGGACTTCAAAGTCATTCTAGCAGTAGCGGATGCCCTTTTTCTTGGTTAGCGAACAAGAACACTTATAGAAAGTGTTAAACTTATAGTAAACTTGATCCTTAGAAAGGGGTTCTGCCTTTTAGTCATGCACAAATCAGTTGTAATTCACAGATCAAGTAAAATCATCGTGTGAATGTAGAGGATAGAACGTAAAACCCTCCTGCAGCCAGAATAGATCATGGCCACCACTAAGCAATTAGGCTTTTCTTTTTAAAGGCAATGAAGAACCTGAGAGCTCTTCAACCCAGTCTCACTATCATCAGAAGAGGATTTACTAGGATGCTAAGAAAAACGTTATGCCATTCGCTACATTAGCTCTGCCCAATGCAATGCGCAAGCTGTGTGACATGGAGTCAGATGATCTTTAAGGTCCCTTCCAACCCAAGCCGTTCTATGGTTCTATGACACGAGGGATGACTCAATACCCTTTTATTAGCAATCTTTGAGCCATTTGTTGGTCCCACTCTTGTCAAAACTTCTTTCCTCTTCTTAGAATTAAAAATGTATGCAATTTCCTGAACTCAGAGGGTTGCATTTTTGTAAATCTGCATAAGGAATCAAAGACCTTCCTGTAATATTGCTGCATTGCACAAGTAAATTGGTTTAATCATAAATACATAATCTCGGTAAAGGGTAAGACATAATGATTGACATTACCATATTGCACAAAGACTTTGTTACATTGTGAATCATTACTAAAACTGGGACCTCTCATGGGACTGGAATATAGGCTGGGGTTTGTCTTAAGGAAAATGTCAAAAGCATGCGGTTTTACTGACTGGAGTCATAACAGCCTGCATAATAATGTGCTTGTAAATGGCTAAGTAGCAGGTTTAGGGTATTTCTGTTTAATCATGTTCTTTAACTGTATCATGCATATGCAAATGGACAAATTCGAGTCAGATAATTATTAACAGAGTTACTATCCCTGACTGCCCATTCTTGCGTTCTCTAACAAAGCCTGTTTTCCCACAAATGGCAGGGGTAGTGCTTAACTTCAGTAGATCATAGAAAGAAATTTGAAGATGACTTGGAATTGGAGTCTTCTAGTTGGTGTATTTTTAATCTACACGTTAGTAGATGGCTATTAAATAAAATCCACTTCTACTAACCATCTGGAGATAGACACTTTCCAAAGCATTTTCATAACATTTCTGACCAGCGAGAATTTTATTAGAGAGTGCTAACCTCAATGATTTGTATGCAGTTTAGATTGCATCTTGAATATTCATTTGGTATGAAGGACTTCAGCCAAAATCCTAAGAATTTTGGCCCTCTCCTTTCAGTGAGAAATGCCAGCAACAAGGTCCCAAATCAATAAAAAGGTTTTCAGATGTGACGTGTCTTCACGTACATGGTCCCAACTATTAACTATTATTAATGGTTCACGTTTGTAAAGCTGGGCACAGGTGGAAGACCTCCATGGGCAGCAAACATTATGTCCCAAGAAAAAGGAAAAAATGCATTCTTGAGTCAGTCCATTCAGCACTTTCTATGAAATGCAGGGTTTGGAATGCACTGCCTGCTATGTATGTGTAGCATAGAAAGAGACTACAGAAAAGGAATAGGGTAAAGAATTTGCAGACAGACAAAACCAGTGAAGTCTGAAATCATCCTTTTACCGTGTTTTGTTTTCTTTTTGTCTGCACAAAAGACTTGCATTAGGTTATATGTGGATTTGTTCTCTTTATTCTATCAGCTAAAACAAGTACTGTAGAAATAGTCCCTACAGACACCTCCCAAGGGCTACCTTCAGTTAGCTTGAGCCTTGTCTTTTCTTCTTTGTGTTGTGCTTTACCAGCAGGCTGCCATGTGCACTGTAGTTTTTGAGCACGAAGCAAAACGTCTGCTGCTTCCAGCCTGCCAGGAGTTGGGGGTTGCTCCTGATTCACTTGCTGAAACACAGGGCCGCACAGTTTAAGTACAAAATATGTTACAGAGGAGGGAAAACTGGGATGCAAGAAGAAGCAGAGTCCATGTAGACTGCCTACAGTAAACACTGCACAGAAAAGACTTTTGAAAGTTGACAGTGAACTGGAAAGTTGTCCTCAGAGGCTAGATCCAAATCAGAGCTCACAGCTTAAGCAAACCTTGTAAGGGTGGTGACTGTCAAGGGTTTGTTCTAAGCATCCAAACTGCAGCATACACTGTGGTGATATGAGAAAAAAAAATTCCAAGTTTATTGCAGAGACAAAAGAATTCAGAACTGATAGAGCCTTAAAGAAACTGTAATACTGCCAGTGCGAAGCATCACATAATTCTAATAGAAACAAATAGTTAACCAAAAAACATCTGCCTTTACAACGCAGGCATTTTGAACATAGTTGTTTTTGTAAGGCAAGGTCACAATCACTGCTTTTAAGGTTTTTGTTATGGGAAACTGGTTTAAGTAAAAACTAATTTTCATATGAAAAGCTTTGAAACTAGAAGACTTTTAAACTTTATTACAATCAAAGTGAAATGATTTTGGCCCAGTGTTCTGTGAGATAAAACACTGCAGTTCACGCCCATGTTAGAAACATTTTTTTTCTTGTTTCTCTACCTTATAAATCTATACTTCCTCTGTGGTATCCAGAAAACAATGTTGTCCAATGTCCCTGATAATTAATCGTATTTTTTAAGCATAAAAATATTTACTTCCTTCTGCTACCAACGTATTTTAAAAAAGAAGGGTTTATATGCTCTTTGAATAACATCTGTTCTTGCTTTAAAAGTGTGTACCGTTGAGGGCAATTAAACGATATTAGTAGATGAAATTTGTCAGGTAATAGTACCTTGTGTAGAAGGACAAAGCGTACCTATATCTTGTTCTGAATTTTTCATTTTAGATTACACATATATTTTCCAGAGATTCTTTTAATTTCAATCTAAAAGAATGTCTCTTAAAATTACAAAATATTTTTAGATTGGTTAGATTTTTTTTTTTAATTTATTTTTTTTTCTATAAAGATAGTCTATTGTTTTTTGTTGTTGGTGGTGGTTTTTTTTGACCATAATTACTATTTCTGGATTTTTAATATTGTAGAAAGTGTGAATGTTTTAGAAATCTTTGTTTAAAGTCTACTTCCTTCAACTGCACATTCCATGCCATGAGGAAGCCTAAAGCTACATGAGGCATAGAATTTAACTTCTAGTAATGTTTTATTCACTAAAGAGCTCTTACAGCTGATTTGAATTAAAAACATTGATCAAAATGCTTCTGCTAGTTTGTCTTCTCTTTATGCTTGTATTCTCTTTCATTAATTTCTGTGGAGCATCTAGTCTTTTCTCTAAACATAAGGCAGAGACACATAATCTTAAAACAAATCAAAAAAAAATCATAACTAATATTTTTCAGCAGGTAACAGGAAACACACCTACCTTTCTCATTTTCTAAAACTTTTATTATATGCTGTAAAAGAAAAACAAACTTCATGCAGATCCACTCCTTGTATACAAATATCCTATTAGAAAAAATTCATCTGAAACCACACATACAGATTGGTTCTCATTTATTTTTTAATATACGAGGCTAACAATGGAAAGTCATGTAACATCATAGAAGAAATAAGAAGTTTAGCTATGAGTGTTCTCATTAATCTTACTATCCAGCATGATGGCTTCAGTTAGGGACACTGCTTGCAGATTTGAGAGAATACCTTATCTCTGCAGCTGGAGAAAAACCTAGGTGGAGGTTAACTTCTGTTACTTAGTCCAGACTAGAGGAGTGGAAATTACTCCTTTGAAGATGAAAATGTCTTGTCATTCAGGAAGAAATTTTTGCTACTGAAAACTTAAGAAAACTTGGATAGCCTTAATATGTACCTTCTTCAATGTGCCTAAGTTATAAGAATGAAGTATTTGCATAAAAGCAACACACGTACATACATAAACACAAGGACGTAAAAAAGTTTTTGAACTAGCATAACAGCAATGTAAGATTTTACTGAAATCTGTCTGAGCCCTATTACTGAGGGTAGCATGTAAATAGGGCAGGGAGTATGAGATGCTTTACTAATGTGTTGGTGAGAATGGACTGGAATCCAGGAAAGAGATAATTACTGTTGTTGTGTTATTGTGACCAATTTAGTATTAAAGCAGAAGAGGAAGTGGGAGGAGCAAAGCATCAGGAATTATTAGTTGCATGTACACGCAAGGGGATCATTGTGCTTTTCCTGTAATTGAAATACAGGCAGTAGAGTGCTCTCATTCTCTGCCTTCCCGCTGTATTGTTCACCCCCGCCCCCACTCCCCCCGCAGGATGTAATTTATTCATTTGTTTTCCTTTGTTTTTATTATGTCCATCATTTTTCTGGGTAGGGACAAATGACTATGATTAAAACAGAAGGCATTTTCAGCTGTCAGTGAAACTGCACCTCTCTGTTACCCTTGCTATACAGACAAAACCCTTTTCTTGAGCTTCAACCAGCCAAGAACAAGTCAAAATGAACAAACTTGTTTTGTTGTGCATTTAAGAAAGTAAGATCGAATTAAATATCTTCTTCTTGTGCCTAACATAAATGAGGAAGTAAATATCAAGAAGATTTGATGTAATAAATCAAGTGTAGGATTAGGAACATTGTCCTGGCTTCTACTGTTTTATGTATCAGAAGTGCATCTTGCCGGTGGAAAAGCTGCTTAGCTATTCTCTGTCTGCCTGACTCTCTTCTGCTTTACACTGTAGATGTAGTAAATAAGGGTAATGTCATTCTTTAAGGATATATAATTATTGAATTAAAATTAATAAGTATGCACACAAATATAACAAAAGCCTACTTAGAATTTACCTGATGACAAGCAAGTGATTTGCACTAAAAAAACAAACCATGTTTTCTTCTGTGTCCATTTTATTTGAGCTTAAGAGAAAGAAATTTAACGATAAAAGAAAAGGAAAAATGTGCATGGTGACACACGTCTTCCGTCTTCATTTTTATGACGATTGATTATCTTACCACACAGGTACAGATTGATGTTACAAAATTTATTTTCTTTCTCAGTTGTCACTAAAGCAAGAACATGTTTTCAATGCTTCGTGTCTTCTTCTGAGAAAGTGTTATAGGCAAGTAACCCAAAGCAGGCTTCTGGGTTCATCTAATTTGAATGAACTCAGAGGAACCCCAGACAGCACACAGGGCTTCTTGTCACAGACTCAAGTGCCACAAGCAGTCCCAGTAATCAGGTCCAGCCTTTCGATATGCACTCGCTTGCTCTTTATGTGCTGAATCACACTAGGTTGTTCTGACCTCCATATAAACGTTCTCATTTATGTTTATGTCTCCCAATGGAACAGGCAGTCCATAGCATACAGCTATTATAAGCTGACTTTCAAGGTCTGCTTTTTGCCCGTACTCTATGTGCAGTCAATATAATTTGCTTGTATTTGGCAGCAGCAAAAATAGCTTCATACTAGTCAACCCTAAAATATTTTTTATATGCTGTAACACATGCTTTCCGCACTCATCTCTCCTTGGGAAGGTGCTCAGCTTTGCTGTTCCTTTCTACAACCCACACTCTCCCTCATCAGAGCCCAGAGCAGTGCACTATTGCATGACTATTAAAATAAATGTCAGGAAGAGAGTTTATTCTGGAAGGGACATTTTATAAATAAGTGACTTGGGTGTTAATAAGTATGGTGGCTAATGAGTGGGAAACACTAAAGGACAGCATTCGTGTACAATTGCATTACACATTGCCTGTCATGACTGGTAAAGCCCAGTATGCTCTGCATGGGAGCAGAGCTATTGTTTCATCTGTTTCTAAGAAAGCGTATTACTGAAATAAAAACACAAAGTGTATCCAAGACCTGGTACAATTAGGCATACCATGCTGCGCTGCTGACCTGATAGTTTTGAACAGAAACAGCATCCAGCACATGTTCCCACATGCATACTGTAATAATGGAATTACTACCACAGTTTATCACAGCCCATCATGCCCACTGGCTTCTAAATAAGATGTGGTCTTAGAAAAAAGAGGCTCTGCTCTTCTGTACTAGCATCATCTCTGGATTTAATGTTACACAAGGATAGTTAAGTATCTTTGCTCTACCACTGGCAAGCTTTTGGATGAATTTTTAAAGTAATTCCAGCTTGTGCTCCTCAGGTGCTCATCCTTCCAACTACAAATATACGATACCATAAAAGCCACCGGGGAGGACTTGTGTCAGAAAGAAAAGGCCACAACTTGCTAGCCAAGAGTAAACAATTAGAGCATTATTGGTAAGCACTGTTACACACACACCAGTGTCTTGAATTTTGAAACAGAATCAAGTGTATCTTGTCATTTAATTAGTACAAGACTTTGAACTTTGAGTGTGGCTGTCAGGCGGATAGCCAAGAGACTGACAATAGGAAAGTTTCAGGTGAGATTGCAGAAGACACCTTTTGTGAGTGTTACCTCCCAAAACTTCTTCCTCTTCTTCTTACTTAGGATTGTTCTGGGAGCTCTGCAACCATGTGACTCCCTATATATAGTTTCTATTATGTCTCCAAGAGTAGGAAGTGGCTACTATATGAAGGTGGGTGGAAAACTACTGATACACACATAATTATATATACACACACGTGTATCTTTATGATTGTACATGTATACACATTACAAGCAATGTCTTCTCACCCTTCGTTTTATATAGGCAGGAGATGTTATCATCGATTTGTCCTTGAAGTCAGTATGGATCTTGCTAAAAAGCAAGGAATCTCGATCTGAAATAGAGCGAACCTAGTTTGTGGGGAGCCATAGTGAGAAAGGAATTTGAATGCAACAAAGCCAGGGGGCAAGGTTGAGCTGAACACACTCCCTTGTTAGAACATAAGGTTGATGAAAGGTCCAGCTGGTGTGGTATCTTATCTCAAATAATGGCTTGTAGATCTAGCAAAGAGTGTAAGAACAGTGCAAAGCATACTGTGAGACTTTCCTCTGTTTCGTCAATACCAATTTTCATCAATTTGTACATTATACACATTTTCAGCAGCCTTTCGTGGATCATAATTTTACTTAACTATTTTTTTGGAATTTTTTGAACGTTTTTACATGTACTGTAGTAGTAATTCCATAATTTAGATTTGTGGTGTGTGCAAAAGCATCCTCTTTTTGTTTGTTTAGAACTTGCTATCTGATGATTTGATACTTCCTAGTTCTTGCATGAAGAGAAACAGCAAATAATTGTTTCAAGTTCTGACTTTGCAGATGCCTATCATCTTGACTATGTTTTATCTTTTCTGAATTGAAAGATTCTAATGTGTTTTTCAGTCCACAAGTTCTTATATAATTTTGAACATCCTTTTTTTTTTTTTCTTTTTTTTTTTTCCTTGTCCTAGTGTGTCTTTTCTGAGAGAAGTAGCTGGAACAGAACTGATTATTCAGGATGTAGGCACCCCACAGTTTAATCATGGAATCATAGAATGGCCTGGGTTGAAAAGCACCTTAAAGATCATCTAGTTTCAACCCCCCTGCTCTGGGCAGGGTTGCCAACCACTAGAGCAGGCTGCCCAGAGCTGCATCCAGCCTGGCCTTGAACGCCTCCAGGGATGGGGCATCCACAACCTCTCTGGGCAACCCATTCCAGTGCCTCACCACCCTCTGAGTGAAAAACTTCCTCCTAATATCTAACCTAAATCTCCCCTGTCTTAGTTTGAAACCATTCCCCCTTGTCCTGTCACTACCAACACATGTAAACAGGCTCAGCCTGAAGTAGTTTGATGCTGCTTCCCAGGGTGGTCATTCAGCAACCAGGCCAGGTGAACCTACCACGTATCTGCTGTTGGAAACAAGGAAGTTGACTGGATATACTCATTCTCTGCTTCAATGTAGTCAGACTTGTGTGTTTATACATCTTCTCTGAAAGTCCCATAAATAGGAAAGGTGTGAGACTAAATCTCTGGCAATTACTGAGTAGTTTCTTTCCTGCAGCGTGAGTTTACTAGTTGTACTGGCATGATGACTATCCATCAGCCTGAGGAGAGAGGTCTGTTAATGAGACTGGGGGTAGATGCTTGACAGAGAAGAACAACACATAGCAGTAAAATATCTTTGCTGTTTTCACTGTCTGAGATTATGTGGGCATTGGAGATTTCAGTGCAGCAAGGTGAAAACGTTTTCTTCCTTTTAGAAAATACAATATAAAAGGCTTCTATTTAGATGTTTTGTACATTTTTTGGTTTTGTAGTTAGTAATTTTTTTATACAACCTATGTAGTCTTAATAATATAAATATTCATAAAATAGAATAAGAATAATTTGATCTTATAAATTACATTGTTAGTAGTATTCTTAATATACTGATTTAGTACTTCTTAATCTTTTCATTATTGGAGCTTAAGACTACTAACAAAGCTACTGCTTGCTAAAGTGGTCTGGGGAGGGCTTTGCTAAAACCTATGAAAATAAGAAATTAGCAAAAAGTATCTGCTCCCTTTGTAAATGTTTGTTGGGTAGATGGGAACAAACTTGTTGACATCCTCTATGACAGCCTGTGTGATGCATACTTAGATCTCTAGCCTGATTATCAAGCAGGTGCTATTATATGCTGTGTGGGTTATGGAAATTCTCATGAACCATAAAGGTTAGCATATTCATAAATCTTTGTAATGCTAGAGGTAAGTGTAGCAAAATATAAAACTATTGAAAGGAACACACTGGCTGTAGCAGCAGTGTGTTCTTAAGTTTGTAGTAGGGTCTTGGGCTTGGACACCATTACCACCAATGAAGAAAGCATGTTTTATAATTTAAAATTTACTAGTTTTCTCTGGAAACAATTTTGAAATAGCTTTTTTAACTCATTTGGAAATGTAGCCTTGTTTTCACTTACTAATTACCTCGAGATCTTGCTATTCTACTGGATACACCCCAGTAGCCTCCTTCATCTTGAAAAGATTGAGAAGTTTACAGTGAGGTTTCTTATATAACATATGCAGGGTTTCTGTTGTCCAGTGAGACCTGCACAAAATTAGAAAGCAGTTAATTTCCATTTTCAAATGTACATAGTCTTAATGGTTTTCTATAAATGCAACATAACAGTTCTAATTAATACGTATTTAGTATATTTATGATTAACAAAAATATAACTAATGATTACAAGCTATATTAATGTTTTCAAAGAAGCATTTATTCAAATAAAGTCAAACTGCATAGGATTAACTCATGATTATGATGGTAATTTAAATCATTTTTTAAATGGAAAATTTACATAAAAATGACTTTATGTATGCATGGGCATGTATGGACACACAAATATTTCTCCTTATATTCCTTGCCTGCAGAACACAGTAAATGGATTAATCAGTACATACGACCAGTTACGTTTACAAGTAGCAAAATTAACATAATTTATTCTGGGTTTCAGGATTCCTCATGTAAGTTGTTTCAGAATAGATATGGTTTAGTACAGAGGGAGTCTTGCTATTACACTTTTTTTTTTCCATCTACATTATAGTAAGTTACGTTTCTGTTTCATGTTTCTCTTTGGTGTGAAGCTCCCTGCACCTGCAACATACTGCGCTATGACATGAATTGAAATAGGCAGAAGGAAAGATAATTCTTAATCCACAAATGTTTTATGCCAGTGGAGCTTCTCTGGTTTCAAGGCAACTACTCAACAAAAGAACTAGAGAAAATAAAAACTTTTAGCAAGCTACAAATTTGCACCCCTCTGCTTAGTCTTACTTTGAGGTAATTTTCAAGATTTGATGATAACATATTTTGCCCTAGAAAAAGAAGAAAAGAAAAGAATATCAGTTCATGGCAGCTGATGCAGTTTTGCTTATTTACTAAGTTCCATTTTTAACTGACTTGACACTCCTGCAATTTGCAGAAGTTTTTCCAAGATATTAAATCTCATTTCCGGACCATACTCATTCTGGAATCATTCCAGCTTTTGCCCACATCAAGATCCTTAAAATTTCTCTGATTGAAGTATTACAAAATGATGTGTTTAAAACTGATATTCAGGCAGATAAAGTTTTGTTCTGGATTTAACTTTGACAACCCAAACTTTTTCATTACTAATATATACTGAAAAATATTCATTTGTTGCATGAAAACTCACAATCTGTTTCCTTTGAGCACATCTCTTTATAGTGTTGTGCAGGGTTTTTGTATTCTTCCCCTCAGTGCTGTCTTTCTATGTACATAGCCCCTCTCCAACCAAAAAATTGCAGTTTGTTTGTTTTATTAGTGAAAAAGGACTTGAGCCTGATGCTTTTAATAGCCTTGAGAATCAAAGTGATCTTGAACGGAGTAAGGATGGTTTGCTAGTGAAATTTCCTTCAGAGCTAGATGTGAGTTTGCAATGAGCTAATTCCAAAAGCAATCTTGCTTCAGGAAATATTTTTCCATTGTGTGGGAAGCAAACAAGATTAAAGTATAAACTTGAGAACTAAGTATCATTGTGATCAGGTCAGAGTCCACATGCTTCTCAAACACTCATTGCACTTATTATAATGCCTGTTCCTTTTGTAGTTTGTATTCTTATTTCTCACTGAAGTTACAGAATCCTCAGACTGTACAAAATCTGCAAACACGACATGACTCAACGTTTTATGGCCTTCTCTGTATCCACCTACAAATAAATTTAAACAAACTAACAAAAAACAATGAAGACATAACTGCAAAGCTTTCTTTATCTTTTTCTCCAGAGACTCAATTTTCAACCAGAGAAGCCATAAACATTTTTACAAGTTTACTTGTCAAGCTAGTGGCTACTAGCATCTCACTTCTTCCCCAGAATCACAGCACAATTAAAATTCTGCTTGGAGGGCATTTGTTTGTGGAGCTGTGAATGATCTGCTTGTACATGAGTACTGCTAAACATCATCTTCCGTTCATGTGATTTTTCGTCTATTCTTCACCCTGATTAAATATAGAATCTTAAAAAACTTCTGGAAATGAATGACTATCATACAAGCTAGTATTTGCTAAATGCAGTGTCAAGAACATGAAATGTGATTAAAATGGCACCATCCAGTGTCTATGGATGTGTCAAACTGCATTCACCAAATAGGAATGCAGCTTTGTTTTCAAGAAATCTTATGACTGCCTATAGAAGTGGATTGTGTGCTAAGGTGTGTTTAGGTATAGGTATAGATACATGCTTGTTTCTGCAGAAATTTTGAAGTAACGTATGCTAATGCAACGTACAAGGACCTACGCAAACATGCAGAATAATTTACTAACTCGTCAAAGAATGTCTGAATCAAAACAACAGACTGTTACTAGAGTTATTATAATTAAATACTGATTGATTCATAATACTTGTGTAGTGTATTGCTTGTCATACGTAAGCAGTAGTATAACTATACAAAAGCATGACCTGCAGTGGCAGGGACTAAGAATGAGTGAGTTCTGTGACTACATGAAGCAATACCAACAGCTGCTTTGACAATGCAACCTACGCCCCCTTTTAATGTTTCTCAAGATGACAGCTGTGCTTGTGGGCTGGACGCTAGGAGTACTGGCATCAGTACTAGGTCAGTGCTAGGTTAAAGGTTGGACTAGATGATCTGAGAGGTTTTTTCCAACCCGAACGATTCTATGATTCTATGAGTGGGAGATTGGCAATGCAGTGAGGCAGGGCTTCACCACAGGATCGAGTTCCTGGAGCTAAACAAGCTCCTGCTTGTCTGCTGAGCCACGTGCACTCTGACAGAAGGCACAGCTTTAGACCATGACAAGTATTAGGTAATGTATCCTAATTTAAGCCTCTTCCTTTTCAAGGTAGGTCAAATTAACCTCACATTTGCTATGGGAATGGCGCATTCATGGGCATTCAGGACAGGTCAGCTGATATACAGTTGAATTCCAGTAATTTAGCTTCCGTCTTCTTCCAGCTGTCTTCAGGGTGTTGCTTAATGGTACCACAGACCGATCTGTACTACTTAGCATTGGCACAGTCCTTTCTTCCCGCCTAGCCAGAAGCCTGTTCAAGGGCACATGTACTTGTGAAACCGAATGATGTTCTGATGCAAGGCTAAGATCAGGCCATAAGCTTTTTACTACTCAGTGTGTTACCCTTCTATACTTAGGCTGCTTTCATGAGCAGTGGAGCTCATCTAATGGGCCATGACTACCAAAACATGGGTTCATTGTCTTTTCCACCCAATCATCCTCACCCATCCCCTTGCCTCTCCTCCTTAGCTGCTGTCACTCCACTAATGGATATTCACAGGCCATGACCTCCCCTTACACTGATTCTCCCTCTCTGTGATTTTTTTGTGTGTGAATTTATATCACTTTTCTGATGAAAACAACAGGGCAGGCTGGATGGGGCTTTGGGCAGCCTAGTCTAGTGGGAGGCGCCCCTGCCCTTGGCAGGGGGTTGGAACTGGGTGGGCTTTAAGGTCCCTTTCAACCCAAACCATTCTGTGATTATATGACTTTATGAAGAGGTAACTGTGAACATACAGATTTTCACATCCAACAGGTTATTTAAAAATTAAGGGCATATTGGAATGTTAATGAGGATAAATACA
The DNA here is from genome assembly GCF_009769625.2 of Cygnus olor. NCBI lineage: Eukaryota > Metazoa > Chordata > Aves > Anseriformes > Anatidae > Cygnus > Cygnus olor. Next base: position 40,541,206 of record NC_049174.1, on the reverse strand, counting down.
TTGATGAATGTCTCATGCAAAACCTACTTAGACAAATTGTTTCTTGCAAATATATGTTTTTCTTCTGCCAGTTTACTATTTCTTTCCCTTTCTAAGAATTAAGAAGTGAGAAGTGAGTTTCTGGTTATTATTTGTATCAGTAAACACACATAAGCTGTAATGACCCATGGGATATTTCTAAAATAGCTGCTGTTCTAATAAAGAACAACAAAAAAGAGGGTCTTAAATCCCATACCTTGTAAGGTAGGTAGGCAGGAGACAGGACACTAGAGAATGAGAGCATATTTCCCATTATGATAGAAACTGGTCTCAGCAAAAGGTCATCATTTATTTAATGACTGAATCCTAATTTATCTGTATAGAAGAGCAGTGTAAAGATGGTTAAGAAGCAAGTATTTAAAAATTTCTAAAAGCAAAATTCTCTTAGTCAAGTTATCCCGGGAAACAAATTGCTCCTGTATGGTAGTAATTCAGCAGATGGCACTCTTTCCTCTGAGTACCTTCTGTACCAATGTCCTGTACTGTAAAGGGAGGCAGTGTTCTTTTGCAGATGATAGGCTATTTGTTTCTCAGTTTGGATGTAAAATCAAGGTCCTCAGCACTTGTAATTATATATTCTGGGTTGTACGTTCAAGAACTAAAATACTGATACTCATGTACTCCTTATACACTCATTTGGGAAATACGGGTATCTTACTTTCTGCAGTTTCAGAGTTAAAACTATTTCTCTTTGTTTTAAATGGTCTCTCATGTTGTCCTATGTTGTCAAACAGATGCTGACTTCCACTTCTGAAATGGATTGTTAGCACCGAATGACAAGATCCGTATATACAGCTTGCCTTGTGGCTTGTTATATTGCAGTTATAAAATATTTTGACTCTTCAGAATGAAAATTGCTAAGTATCTGTAAAATAATTACTACTGTAGTAGATATATTTAATTGCAAAGCCTGGGTAAAATGCATTTAGTTTTTAATCGGATTTTCATGTATAAAAATTAGAAGAATGTAGCCAGAAACAAGTAAAGAGAGAGTTCTAAATGTACAGGCTATCAACTACATAAATATCCTGGAAAATTTTAAGACTGCTAGGTGGGGTTGTAAACAACGTTGTATTGGTGTCATTTCTTAAGCTTTACTGAAAGTATACACTACCAGAAATGTAATCTCTGGGAGAGAAAGAAAGCAATAGTACACTAAGAAAGTAGAAGTAAGGCTCTCAATAATTTATGTACCTTAAAGTACCAAATCCCATACGTAGGTAGAAAAAGGTTTCTATTTCTAATATACTCAATGTTCAATGAGTCTATTGTGTAATCACACTTTTTTTTTTCTTTTTGTATTTCAGTATTCATCTCCCTCACCAATACAACATTTTTTTTCTCCTTTGTTGTAACAGTTTATTAGCACCAGTTAACACAGTAACACCAACTGGTGAAATCAGAAACCTCATGCTACATTAAAACTGATTTTGGTGAACTCTTCATTTCTTCTTCCTCTCCTGATGAAAACCATTCCCATGAGTAGACCTTGCTCTGGAAAGCTATACATTGAAGCAATTCTATAGCTGAATTCTTATTGATTAACTGTATCCCAATGATGTGTAAGGAGGGGCAAGACCACACAGCAAGACAAACTGTACTACCCCAATGCTAATACTCTCACACTGCTTTTAAATACCTTTTGAGAAATTGCTGTGTTGCTAGATATCATACTGCTTTGTTGTGTAATTTCTGCCCTCTTTTTGAATGTAATGTGAAAAGGACAAGGTCACTTTTTATATCAATGAAATAGCTGAATGTATATTCTGGGGGTAGGTTATCCTCTTTAATTTTTGAGTGTGTCCACTGTATTTTTTAATAAATTCACTCCTTGTTTGCCTGGGAAGTAAGGCTTGCATCCATGTAGCTGCAGGCAAAAACACCAGTCTTGTTTGTTTGTATGTCATTATCAATGGTAAAGATACTTTTTACAATATAATAGAGACTTTTTATCCAGTTACAATCATAAAGGTTGATTTCATTTTCATTTTGCCTTCTGGGTCTCTCCGTTAATTAAGTATTGGTTGGCTTTGAAATCAGTCATGGGTTTTTGAACTGTCTACTACTTCATCTTCAAGATCATCAGTCTTCTTAGCTCGGGCTATAATAAGAGTTTTGCATATCGCTGAACAAGTAATATTGTCTGGAATTTAAATAATGTAGATTCAGTAAGAAAAATATTTGCATTTGAGGAAGAGTGGACGGAATTATGAATTACTGTTTGTCTGGGAAGTTAAAAATCCTAGATTCAAATCTAGCTACAGACAGAAGGGTCTGACAAAAAGAAAGCCTTTTTTCATATCTTTTTTTTTTTTTTTGTTACAACTCCGTCTACCTCTATTTACTGAACACACTTATAATATCCTCATGCTAATATATTTATGTTCCTGTGATTACACTGACATAATTAAATTTAGAATGTGTTTTGTGTGGAAGGTGCCATTTACTGTCTGCATTATTGTCACTTAATAAGATAAAGAACAAATATGGTAAGAAATACTATGTTCTCATCATTTAAAGCACATTCATGGAATTAGTATCTTGTATATGATATCAAAACACTAAATTATTTTGTTTGTCTTAGTAAACAAGAACAACTGGCATTTTCATACGAAAAGAGAATGCAGGAGAAAAGAGAACATAGTACTTTACTTCCATGTTCACCAAGCTGCATGAGCTCCAAGTGGAGGTGAAAATAAATATAGTACTGCTTTAAAAGTCAGCCTGCATTTATCATTGTCAGCTCTAAAATAACTAGTTAAGCATGATGTTTACTTTGTGATAAACAGTCATCCAAGCAATTATCCAAAACAAACATATGCAATTAACTTTGGTTATGGTCCTGAATCCAAATACTTACTGAAGGAAAGGGGAAGGAAGGGAGGGGAGGGGAGGGGAGGGGAGAAGGGAGGGAGGGAGGGAAAGGAACCTTGGCCAGAACAGAGAAACTGAGTTTGTGTATCACCCCCTCCCAGAAATTTTGTCAGAAACTATCTAGGCAACAGTTCAGGACTTTAAAAGTTCTAGAGCTCTCTGAAGATTCACACAGGATTTTTAAAAATGCCTACAGTCCAGCTACAACTGATGTTCAAAGCCTTGGACTCACAAGTGCCGATTTAATTGGGATAATATTAAATGCTTTACAAGACTCTGAAGTGTGTTTTCTAAGACTAAAATAAAAACTACACTGGGCCTCCAAAGATTTGTTTACTAATAAGCTTGGTGCTTTTTGTAGTGTCTTTTCACCGGATGGGTGGTTATTAGCCCGGCCTGAGATATTGTTGACAGTGATCCCTTAAGCTGTCAGGGTGGTTTCCTGGGCTCACCTTCAACTGTCATTACAAATGAAGACATGGCAGTTTCGGCTGATACACAGCATTCAGAAAAAAATCCTGCAGCATGACGTAAGTCCACTGCCTGTAGAAGGCTAATGCTTATGATGTTCACTGTCTGTCAGGATTGCTTCTGAATGATGGAAGAAAAGGTGACATATGTCAAGGGGAAAATTAACTACTAATACAGCAATTAATTTAATGAAAGCCTACTTATTCCACCCAACTTCTGTTGCACATCTATTTCTGAAGTTATTAAAATTGTTCTCTGTGTTCTTTGCTTCCTCTATATTGTGTATATTGATGTATTATGTGTGACCAATTTGGAAGTCTGAAGTTGGGCAGATTTTTTATCATTATACTTGACCAACTATTCATTTTACTTTTTTGTCCATTTCTGTCAAATATATGCTTCTTTCTAGCGGTACATTGTAATGGGAAAAAGGAGTAACCTGTTAAAGCCAACAAACCAAGGCTCATGAGAACTGAGTCAATGACAAAGACTGTGATTATTGTCAAAGCAAAAAAAGAAAAACTTTTTTTTGTTTATCACGTGGGTACATAGCTAATAGGAGAAAGTATAGGAATAGCGAAAAAAAAAAACCTGAAAAACAGAGTTGTATTATTTTGACGAAAATTCCTCCATTTTCTACTAAAAATATTTTACTAAAATATTAGATCTATCCCAGCATCTTCTCGCATCCTCTGCAATAAAACAAGATACAGGGAGCAATATATTCAGATTCTGGTAGGAGTCTGCAGTTGACTACATGCATCCACGAAGGACTTAGCAAAACAGCTAGCCCCATACTGCTGCAAAACGTGCTCATACCAGGAATCAACTGCATTCTCCTCACCATTCATTTCCTTAAAATTAAGCCTTTCTGAAGCAACTAACAAATGCGTGTATGACCATTGTTTGCTTCATCTAGAAGACTCCCAAAAGAGTCGTAAATTTGAGTCTTGTATAAAGACAATGTACCTGCTTAGTTTTAAATACTGAACCCATCTTTTGGTTTGAGTGCACTGAGTCAAAGTACATCTTGGCAGGCTTCTGCTCCTGCTTAGAAGCCTAGCTTTAAACATAGATCAGAGTCAATGTTAAAGTTATATTTGAAACAAATGTTGATAGAGGTTCCTTCTCAGAACCGTAAGTCATTGATTTTTCCCTCCAGACATTTTAAACGTCAAGATTTTCCTGGCATGCCTCTGTTCACAATGAGCATTATCTTTTGGGGACATCAGAAAGCCATGGCTCCCATAGCTCTTTCCAGGTGTGAACGACAGTAATACTAATATTAATCCTCTCAGTGAGGAAAGGAATGCCCAGATGCATATGCTGTATGTTGTTTTGCACAAACCAACCTGTCCAGTCAAAGCTCATATGAATTTACATTAGCATATCATGTTCTGCCTCCTTACCTGGAAAGGATGTCAAAGGGATCCTGGGATAAACTGGACTACCGTAGTAAAGGAGTCGAAGGATGGAAAACCATAGTAATAGTGCTCTGCTGATATTTCTGTGCACTGAAAACTTGTGTGTTGTGGACACGTAATTTTTCGGGTGATCATTTTTGCTTTAAGGACACCAACAGACACGAATTAGAATAGCTCCATGACTAGTAGAACTGGCAAGGAATAGCTTCCTTTCAGTCTCCCAGAAGGTCATGTTACAGCTTTTTCTGTAGTTAATAGCAGCAGATAGGACAGGGAATCAATGTATGGGTCATTACCCAGTTTTTATACTAAAATCACTGTTTTAAAATTCAGTTTCCTTTTAAGGAGTTGGATTTCTAAATGAGAACTAAGCTTATAGAAAACTGAATGTTTCATTCATGGAAAAAAAATGCTCTTGAAATGAGTGACAAAAAATTAGGTTCCCCCCCACCTTTTTTCAAAATGAAGACTTGGAGAAAATGCTGTAAACTTCATTTGCCACACTTACAAAGCAATAGCAACAAAATCAACTTCGGATTGCAAAGCATGAGTAAAATCATTCTGTCAAGAGTAGCAGCATTCTGAATGCAGCGATCTGTAATGAAACTACCTCTCCAGTCATAGTTCTCAGATTGCTGACATAACATGTAATTTTAGCAATGACAATACACATCAGATAACAAGGAGATATTGTAAACAAGTCTTCATGTGTTTGTGGTGTTCTCAGAAGCCAGACAGAGGTTGAGCTGGCAGTCATCAGAATTTAATATGTAAATAATTTTGCATTTCATCAATCAAAATTTTTCACAGACATCAAAGTGTAATCAGAAGGTTTAGGCTACCTACATTCATTTTCATTTTTGATACATATTTTGCTTACCAGTGTTTCTCCTTCGTTCATTTTGTTGTTACTGTACTGACTGTAAATCAATTGCCCTGTTTAAAAGCTACTGAAGTCGAACTATAAAGCCAGAGTATGTTGGCAATTGTTTGTCTGCACAAGGTGAAGAGAACACAACAAGCTGCTTTATCTTGTACTGTAGCAGTGTGTACACTAGGAAGGCCCATGAAGAATTTATTAATTCTGAGGCAAGAACTAGGCTATAAGTGATGATTTTCACAGGTGAAAATCAGTCTTGAACAAGAGGAGACAGTAATTTAAAGTAGATTAAAACATTCAGTATTATTTTTTTCATTAGTTATAATATGGTGAATAGGCCATGCATTAGAACTTGTTTATATGGCAGTTTATTCTGGAACATGTAGTCCGTATTTGGCATATCAGTCATATATATTCTAACTGATTTTCTCATTTTTCATATGTGGCATGTTGGAATACATATCTGCTAACTTTGGCCAGTTTGAATATGCAGATCAAGCACTTGTGTTTCATGAAGATCTTTGCTCAAATAACAGCTCTAGATGTATGTCAATCGCAGTTCTGAATACCCTCTATGTCCAGAAACCAGGTGCTCAAGCTGCATACTTAGTTAATGAAGATTAATTACTGACCATCTCTGAAAATTCAGTTTTAAGAAAACATATTTCATGTCAGAGGTAGAGATAGAAGCCTATTCTCCTGTGTGGTGCTCATTTTTGTTAGATTAAAGACCAACAGTTCAATATTTCATTAATTCTGTGCTCTAACTTATGCAGCAAATGAGTCAGGAATTCAGTAGACAACTGCCCCCCTCATGTACAACCCTGATACTCCCCCAAACCAGTCGAGATTAATAAGCTCAGAAGCACAAGGAGGCCAAATTGATGTGACACATGCAGCTTCAGTTCTGTTTGTTCTTAACTCAGGGAGTTTGACTTTGCAGTCTTTTTTTTTTTTTTTCATATAGCAATAAAATGTGAGGACAATGAAGAGTTATGGGACCTTCTCTGTAATAAATGTAACTTTGTGGTTCTTAGGCCTGCTTATGACGACTGACATTTAACAGCTGTCAACTCTGTAGACCTTGACAGGAAGCTAAATCTGTTATCTTTGCCCATGTAGCTTACTGAAAATTGTAACCTAACGGAATAGAAATCAAAGTTCTCTGTTCTCACTGCTCCTCTCCAAAAATTCGTTCTTTCCTCTTTTACAGCTGCCACCCAGGATCTGGGAATCCAGACAGTTGTCCTTGGCCAGCCAACCCTCCATTGCACTAGAGTGTTATTACATACCCACCCACGAGTATATAGCTGTCTTCTGCCATGAAGCTCTTGTGCACATGAGCAACCCCAGTGATGTCCTCTGGTGTGGATTTAAAAGCATCCATGAAAGAGCAGTATTTGGAATTTTTACCTTCTTAGGTAAAAAAAAACAACTAACCAACCCGCAAAACAAGAACTGATAGACACGTGCTCTTTGTGCGTATATTTAACGTATAAATATGTGAAGGACAGTATAGAAAGCGAAGGCAGCGTAATGACACTTAGAATAAATCAGGCTGGAAGGAGCCTCATCACCGCCATCTGCAGTCCACTCTAATTAAGAGCACATGGGCAGATATGAAAGAAGTCATTTCCAGGGCAGCCTGTATCAAGCAAGACCCTCAAAACCAAAGCTGTTAATAGTGCAGTAGTTGTGCTTTGATTTCAAGCTAGCCCCTGTTTGAAATCTAACTAGTGCCTGGACTTGAGAGCACGAAGTCTCATTTTTCAACTTCCTTAGATTGTAAGGAAGGCCAAGGAACCTGCTCCTCAATTTCTTCCAATTCCATATACTTCTGCTCACATAGAAGAGAGCCAATAAATCTGTAGATAATGATGACTGCAAGAGGAAAGATTAAGTCTCAGACAACCTGAATAGCTAACTTAATAGCTGATAGCAAATACTTGCTGGTGTGCTTATAGAACTCAGAAATTCATGGAGGGAGACAATACTGATCAATACCATTAATATTATGCAGGAAAAGTATGGAAAAACAAAAACGAGATTACTTCTGTCAAAATTCTAAATTTAATTATATCAGTGTAATCACAGGAACATAAATATATTAGCATGAGGATATTACAAGTCTGTTCAGTAAACAGAAGTAGACAGTTGTAAACAAACGAACAAAAAAAAAAGGATATTGGCTTTCTTTTTGTCAGACCCTTCTGCTCTCTGTAGCTGGATTTGAATCTAGGATTTTTAAATTCCCAGACAAGCAGTAATTCCTAATTCCATCCATGACAAACTGGTGAAAATTAGGATGACTCAGAGAACTGACTTAATATATTTGATACTAGGGAAAACAAAAGATTTATTTTTATCTGAACTGCTCAGTATGCTAAATGAAAAACATTAGCAGAAAACAAAGAGCAGCCCAGGGTCTTAGAGCAGAAGCATATCCTTTTGTAACCTGTAAGATGGAAAAATCATGGCTGGTAAGAATGAGTTCAGAAATTCGGTGTTTCTTTTGTTAACATTTCCTTAATAAATGTCCCATGAAGGAAGAGAAAGACTCTTGAGGACTTGTTTATTCATACATTTCAAATATAACTACAGGAATTATTTGCTAGCAGTTTCCTTGGCAGCATCTAGATCTATTGATAGATTATATCACTGTAATGATACTGTTAAGGTTAGATATTGAGGTTGCCTGAGACTTAACCTCAATCTTTTCCCTTGCAGTCATCAGTATCCACAGATTTCTTGGCTAGCTGTCTTCTTTGTGCACTGACGTATGTGGAATCAAGTGATTTGAGGTTAGTCAGCAATGGGAAAATTGCCTGTTGTTGGCAGTTTATCTTTAGTCTTAAACAATGTGCAACACTGGACAAACTTGTTGAACTGCCTCTACTACCAACACCAGTTATTGACAATAGATATGTCTAATAGAGATCATGTCTTCTTTATAATTATTTTCGGCATACCACATTGAATTTCCGCATCGGTACCTCATGGGAGGAATCGTTCCTCTCTTTCTGTACGTATTGAGATAAAAAGATCCAAAACAGCCTCCCCCCTGCCCCTGTAAGATTTATGACTCGCATTAATGACTACTCCATTATTATCTTTACATTGATCCTGTTAACGCTTGGGGTTCTCCATTTCACAGTTCGGATGGCATCTACACCCACCTGAAGTTGAATCTTTTATGTTGTCCCCAAAATATTCAAAAAATACTTCTCTAGCCTCTTGTTCACATACTACTAATAGGGGACGGGGAAATTTTTGCCATTACCCTCAGCGCTTTCACTGTAGCATCCCACCTGAGCTATGCCCAGCAACGAAGGTTAATAAATACGCCTAGTCTGGCTTTTCATAGTCTTATTTTAAATCATGTAGTCTCTTAAAAAACAAGCGCGTAACACTGCTTTGAAGAATGAAAGAACCGACTTCCCTCTTCCCTCTAGGCGGCGCGTTGATGGCTACTCCTTTCCTCAGCAGCCTGCCCCGCTCTCTCTGAGCACGCGCATGCCACTTCCCGTTCCAAACGTTCACCTGGTTTGCAGTAAGCATTTAACTTGCTGTTGTCCCGTGGTTCTTACGTGGATAACTGCCTCATTCAAAAGCTCCGCGCTGCCTGACGCCCGCACACCCTTTAAACAAGGAGCCTAAGTTGGATTTCGCCGTACTTCAAAGAACTCTCGCCAATAAGCGAGCAGATGAGGAAACGTGAGCGTGCAACAAGCCACTCGAGCACGAGGTCACTGCAGCTGCTCTGACGCCCGCGAAGCCCCACCTCCGGGCCCCACCTCCGGGCCCTACCTCCGGGGCAGGGCCACGAGCGCCACGAGCCCGTAACCGAAGCGCCCGTAACCGAAGCGCCCGTAACCGAAGCGGGAGCGCGGCCCGACCCTCTTCGGGCGCTCGGCGCGGGGTCGGCGAGGGGCCGCCTCGCGTGGCGGCCCGAGGTTAAACCAAGCTTGGCCAATCGCCGCGGGCGTTACTGGACGGCCAATCACCAGAGAGCTCTGGGCGGATCCGCCCCGCCCCGCCGGCCGTTTGCGCGGCGGCGCGTGGGAGCGAGCGGCGAGGCCTGGTATCGGCGAGGCCCGCGCTCGGCCCCCTGCGAGCTTATGGCCGGGCTGCCTGGCCTCGGGGAGCCTCGGGGAAGGGCAGGGGTGGGCGGCTGCGCGAGAGCCCGCGAGGCCTTGGCGGCGAGAAAGGTGCTGAGGTGCCTCCCGGCGCGGGACGGCGGGAGCCCCCGTAGGCCTCGCCCTGTGCGCCGACACGGGCGATCAGAAGCCAGGGACGAGGCTGAAGGTGGGCCGGAGGCCACCGAGCGGCTGAAAGTCGCAGGGAGGCCGCTGGGTCTAGCAGTGAGCTCCGTGGCTGTTCCCCCGTGTGGCGTACCTTTGATAACTGTTGTTAGCTTGGTAAACTGCTGAAGCGTAGCAGAAAAGGAGACTGAACGGGGTGCGCCTAGGTTATTCGAGTCTTGTGGGAACCACGGAGGTTGATTGTAACTTTGGTGTTTTGTGAACGCGTGCAACCTTCTATCTGTCGTGCGGTGGTATTACTTCATATTTAAGTGGGATTTGATGTTGAACTCCAAGACAAAGTGCTTAAAACTTATTTTAGGGGTTACTGTTGGTGGTGCAATGAAAAAAGAGAAGGTGTAACTTCTAAGGGTCATCGTTTCACTTATCTTTAGATCTGTTTTTTTTGTCAAGAATAGCATTTATGGTTTAGAGGAAAACTGAAAGATATTAATTGTTTGATGTTGTCGTGCTAAGGACATTCTTTGGAGATCAGACCTCTGTTGTATGTATTTCTTTTTACTTACTGATACAGTTGGAAAAGCCGTTATCCCAATGGCTTAATAGATGAGTCAGAGCCCTTTGACGTATTCGGTAGTCTTTCTTAAACTACTTCACCACCTATTGTAGCTGCCACATTTAATCAAGTCAGTGAAGTTATCTGCAGCAGTGTAGTACCACGTTATGTTAAATAACTTTCTGAGAAGAAGTAGCAAACAGTGGCTTTTGTACTGAAAGGTACCAGGAGTTAATTTGATCAAACTACTTGTATATCCTAGATGAACGTTGTCTTAGGCTGTTTTTTCCTTTCTCTCTTCATAAGCATATTTAAAAATATGCTTAAATAAAGTAATTCAGTTTCTTATCTAGGTTAGCTTTCTAGAAGTTATCGTTTTGTGTTATATATTTTCCATTTTATGGATACTTCACTGGGTTCTTAAAAGATAAGTGTGTGTACAGTGTCTTTAGCAATGTTATTTACAAATGCACTTAGGATATGCTTAGAGAAGATTTCGAAGCCTAATAATCTGAACTGCATAAGCAGGCATAGTTTGTGTGTCAAAACTGAAGGTTCTGTAGAAAACAGATCTTGACTAAAGCAAATTTGGTTAACTTGAATCTGTTAAAAAAAAAAAATACAGATACATTTCCAACGCTGTATTGGAGTGTGTTGAAAAGAAATACTGTGTTCTGTTTTGATAAACTAAAAATTAGCTGGACAATATGGATAAATTAAGTGTAACTTCAAAGGTAGCCAACTGCAAACTGTTACGCTATGGATAAAACTATTCAAATCTTAAAACTTAAGCTAACGTATCTTTAATAGTTCAAGTGCTGCTTAAATTACTTTGTCAGTAAACAGGTATTCAGAATAGTTTGTTTCAGTGTATATGTCTGTAGTATGTAACGTGCTGTGCTTTGAAATTAAGTTCGTGAACAATTAACAAAGCAAGCTGAACTTTTTGCAAGAGTTCTTAATCCTTGTGACCTGGCCAGATTCCAAGTTGGCTAATTACATAAGGTTATTTCCTGTTTAGCCTTAGTTACGTGAGAGATGCCATCACTTCCTGTCCTAAACTATTGCGCAGTTTTGATGTCTGCTCTCTATCAGCTGTTGTACGCTGCCCTGAAAGTGCCACTTTTCACTGGTTCGTGTAATTAACCACAGATGCGCTGAATTTTGAGGTGGGCTTTTTTGAACTCATGTGGTTAAAGAAACAACAGGAGGAAAGGAAAATACTGCTTTGGTCGGAGAAAATTCAGCTTTGATTTTGGTTCAGAACAAAGAGAGCTTTGGGTAAAGAAAATTACCTAAGCCGTTTTGTGAGAAATTTAATAGAGGTACGTAGGGAAGGAGAAATGCTACACATCTCTAAATACAGAAGAGAAGATGGGAGGAAAGGCACCTGATTTTTGGGAAGAAGATAAAAGATCTGGATTTGTAAGCTAATATTTCCCTGTCTTATTCATCATAAAATACTTAAAAAATGAGAATACCATCATAAAGGGGATGTATTGAAGATGATTAAAAAAAACAAAACAGAACAACAACACCAAAAACTTCTTTTAGAAGGTTAATAGTATAATTATTGAGATTAAACTGACATTGTTATTGCATAAATAGAATTACGAAAATATTATTTTTATTTATGCTCCAACCTTGTAGATGAGAAAAGATGTGAAAGACTCTGGAGCAGTTATGGAAGGCAAGGCTTGTGTATGAGACACTGCTAAAATGGAGTTGGCAGAATGAATCATTGATTTCTCTATCTTCTTAGAAGAGCAGAAATAGTCTTTAATAGTCGAGTAATGAAGTAAAAACAACTTGTAGCTGCTATTATCTCCACTGATTGGAGGAGTGCACTTATTAATAAGTGTATTTGGTAAGTTGTGTGTAGTATGGGCTGATGCAGAAGCTCCATAGGAAGGATTTTTAGGCATTGATTGTGAGTGTGTGTTGAGTTGCGGATCCTCTGGAATTTCTTCTGTTGTCCCTTGTTCAGGTCATCTGACTTCAAATCGATATTCTCTGCAAATATTTACAGTCGCTTTTATGTGGATTCATGTGCCTCAGCACCTTTGCAAAGCTTTAGAAAAACTGCCTACGTACTGATTTTCTGCAATTAAAACAGGATTTCCTAGTGGATGCTACTTAGAGTAGCGATCACATCAGTCCAGTTGCAAAGCTGTTACATTTGTTTTATGTAGTATGTAAACATATTTGTGCTTTTAAAGGTTTGGGGGGCTCTTTGTCTTTCTGACCTCATCATTACAGTGAGGAGAGTTACATCCTTGTTTGACCATGCTGGGATGATGTCTTAAAACCAGGGGTGTAAGAGCATAAGGCCGGGAGTGTTTAGGTGTGTTAACCTGTATACGTAGTCCTTGGAGAGTGATAGCATAGTATCTGTGGTGCCAAAAGTATCTGTGATGAGAGTAAACCCCCTAAACATAGAGTAAATTAAGCACAAAGGATGTGCTTTTAACTGGTTTACACTGTTAAAGCTTTTGAATGTAGTTTTTAAACCCAAATTGCCCATCAGAATTGAATGATTTATTAAGATTTTTAAGAAAATTGACCTTCATTTTTTTGATTAACAGCATACTTTGAATGTTAAACGCTTCTACCCTTCATGAGAGGAATGGCTAGTCATACTAACCTTGCAAAAACTTTTTTTTTCCTTTGATGGTAACTTTCTACTGATCCTAAGTGTATGTCAAGTCTGTATTAACGTATTTTATAATATAACATTTTATAATAATAAAATATGCGCTTGGTGAACCCTTTCCCAGGACACCTGTTAGCGAAAGCATATTGTAGAGTTTCTAACCTTCAGAGAGTACTGGATAGCTTTTTAAAACACTTTCCAAGACTGTTATTTTCTTCAGGTGGATGAGAAGGTCTGACTGGAACAGGGTATCTTAGAGGCTCAGATACGTGTGAATGTTTTTGTCAGGCTTACCTTTACTTGGCTGACCTTAGCGCACAGCGGTGCAAGCAGATGAACTGTCACAGATGGAGGATGGTAAACCTGTGCTGCCAGCATGTGAGTAGGGGGTGGGGAAGAGAGGAACCTCTTAAACGGGCTTTGCCTTTGGGGAGAACTCCATCTACATAGTCCCGTAGGAATTTTGGGCTTGTCCTTCCAGACGTGTACATATGTGATGATCTTTTAGCACATAAATGATGCGAGTGGTATCAGTATAATTATTCAAATGTATAAGGTTATATGCCTGTAAATGCGAAGCCTGCTTTTTTTAATTTGTTTTCTCCCAGTTCACCAATCAAATTTATGAATGCATTGGTGGGTACAAGTAGCTAAAGAAATAGTAATGATAAGGTCAATAAGCATAAGAAAAGACAACTGAGACTACAAAACCATACTCTGATATTATATATATATATTTATGGCACTTACACTGGAAGCCTAAAAAGAATTCCAAGTCTAAGTACGTTTGCAATTAATTTGTCATACAAAGAAATAAAAAGAAACAAGAACACTTTTTTTTTTTTTAATACAGTATATGTGCTGCAGTTTGAATTTCCATCTTTTTTTTCTTTTTTTAATTGAGAATTACAGCTCTTAGTATTGCCAGGGAGAGAACAGCCAAATTTGGAGTCTAGTAACGCTTCTGATTTAATAGTTACTCAGTTTAAATACATTGGTAGCATCCACTAACAACAAATTCTATGGAATAATTGAAAAAAAAGAAATAAATTTCTTATTGTAAAATAAGAATTGTAAAATAATAATGAGTTTCGCAGTACTAAAACAGTTTTTTCCATTGTAGCCAATGGAAAAAACATCTTTAACCATTTTGTGGTGTAGGCTATAAGATACCGTGTAGTGACCTAAAGCTGTTTTGTTGGAGGGCAAAATTAATATTCAGTGCAATGAGAAAGACATTGCTCATATTTTTTATTTTGACATCAGATACGTCACAGTGGTTTTAATTTGGATTGCTGACTTCACTTTGTGAAGAGAAGTAGTACGTCTTGAGCTCTGTGGATCTGTATTCAAGTAGATTAAATTCTGTCCTGCTGAGCATTACGGAAAACCAAGATTACAGAACACTATCCAAACATATGCGTGCTTTTCAAAAGATACTATGGTTTGGCTTATTAATAAAAAATATGTTTAGAATGGTTATTTCGAGTAGCGGTAATAAGAGTAGATGCTAGAATTTATTTGAAACATTACAGGCAGAGATAATAAGTGTGTTTCTGTGTGTATATATATATATAGATAGATAGATATGTAAACCAGTAAATTTGATAGCGAGTTATCTAAACCCATTGTTTCTTTCCCCCTTTTTATAAAATCCTGTTATCTCCTAAGTGACAATATTACCGTCTTGGAAAATGTATGAGTTCTTGATTCATAACAATCTGAACAAAACAGCTATTTATTGTATTCATTCTTACCCCACATTTTTTTTCCGAAGAACATTATTAGCAAATTTTGAGGTTAGAGAGGTACTGACCCAATCAAACACGTACAGAGCTTGGCCTCTGAGTTAATTAAATATGGGTTAATAACATATTATAAGGAAATCATTGTCCTTATTACAGTTATTAGGTAGTTAGTCAAATTATAGCTTCAAAGGAATGCAGAGCATGGAGAACTCAGGACTAAATTATGCATTTGAACCTTAGGCCAGCTTTTACTGTTGAGACAGTTTGCTGCTAAGAGAAATTGTGTCATCGAAATTAAATGCCATTCTGAGGATGGAAGGTTCCAGTTTTTAATGAAATTACCGAGTGTGGTGTAGTGAAATGATTAAAATCTGTATTCTGGGAACGTGGCAGAGAAAAAAAAAATCAATATATGTTAGCAAACCTGTGCTGCCTGATGTGAATCCTGGGAATGAAATAAACTAGTACAAAAATAACAATTAAAAACATACCAGCACATTAATTTATTTAGCGTGAGTCTCATGAGACATCATCTTTGCTAATTTTTAGCATACATTGTACTGTGTAATGGGAAGCTTTCTTTTCTCCTATCTGTATTAGGCAGCATTTTTGCCCTTCCCCCAGTGTCCCTGCATCGCAATCATTGTGCTTGCACTTATTATGTTACAAATGACCGAGGTGAGGCTGACATTCTCATTGCATGCAAAAAGAGCTAGTCTGCCAAGCTTTTTTCCCCCTAATGAAGCAGCTTTGTGAAATCTCCCCATGTGTTAATACTAATGAAGATCCTCCAGCACAATTAAAATCGCAGCCAGAGGGTGAAGAGGAAACAGAAAACAATGGCATCTTTCTGCATATACATATTTCTTTGTGCTGAGATCAGCTATATTTGGAAATAATGTTAATTTCAAAAATGCTCGTATGCAGCATTTAACCAGGCAAACGAGCCGAACGTATTTTTGAGTTCTGCAAATGCAATTTTAAGTAGCTCGTACTGAGAAAACGTACTCATTGCACTGTGGTATAACTTTAAGTCTATGCTGTTACGGTTTATGGAGAGCAATGTCTTGGCTCCTGAAGCGTACTTTAACCCTGGCTGAGTTTGAGACTGTGCCAAAGAAAGAAAAAAGAGGATACCACGTGTGTAAATGGAAGCCGTGTTGGAGGGAAGCACAGGCTTCTCCTCTTTCACAAATAACCCTGGCTAGGTGGTTTCTTAACAAAAAACTGGCGTTTAAAAAAAAAAAAAAGAAACAGGTTGTGTCAATAGCTGGTGAATTTTAAGTTCAACGTAGCGTGAACTTAATCTCCTGCCCTTCTTAGCTTAGTTTAACATAAATTTAATTTATGTAGTTCTCATGAAGTATGAACGGTGAGCGTTGCTTCCACACGCAATCCCCGATTTGCTCGGCTTCTTGAAAATGTCTCCCCTTGGGGGAGACGGGTCGCCTTTTTGCCAGTCGATGGCCATTGTTCGTAGCGGAGCACCTTTGATCTTCTTAAAGCCTGGACTTAATCTGCAGCGCGAGGTGCCGCGTCGGTACTCGGGGTGGACTACCGCGTTTGTGCCCCGAGCAGGCAGTCCGTCGCCAAAAGCGGCCCAGATGCGGGCGGGCGTTCTTTTGTCGCGCTTCGGCGAGCGACGGCCGCGTGCAACTTTTCCTCAGCGACGAGAGCGGCGCGGGGGCTGCGCCTGGCGGCCCCGCGGCCCCGGCCCGGCGCCGTGCCGCGCCGCCGGCCGCGGCCGCGCGCGACTTTGGCGGGCGGCGGGGGAGCCGCGGCGTGACGTCACTCCCGGCCGGCGGGCCCCAGCCAACCTCGCCGAGCCGCCGGCCTCGCCCGGCGCCGCGCGCGCCCCCGCCCGCTCCGCGGGGCCGCGCGCGGCTCCCGGCAGCGCTGGGCAGGGGACGCCTTCCGGCACGCGCAGCCCGGCGCCGGGCGGCGGGCAGAGCTCTCCCGGCCGCGGAGGTGAGGCGGCGCGGCGGGGTGTGCGGGTGCGTGTTGGGGGTCCTGGGGAGGAGCCGGGCCGCGGCGCGCTGCGGGGCCGAGCCGCGGGGGCTTCGCGCGGGGAGCCTCGGCTGGCGCCCGCCCGCCTCGCCGCCCGGCCCCGCGGAGCGGGTCGCGCCTTTGTTGAGCGGGGCCGGCCGCGGCCGTGCGCCCCCGCGGGGCCCTGCCCGGGCCGGGCCGCTGGGACCGAGCCCCGGTGGAGGCGGCCGGCGCCGGGCGTCCCGCGGCGGGGTCCCGCACGGCTTCCAACTTGGCAGCCGCTGTCCGGCCGGGCCGCCCCGGTCACCTCCCCGCCGTGCGGCTGCCGGCGGCCCTTTGTGTGGCGCGGCGCGGCGCCCGCCGCCCCCAACCCCCGGCGCTGCCCCGTGTCCCGCGGCCCCGCCGGCCGCGGCTGTCAGGCCCGACCCCGGCGGTGCGCGGAACGGCGTGAGGTGGGCGGCGGGGAGCCGGCGGCGGGCGCGATCAGCGCCCCGGCACGGGCGGCGCCGGGCCCCCGCCTCCCCCCCGCTCCCAGCGCGGCCGAGGCCCCTGGGCGGCGGGAGGGCGGCGGGGCGCGGGGCCGGCCGGCGGCGGCAGCGGGGCCGGGAGCGGGACCGGCCGGGAGCGGGAGCGGGCGCCGCCGCCGCCGCCTTCCTTTGTGCGCCTCGGTCCCTGACGGAGGGAGACGGGCAGCTGCGGCCCTGGACCGAGTTGTTGAAATTTATCCCTTTGTGTATATTACAATATCCTCCATTTTTCCTGCCCTCTAAACAACGAGCCTCTCGCCATCTTGGGCAGTTTGTTATTCCCGAGTCTGTCCTGTCTGTCTCTTTTAGGGGGAATATGTGGAAACCCTGAAAGTCTTTCAGGATGAGACTCGAAGTTTAGGAAATGTTGCAGGGACAGACAGTGACGTCATGTAAAGTTTAAGGAGAATTTTTCCAAGAGTGTGCACTTTCCCCCGGAATTCCTCCCGATCTCAACCACACTTTAAAGAGAAGGGTTCCTAGCTGAGCCTGCACGTCCAGGGAACAGTAATAGTGCGTTCCTTCACTACCTTTGTAACAGGTAGAGAAAAAATTACGATTTTGATTATTCCCGCCCCTCCCCCCCTTTTTTTTTGTCCTGGGCTTTCAGTATTGAATTTCTAATTCTTACTTAACTGTTTGGTTGTTAAAAGAAAAAGTGAATCCAAAGTTATGTGAAATAATAATAATAAAATAATCCGGAGACTTATTTATATTTATGGAAATTATCGAAGGTGAAAAACTTGGTCCAGAATCTTCCCTGAGGAATAAAGAGTTTCTAGCTGGGATGAGGAACGTGGAAATACGCAGTTTTTTCATTTTGATGTGACACATTTTGGGGGCATATTTGGAAGCAACAGATATTTTAAGCTGTATTGTTAAAAGGTTCCTCTTGGAAAATATCTCTCTGTATACGTATCACACGTAGTTTGGGTTTATGTTGCATATGCTATATAACATGGACGGTAAAGTGTAGTTATTATGCTGAATTCAGTACAAAAAAAATCTCTTTCACTGCCGGCTATCAGGACTGTGTCAACTGTTGCAAAAAGGGAAACAACAAAAGGTAGCGTTGTTATAATTTACTTCTCAGTTACACTTTTTTTTAACATCTCATAAAAGTTTCCATGGTCACATGGTAATTCTGGGTGAAACACTGCATAATTGATAAGGAAAACCTGTTGTAGGTAAAGTTCCATTTTTTCATTCCTTTTTCTGTACTCGTCTCACTTACTGCATATTTACAGTAACACTAATGGGAACATGAAACTGCCTGTATTTCATTTGCATTTCCTTTGTCTTCAAGGGTGGGAAAAGCATTGACAACAGTTAACCTAGAAAGAAAGAGGAATAGCTGTTAGTACATAAAGACTTTTTCTAACCAAGTCGCTATTGAATGATGTATTTAAGGTATCCTAGAGGTCATGTTGGAAGAAATGTCAGATATTTACCGCAGTGTGTGCCTTTTTTTTTTTTTTTTTTTTAATGCATTAGAAAGAACGGCAGAGTTGGCTTGTTTGCCAGCAACATGAACCATGAACCTTAGGTAGATGAAAACGTTGAAATAGTTAAAAGCACGTAGAACAGATGGCTCTAAATTATACATGCAGCAAAGGTCTTAGACGGTGTGGCAGATTACAAATGGTGAGCAACAGAGGATAAGCCGTTTCAGAAAATGATAGTTACTATATTTGATGTCTTGTACCTGTAATAAACTATGTGCGTACTTTTGTCACAGTGCTGCAAAAGCAATAAACTACATAAGAAAATGGTAGCTGAGGTAATTTTTGTAAAGTGTATATAGAGGAAACACTAAGAATTGTTAAGGGATCTCTGATGATAAAGAAATATTGTTCTCTTCAAGCATTTTTTTTTTAATTGTAGCAGTTCCTTGTAAGCAGTGGAGCATTAATATTGTGTTGTGTTGAAGTTCTTCATAAATAGAACCCTTTGGATAGTAAAAAAAAAAACAAAAAAAAAAAACAAAAAAAACTTTCTTTAGAGAACCTGTCAATGCATCCTTTTCAGTAGCGACTCAAAGTTATTTCTGAACGGCACAAAGTTTTGTGACTAATGTATAGTAGTAGTAGACTAGAACTGCACTGCTGGTATTTATCATCCTACTTTTTTTAATTATTATTATAAATAAAGCTAAATCCCAATGTATTGGTTTCCTTTCAGTTCAGTGTTTTCAGAAAAAATACTTGTAAGTCATTTTTGTAGACCGTTGTAGGTTGTCAATAACATTGTAAATTTATTTGAACAGTGTTAGGGGAAAGACAATACATGCTTTGTGATTCTGGGGAGAAAGATGTTTATGAAAATCAGCTAAGGTGCTTTGAATTTTCAAAGGATAAATTATCACTATTTTTTACATTATGCGGGGAATAAGCAGTGGTTTGTCATTTCAGTGGTTAGTCGTTATTTTCAGTAATTATTTAATCTTTATACTGACCTTACGGTGAGAAGAAATTGCTACAAGACACATTTTTGTCTTGTGAGACGCTGAAAATGCCAATAAGAAAGTAATGGAAGTCCTTCTAGGGCCTGTTGCCCTTTTTCTCATTTTCTTTGTTTGCATATTTATTATAGAACTGCAGTGTAAAGGAGCAGATGTTTTGGAAAACATCCTGATATGTTGCTTTTTCTTATGGGAGTGTATAACTGTTCCTTCTGATGCATCGACTTGACAGCTGGTTGATTTCATGGAGCTGCTAAGAAGCCATTAGTGGCGTCATTGAATTGAAACAGAACAGTCACTCCCAGCTTGAACTGCAGTTGTTAGTGTCTTTGCAACTTCAGTGTTCTTACACAAGATGTGGAATATCACAGTTGCAAAGAAGGGGAGGTTCATGCTCTGTCTCGTCTCCCTGAATTAGTGGTAGGGAGGTATCAGTAGTACTTGACTGCTTTTAGTTTTATAAGGTGCTTACCGTGGCATATGCAGTATTGAGGGCTAAGATCTGATGTGTTGCGAGGCATAGTTAACACAACCAAAAATGCAATGTCTTCTACGCACACACACTGATACATTAAGAGCATCCCACAGTTCAAGTTACTTCATGGTTATATTTTTGTCCCTAATACAGGTTTCTTTCAAGACCTTCTACTTTCTTCTTGGTGCTAAACAGGAGGGGGAAAAAATAAAGTAAACCTCTAGAATGTAGTTGTTTTTCTCAGAGAAAAATGTAATAGAGACTTGGGATAAAGATCTAACATAGTACTGAGCATCTTTTTTTGAAAAATGAGCAACATGTCATGCCATGTTTTAAGCTAGTTTGTGTTCATAATGACGTCAGTATTTCTTCTAATGGCAGGCATCAAGGACAGCAGTGTTTTTTGTGATTATTTACTCTAGATCATCCTAAATATTGACGAAGTGGAATAAATGTATCAGTCAAATATTTTAAAGAAATCAGATATTTCTGATGAGGGTTGCATTATGCGGAATTCAAGATATAGGTAGAGTTGATCTTTCCCATTTCACAAAAAAAAGTAAATGAAACATCCTGTGTTGTAAGAGAGATGTATGGTTTTTATTTTATTTTTTATGCTGCTACATTTCAGATTAAAAGTCATTTTACCGTGTTTTTACTGTGCAATGGTTGAATGAAAAAGTGCATCTTTGTTGGGGGAGCTGAAGTCATTTCCTGCTTAATCTTTGGGATGAGGAATGGGATCAAGGGTACCGTATTAGAAAAATTAGAGAAAGTAAATGCTCCCCAGCCAATTTTACCTGCTTTAAAAAGAATCGGCCAGAGGTGAGTCACCACTTCTCATTCGAGTTTCTTAGTACTTTTGTGAAGGTGAGAAAGTATTGGTTTCACTGTTAGACTCTGACGTATGTAAGGATTTAGTCTTTTACCACCATCATAAGAAGTTGACGGTAGAGGTGAAAGATAAACTTTCTTCGCTGACTACTCTATAGCGTGACTGGTAGGTGCTTCGCGAAAACTGAAATGCCCGTGGTTTGTTAGTTTGAGAAGTTGCTACTTGATTGCTTAAGTTGACTGTTCAAAAAAATGGGACCATATTTTTATCTGGTCTCTGCAGAATGATGATGTATTTTTCACCTTAAAAATAGTTTTTGCCTTAAAAATGTATGATTAAGAGCCCAAGTAGTAACGCAGAACATCTAATACAAATAGCACACCACTTCATATAATAGATGAGTTTAAGTCTTGCTTTTTTTAACCTTTCCTCTGCCCTAAATTTACACCTACATAATGCCCTGGTCTTCAGACATTCTTTACCAAATAACTAATAAAAATACTCAGTGTACTTTTTAAAGTACAGACTTTTCCTTTCTAGAAAGAAAATAAACCAAAAAATACCTGATTTTACAGTGTAATTTCTTTCCTTTCTTCCTTTCCTTTCCTCCTTTCCTTTTCTCGAGAAATAGTGACTCTATTGCTGCAGTAGCATTTAATGAGACCACCAGGTGAAAGAAATGCTCCTGGTGAGGAAGTCGTCTTGTTTGCAGTTTTATAATGTAGCAATAAGGAAAGGAGGTTTTCCCTGCTTACTTTAAAAGAATCAATTTATGCATTTGACATAATTCCTAATAAAAAAAATCTTTTATGTTTATGTGGATGTTTTTCTTTTTCAGATCGGAGGGGAAAAGACAAATATGAAAGAAAGTACCCATTTAAAAACTTATCTAATGGCAGGTGATATCTCAGATGAGTCTCTGAAAAGTATGGACTTGCAAAAAAGATAGATTGGGCTTGTCAGCGTCCCTGTCCTTTCCAAAGGGTGATGCTTGTTGTCATTGACACGAAATCTTCCCCATTGCCTTCCTACTCACGCCCATCAGGACCTCCCGATTGTCCTTTGCTGGGTTTAAAGGACACATGACTCTTTTCACTTGATGTAGGTCAGGCATTGTAAGGAACTGAACGGGTTAAGCCTTGGTAGTTTGCAAGAAGAGATTGCGGAGATTTAGCTAGCCCTTGGGGGGGGCATCACACAAAACCTTAAACAAGTGAACATGTAAAGGCACCACCTGAAAATGTTATCTACCTGATGGAGTGTTTACTATTGTGAATAGTCCCATTGAAACCGATGGGACTGCTGAGTGTAAGGACTTGTCACCGGAAGAGCAAGTAGGTTCAGAAGTAATATCGTGACTATCAGACCATGTCATCATCTTGGAGCCTCAGAACTTCAACTCTGGAGCTGTTGGAAGGGATAGCGAGGAATTTTCTTTTATGAACAGAAACCCTTACTAGTGTGCTCTTGCAAATTAGAGGCAGCGTAAGCTAGATTTTCTTCAGAATATTTATTAAATATGATGATACAGTGGTACAAAATACTCTGCCTAGCTGTTGTTGATTTGGAATCTGTGAAGATTCAGTCTTCGATGACAAGCTAAAACTTTGAAATCTTCTAGGGAGTTGGGTTTTTTTTTTTTCCCTTCACTTAGAATATGTAACTAACAAATCTTGATTGTGACATTATTAATCAATTTGTATTGAGAAACTTACGCGTTTTCAATGCTGAAATATTCTATTAAACAGTGTATTGCATTTTATCAGATTATTATTTTAAAACAGTGGTTGTTGGGGGGTATTCAAATATAATCAGCAAAAAAAACCTCATAACCTCCTCCTCAGTCCTCAGTGTTTTCTTGCACGAGAGAAATCCAGTTTGATGATGATTATTGCAGTGGTCCATCTGATGTGTGGTGACGTAATTGTGTGGATTTTGCCCCATTTTCTGTTCTTACACTTTTCCACAAGGATGCACTCATTAATCAAAGATGCTGCACTCCTGCTGAGGGCAGAGAGGTTCATCAAATTGGCAGCCAGTTTGGTGTAAAGAACGGTGTAGTGAAGCTCTTAATGTGCTGGGACATAAATAAATCTAAGGTCTTTGTATGCAAACCCTGGAGGTTAATACTGTATAATTCAATGTCCTGTCTTTGTTTTTATGATTGATGTTTTAAAATGTTTGAGGCATGATGCGAGCCTAGGAGGTCAGGGCTGACAATGTGATTGGCTGAAGCAAAAAAGTGTCAGCTTGGCTGAGACTTCGTGTGTGCTGCAGAGGTTTTCTTTTTTTTTTTTTTTCTTTCCTTACTTTTTGCTGGGAGATAATTGTTGTATTGCCTGAGCTGTTATAGGAAAGTTCTAGAGATCGACAAACCCTGCTGTGATAATGGACTTAGTGCATGAAATGCCAGTAGCGTGGTCCTATTTGTTCTGAAGCTTACTGCCGTTTGTATCCTTAACGGAGCTAACGTGTAGAACAAGCCAAAACTACTGGGATTTCTCTGTAGAAATAGTGCTGGGATTTGGCTTTAACATGGATTGCTTGCATATTCATAATTTAAGAACAGCTGGTTAGAGCAAGCACGTAGTCATTTGCAAGCTATTATAAACCGTTCCAGTCACACATGGAGGCTGTGATTGAGGTTTTTTTTATTGATCTACCTGCATTTGAAATCTGGTCACTGCAGCCACAGAGGCCTTTCATTTCAGCCAAGCTTGCAACACAGAACAGCCTCAATATTAAATATTCAATTCTAAGAAAATGCTGAATAAAATGATAAAATGTGAGCTTTAGAGAAACAAAATGTAAGGGTCAGCAGTGACGCGCGTCTTAAATAACAATTGTTTATGTAAAGCAGCCTAAAAAAATAACATCAAGCAACTGCTGTAGTCCTTTGATTTCTTTCAATTTTCCAAATAAGAAATCATTAGACTTATCCAAGGTTACACTGGTAAAACTAATCGCTGAAATATGCGGTTTTAATGCATTGTGTGCCCAGTGCTTTTGGAGGGAAAACCAGAAATATGAAATGTGATTATATTGCACAAAATGGTGGTGTAATAAGCGCAGCCTGTGGAGTATCACATAGAAAAACTAGTGGATATATTAAAACTGACAATACTGTTCACATGGGTAGGATTCTCTGTTTTAATGTTAAATATAAGTACTTAGAAACAATTGCCAGTGGTGACATATAAGCTGTCTGTGTTAGTAAGTGTGATTTGCTGTTGCTGCTGCTGTTTTAATTCCAGTTTTGGTGTTCCTGTTTAGAAATAGTGAGGCATTACCACTAGTTTTTATGCTTAGGTTTATAACTTTTTGGTATCTTTTGTTACCGTAGTGATTGGGTCTTCTAAAGGGGAAATTATATTTTTGAATGGCTGTAAAAAAAAAAAAAAAAAATTTCTGAACATCCTTAGTTCCTGTGGGAGTAAGAGGGCGCCCCAAATGCTCGCTTCCATACATATTTTGATCCAGTATCTTCTGTAGGCAGAAATAGTTGCTGAGGAAAGACGTAAATAAATTCTTACTTTGTATGTGTGGAACCAGGAAGATGGGAAGCCATTAAGGAAGGTTCCTTAATGTGTTAGACAGTCAGTTAAAAATACCTGGAGGAGGACATACAGGCCTGAAAGATGGTCTAGTTTTTCAAGCTGTATTAGTTGATTTAATAAAAGATACTATCTCTCCCTACAGCTGTGTTTTTTTTTTCTCTTTTAAGTAGTTATAGCACTTTAAAAAAGTCTAACCATAAGAAATGTCAAGTAGTGTTTTTCCATTGCAGCACTGATCGTTTTTCATCCTTGGATTTACCCTGAAGCATCTCATTGCTTCTTTTCGATGTTGATGAAAGAGCTAGATCAGAGATAATAGTTAAGACTACAGCTGTGTGGTTTAGGAGAACAGTGAGGCAGAAGAGCAGAGTGCTCCATAGTTCCATTATAAAGCACAGTTTTAAGAGCTTTCAAAGCAAAGAGAATTCGTCTATCTTCTTATTTAGCTAGTCTAATATTAGAAACAATAGGGTGCCCATTTTTTCTCTTTAAGAGAAATTACTTTAAGTAGGGCTCTAAAGAAGTGAAATGGATGCTTTGCTCTTTTTTTTTTTTTTTTTTTTAGTGGAAACACTGAATGGGAGTAGTCTACTTAGTAATTGTTGACAATCAGAAAGCAGTGGACAGTAACTGAAATGTTCTCACCGTTTTGTGGGTATAAGGCAGTGCTGAAAGGATACTGTCCCAAGGAAAGCGTGATTGAAACAATTGTCTGAGAAGTGGGAAGAAAGTTGAGATCCATTTTCCTATATAAAAACAATGAAAGGGTGTAGATTATTGTACTGTTGAATGGCATAAAGATAATGGATTTTCTTCTTGTGTTCAGAGCATTTGTGTATTAGGAGTACTGAATAATTTGAAAAAATTACAGCAATACATTCCAGCAATTCTCCATCGTTCTGACGCCTTAGTAGAGAAAACACTCAGATTGGCAATCGTACCTTGAATGTAGTGGAGAAAGATTTGGAACATGGGGTTTAAGAAAAGTGGGTGGATGGGACAGCAATTGCTGTCTTTTTAAGAAGTGCTTTCAAATTTTTATTCCTAAGACTTCAGTGTCATCTTCACTAAGACAAATGCATTTTCGAACAAGAGTGATAAGTATTGATTCCATAGTTAGTATTGTCCATAGGGTTAGTTTCCATGAGCTGTTTCTTATGACTGTATGAAGTCTGTTGATCATGGAATGGAGTAGTCAAACAGCATGCTGGGAAGGAAGGGAACTTGTAAGATAAAACTAATGTGAAGGGCACTAACTAGTAACTGCAGTTGTTACAAGTAATCGCTTGTAAAAATGCACTATTTTCTCTGGTGTAAGGAACTAAAAGGAATATATTATGCTAGTAACTTCTTTTTTTAATGGTGTATATGGCAGTTTGGAATACTTCCTTGAATTTTTGGAGAGGTTTTCTGTATGTCAACCTGTTCCTGATTCTTATTAAGATATATTGGTGATCTGTTGACAATTCTTGAAGATCCCAGTAAACTTTTGGCGTTAATTGTTACGTTGTTGTGGATATACAGCATATTGCAAAGTTTACTATGTTGATATAAGTGGTTTATTCAGAGATACAATTAAGTGTAGACTTTTTTTTTTCAGTTGTCTAAATTAATAGTATATTTTGAGACATCTGTTAGTAACGTAAAGCCTGTACCATCCAAACAGGCGCGTAAGGCGGGCAACTGCCCTTTTTTATTTCTTTGGCTCTAAATGCTTTATTTATATAATTTATTGTAGTTTTGGTATCTTGTAGAGTGCCTAGTATAAATACAGGAGCAGTCACCTAGTGCAGTGATCTGTTTTGTCTGTTTTAGGAAAAGTTTAAAATGCAGTTTAGTGGGATTTCTAACACAGTTAGGGAAGCTGAGTGACTTAATTCGCTTCATACGTTGACCTCAATGGAACTGGCCTGCATTCTATTCATTTTTATAAAACTTGGACTGGGAGAAGAGTACTTTCTTCAGTGTTTGTTTTCCCTGTTGCTTCCAGCAGCATAGGCGATAATACTTGAGTGCTAGTTTAGTTTGGTAATGTGTGTAGATCTTCATCATGTTTTATTTACATACAAGAATTTTATTCTTTAGCAGCCCCTACAAAGTTTCCATATGTAATTTGAGTGATTCATAACTCAATAAATCCTTTATGGTTTACGGCAGAAGTTTGAGTAAATTTTAAAGAGGTATTTTGGTGCCAAATTTCAAATCTGTTTCTTTATAACAGTCACTTAAGAACTTTTTAGGAAAAAAATCCCTTGCAAATTTCTGTGGGTGACCCAGCACAGAAGGTAATACAGAAATAGTAAATCAGTATTTTTGGTTGAAAATGTCACTGCAAGTTGTAGTATGTTGCTTAGCATGAATTCTGCTGCTTGTGGAAAGCAGTGACCAACAAATGTTTTTTTCAGAGTTGTTTCAGAAGAATTTTTGAACTATACAGAATAGATCTTTTTGAGCAAAAGTTGCATTTTTATGTTAAGATTCAGTCAGACTCAAGATACGCATTGTGAGCACTGTGTAAATATAGCATTGGACAGATTGGTAGATCTGGTAGAGTTCCTACCAGTCTAACAAAGGAACAGTGTGGAGCAGTTACCTATATTGTCTTATGTTACTTAGGAGGTCAGAATGTTAAGGTAGAAAGGAAGATTCATGTATCGTTTTGGGTGTATGGTGGTGTACTACTGTGTTGAAAGGTTTCTCTGGCTTGGTAAGAGGGGATATTTGTTTGTATGGCTAATCTTCAAATTTTTCATGCGTATTTTTTAATTCTAAGGTTTGTGATAGTTTACTTGGAGAAAAAAGGATGGTCAGTAAATGACTGGTACCTGAGTTGTTGAATGTAGCTGTGGAAGGACATTCACAGAATCAGATAATGCCTTTTTTTTTTTTTTTTTTATCAAAACTAAAGTGTTCCCCTCAAAAAAGGGGGAAAAGGGATCTTTCATTTTGTGTCTCTGTAACCATCTTTTCAAGAAGTTGGTTTCTTTTGCGGTTGGCGTGGTGATTGGGCCTGTCTGGCCCTGAGCCCACTGGCTGTGACTTATCCCTCTGCAGTATCGTAATTGGAGTTAGATACTACTTGCTGCTTGAAGATCCATACTTACAGTTATGGTGCTACTGGACAGAAAGATGCCAAATTGACTCTAAAATCTTGTGTTAAAAAGAGTAAGGGGCATCAGATTGCTTCATGTATGTATATATATATATATCATAGAATCATAGTATGGTTTGGGTTGGAAGGAACCTTAAAGATCACGTAGTTCCATCCCCCTGCCACAGGCAGGGGCCATAGAATCATAGAATATCTGAGTTGGAAGGGACCCACAAGGATCATCGAATCCAACTCCTGGGTCCCCAAAGGATCCCTCCCTCCCCGCCCCCCCCCCCCCCCCCCCGTCAGTAAATAAAAAAAATCAGACCATGTGTCTGAGTGCCATGACCACTGCCCTGGGGAGCCTGTCCCAGTGCCAGACCACCCTCTGGGTGCAGAACATTTTCCTAACGCCCAGCCTGACCCTCCCCTGTCCCAGCTCCATGCCGTTCCCTCAGGTCCCATTGCTGTCCCCAGAGAGCAGAGCTCAGCGCCTGCCCCTCTGCTCCCCTCGTGAGGGAGCTGCAGGCCGCCATCAGGCCCCCCCGCAGTCTCCTGTTCTCCAGGCTGAATGATCCAAGTGGCTTTAGCCACTCCTCATTTGTCTTTTCCTGTAGACCTTTTACCATCTTTGTTGCCTTCCTTTGGACACTCTCTAACAGCCGTATAATTTTGTTATAACTGTTATGCCCCAAATTGCACATAGTACTCTAGGTGAGGCCGCACCAGCACAGAGTAGAACCAGACCATCACTTCCCTTGACCAGTTAGTAATGCTGTTCTTGATGCACCCCAGGATATGTTTGGCCCTCCTGGCTGCCAGGACATGCTGCTGGCTCATGTTCAGCTTGCTGTTGATCAAAACCCCCAGATCCCTTTTGGCAGGGCTGCTCTTCAGCATCTTGTCCCCCAGTCTGTACATATAACCAAGGTTGCCAGAATCTGGCATTTGCTCTTGTTAAACTTCATATTGTTGGTGATTGCGCAGCTCTCTAATTTGTCCAGATCTCTCTGCGAGGCCTCACCACCCTTGACAGAGTCAACAGCTTCACTCAGTTTGGTTTTGTCCACAAACTTGTTTGGGGGTATGTAAGGAAAGGTTGGACGTGGTGCTTAGGGACATGGTTTAGTGGGGGATATCGGTGGTAAGGGGATGGTTGGACCAGGTGATCTTTGAGGTCTTTTCCAACTTTAATGATTCTGTGATTCTATGAACTTGCTCAAAAAACATTGAAGTCCTTCATCCAAATTGTTTATGAAAACATTGAAGAGGATGGTCCTAAACTGGAGCCCTGGGGAATCCCACTAGTGACATGTCGCCAGCCTGATGTAACCCCATTTACAAGAACCCTGTGGGCCCAACCCATCAGCCAATTGTTCACCCATCTTATTATGCTCTTATGTAACTGTGTTCTGGTCATTTTGTCCAGAAGGCTACTGTGCAAGACAGCATCAAAAGCTTTACTGAAATAAAGAAAGATTACATCGGTTGGCTTCCTTTGGTTAACTAGCTGGGTGATCTTGTCGTAGAAGGAAATTAAGTTTGTTAGACATGACCTTCCCCTAGTGAACTCATGTTGGCTCTGACCGAAGACTGTGTTGTTCTTTAGGTGTTTTTCAACAACTCCCAGAGTAATCTCTGTAATTTTACCAGGCACTGAAGTGAGACTGACAGGCCTGTAATTGCAAGGCTCTTCTTTTTTGCCCTTCTTGAAAACTGGGACCGCACTTGCCAGCTTCCAGACAACTGGGACCTCTCCAGATTCCCAAGACAGTTGAAAAATAATTGAGAGAGGCCCCACAATGACATCAGGCAGGTCAGTGAGTAGTCTGGGATGAATCCCATCAGGCCCCATGGACTTGTATGCATCCAGGTGGAGCAGCAAATCCTGCACAAGGTTGGGGTTAACTGGGAGTTTATCGTTCCTACAGTCACGGTCCTTCAACTCATGGGCTGGGGTGGGGTCCCAGAGCCTGTCACTGGTGTTGATGAGATGAAAAATGAATTACACATCTGCGCTTTGTCGATATCCCTGTTTTTGAGGTGAGCGTCCTCATCAAGTATCAGACCAATGTTTGCCCTGGTCTTCCTTTTCCCATTAACATACTTTAAAAAGCCTTTTTTATTGTCCCCCACACTGCTGGCCAGCTTCAACTCTAATTGAGCTTTGGCCACCCGAATTCTCTCTCTACAAAGGCGAACGGTATCCCTGTAGTCCTCCCATGTCACTCGACTTTGCTTCCAGTGGCCATACACTTTCTGCCTAAGCTCTTGAAGAAGATCCCTGCTCAGCCAAGCCATCCTTCTGCCCCTCCTGATTGACTTCTGACATTTTGGAATTGCCTGTTCCTGTGCTCTTAAGAGGTGGTGCTTAAAAACCGACCAGCATTGATAGACCCCAGTGTCTTTAAAAGCAGTTTCCCAGGGGACCTTACTGACTAGTTCCCTGAGCAGTCTGAAGTCTGCTCTCCTCTAATTCAGAGTTGAAGTTTTGTTGGCAGTTTTCTTCCTATCACCAAAGATTTTGAATTCAACTACCTCACGGTCTCTATGGCCAAGGCAGCCACCTGTCACCACTTCACCCACCACACCCTCCAAGTTTACAAGCAACAGGTCCAGAGGGGCACCTTCTAGTTGGCTCTCTTAGTACCTGTAACAGGAAGTTATCATCAAGGTGCTTCAGGAATTTCCTGGATTTGCTTGTCTCAGCTGTGTGATATTCCCAGTTGACATCTGGCAGGCTGAAGTTGGGATGCCACCCACTTGATCAGGTTGCTCAATTTTGTAAGAAAATTTTGGGTTTAGTGTGATGTCACTAAATGCTTTATGGAGTTTGATTTAAATTCTGATTTATTGATAAAGTTTTACTCTGAAAAAATAACAGCCACATGCAGATCAAGAGTAAATTAAGACCTTTCAGGATGTGTTTTCAAACCACATACTTAAAATCCATGAGATCCATATTGATTTCTTTTATTGGGTTGCCTGTCTTTACAATAAGTGATGTCAGAATTTTTGTTGGCTTGTTTAAAATGCGTGATTTTTCTTCTAGTGAGGTAATTTGAAACTATTATAGTTATACTCTGGGCTGAGTTTTTCTGTTGACAAAAGAAAGTTTTACCGTGGTGAAGAAACACTGTGCTTATGGAGAGGTCAGAATGAACTCGAAGAGTCCCAGGATACAAAGTGGCTGCCTGAAATTCGTCACAGACTAATATGGGGTGATATACATGGAGCAGAGAGAAGCGGCCATCACTAACTAAACACACACAGTGATGCATTCTAAAATAATTACCTGAAATCACATAGCAATATTGGAGTCAGTGCATTGCTCGGTTAAAAGTACCGGTTGAGCAGCAGTCAAAATGCAAATGTGACACGTTGCTGGGAAAAGAATAAAGAACGGAATGGAAAACATGTAAGCTACTCTGCATTACTTCAGGTCACCTTGTGTCAAGTAGGAGAAGAAAAAGCAAATAATACGGAAAGGAATCATCAGTTATGGAATGTTTTCCATATAAGATGAGAGTAAACAGTTGTCTTCATCTTGGGCTATGTGACCAATTGCTATAAACTCATACTTGGCATAGAGAAAGTAAATAAAAAACAAATTCTGGACATTTCAAATATGACTGAAATAAATTATTAGAACTAAAATCACCTGGTGAAACAAAACCCAATAGTTGGTTAACATAAAACAAGAGCTAGTGCTTTCCATGTGATGACTGGTTAAATTGCAGAATCATCCTTGGATGCTGTAGTGATGAAAATTGCAATGTACTTAGAATGATCAGGTAAGTTAATATAAGGTGTCTGTCAGTGGCTGCTGAACAGTGATTCAAATGTCATGTTACATTTGTGAAATCATTATACTTGTGATTGCGGAGTGGAGGATCTGTACCTTCTTCATTCAGAATTACTGTTGCTGTTTATATTGTTCTTATAAATGTTAGTGTGGTCTTTGGTAACTTGTGTAGATGAATTAATAGATGCCAAAATATGAAAATACATATATGATTCTAATGACTACAGAGATTTTATTTTTTATTTTTTATTTATTTTTTGTGAGGGATTGAACTGTAAACATCTTTGGCTTGTGATCGTTTACCAGGTTTCTTCAGTCATCTCTAATTGTCCTGTCCTTCAGTTTTGGTTCCTTACTGTACTCTTTTGCACTGAGTTTGTTAACGTGCATTCTTCCATTAACATGGTACAGAATAATTTTATGTAATGTAACTTCAAACCTTACAGATTTTTCCCATATTCCTTTTCTTCTCTATACCCATGTGTGTCTGTGTCTTAGGTATATCACATGTGAGGTCATTAAGAGGTTTGCAACACTTGTGAGCTTAGTCCCCACCCAGGACATTCCAGTATTTGTTTACCTTCGAGAGAATTGGACTAGATGATCTTTGAAGGCCCCTTCCAACTGAACTGTTCTATACTAATAGCTCTACAGAATCCGAGAATGGCTGAGGTTGGAAGGCACCTCTGAAGAACATTGGGTCCAACCCCCCTGCCAAGCAGGATCACCCAGAGCACGTTGCGCAGGATGGCATCCAGGCGGGTTCTGAATATCTCCGAAGAGGGAGACTCCACAACCTCTCTGGGCAACCTTTGCCAGCGCTCGGTCACCCTTCCAGTAAAGAGGTGCCCTCTCATATTGAGATGGAGCCTCCTGTGCTTCAGTTTGTGCCCGTTGCCTGTCATCCTCTTGCTGGGCACAACTGAAAAGAAACTGGCTCCATCCTCTTGACACCCTCCCCTCAGATATTTATACCCATGGATGAGGTCTCCCCTCAGTCTTCTCTTCTCCAGGCTAAACAGGCCCAGCTTTCTCAGCCTGTCCTTGTGTGACAGGTGCTCCAGTCCCCTCCTCATCTTAGCAGCCTTCCTCTGAACTCGCTCCAGTAGTTGTATGTCCCTCTGGTACTGGGGTGCCCAGAACTGGGCACAATACTCCACGTGTGGCCTCAGCAGGGCCGAGCAGCTGGGGAGGATCACCTCCCCTGACCCACTGGCAACACCCTTAAATAAAGCCCAGCATCCCCTCGGCCTTCTTGGCCACAAGGGCACATTGCTGCCTCCCTCCCGGTCAGCCTGCTGTCCTCCAGGGCTGCCAGGTCCCTCTCTGCAGAGCTGCACTCCAGCAGGTCAGCACCCAGCCTGGACTGGTGCTTGGGGTTATTCTTCCTAGGTGCAGGACCCTGCACTTGCCTTTGCTGAACTTTGTTGAACTTGAGGATCAAAGGAGAAAGGTGCTCAGAAAAAAAATCAGCCCATGAAAAGGCAGTTAAAAAACAAACAGACCAAAGGAATCCTTTATGTTTTGCAGTATTGTACTGGCAGAGATGTGATTGCAGTTTTGTTCAATCAGAAGCCTCATTTCTTTTTTGTCTTGAGCCAGTGGCCAAGTTTAGCAGTGACTGGGTAGTACTCACCGAGAGTATTGTAGATGTAATCTCCGCTGCCTGTGGCAACTCAAGACTGAGCTGCTCAGGAGAAAAATGGAGAGAGAACAAAAGCAATTTCTGTCCTAAAATAGGAGCTTGGGACAAGCTCATTGATTACGGTGCCAGATTTGCATGAGCAAATGAATGAGGACTATGCATATGGCAAAGTACGTGTGTTCTTATATGGGGTGTGTGTGTGAAGGATTTTTGCTGGGTGATGAATTTTCATGCTGTGCAGATTGTTGTATAAATTAAGAGTTTGATGCTCCAGATCATACTTCTGTAGTTATTTTTGCAGACCTATTTTTTGACTTCTCTCCTTCTGCTTATAATTTTGTAGTTTATATTTATTAGTGTTTTGGAGTACAGAGGTCTTTTTTTTTTTTTGTGAGTAGCACTTCTACCTAAGCTGTTGTTTATCCTCTCTATTTGTTTTTCCTGCTGCCATGTGAGTTGCCATGGGAGCAAAAGACGAACTGGGAACCAGCAGACAGCAACTGAAGTTGGGAGGATCCTGGCTTAGTTTCTCCTTCTCTTTCCATGGGAGCAGATGTTTTAGAAGGGAGGATAACGTAAATACTTAAATTACTCTGGCAACTCTCACTTACCTTTTTGTGAATCATCTGACATGGAAAAAGAGCACTTAAGAACGACGTTTTCATTCTGAACGTCAGGGCAAGGCTGTGAGTAGTCAGATTAATGTGTCAATAGAAAATGTTGGAAAGCAGCTTCATTTTAGCTTTTGGGAAATGATTTCAGGATTTAATATGTAAATGTGTTCTGTTAAGAAAGATTGTATGCCTTTCCATTAAATCCTAAGCCCAAACATTTTGGACTATGCTGCATGTCTCCAAAAATATCTTTCAGGCATGGATTTAGGTAACTTTTGGTAGATATAAGTAAAATTTAGACCAAACTACAGAGGTGTCTTATAAGCAAAACAACATGTGCTTTAGCCAAATACAAGATTCTAAAAAACAGTGACATGCAATCAAAGCAATTTCTGTTGAAACTTTGTGTGAACAAATGTTTGGACCATGGACTGTATTCTTCTAGGCCTCAACTGTTAAATCAATCCTAGAGTAGTTTTACAAATTCCTAGAGCACTGACTGTGTTCTACAATTCTATAACTGCTTAAAAAAATTACAGGGGTTTAAGAGAACGTTTGACATCATAGACTATTTGCTGTGATGACTTTGGATAGTTGCTGTTGTATTTGAATGTTTGTTTGACAACTGGAGCTGATTCTTCCTCAGTTTTAGAAAATGTATTTAAACTTTGGATAGTGTGTAGAAGGTGTTTGTGTGTATTACCAGATTGAAATATTGGGACCACAGTTGCAAAAAGCAATTTTTTTAGTATGCATCATATATATTATAGCTAAAATACAATGATTTACATATTAGAGGAAAAATTTGAAGCACATCTTAAAAAAAAAAAAAAAACACACAAAAAATCTATTTTTCTGTATATGCTTTCTACATTTTAAAATTGGAATTCCGTATTTGCATAACAGGTTTTTAAGTCCCAAACTGTCTGAAACAATGTCAAAGGTGCTGATGTGAAATGTTTTAAAGAGGAAGAAAATGTTTGAGCAAGGTTTTGCAAGCATGTTGTTAAAACTTTGTTAAAAAAGGAGTTTTATTTTTTGTGAACACATAGCTCCTCTTTAAATAAAGATTTGTCTTGGATGTATTTAAAGACACTTTTAGCAACTTTAAGAGAAACTTTCTTCAATGTAGTGCAGAATTTTAGAAATGGTCATGCTGTGAAACTACTAGCAAAAGTGTTTAAGGTGCAAAAATGGGTTAGTTCGTTAGCCAGTACAAGTTCTTTCACTTCTTTGGGAAGTAATTGTTAGCAGTGCAGTAATCCAAACTGTTATATGAATAGTACCAATTTCCTGTAAATTACGACTTAAAAAATGGTAGTCATCTTGAGGACTAGGTTGTTGACATCATATTAAATGGAAAAAGCTGTTATCCTAAAGACTTAGAGTATTGCAAGTAAGTGGCAGTTAAGTTCAGTTAAATGAATGTTTGGCTGGAGTAAGAAATAAAAATGATGAAGCTACTTATGTCCTGTGGGGCTTGCAGTAGCTGAGGCACGGAGTTTGCATCTACTTTAGAGAAGGCCTATTGCATCTTTACCCATTTAAAATAAAATAAAAATAAAAAAAATAAAAGGGAACAGCAAAAACTACTGGATTTAAACAATCTTCTAATTAACTGGTATTTTTGTTACTATGAAAAATGTTTTGCCCCAGTTACAGTGAATAACAGTAGTCAGAGAAACCTGAGATTAAATTTTCTTTTTTCTTTTTCCCTCCCTATTCTAGGCAGATGCCAAGTTTAGCACACTCCTACAAACAAACAAAGCCCAACCTTTCCCAGAGAAAATTGCTAGAGAAAGCAGGAAAGTAATCATATGTGTCTGCTTATCCACTGAATATAATACTTGAATTGTTTTATATGTAAAAGTTTGGCTTTGTGTGCACAGTAGTCACATTGTAGTTCTTAATGATGTCAGGTACCATCCCAATTAAAAAGCTAATTTTGATGCATTAAAATGGTGTTAGTTAAAAAATGAAACACTCTGGAATGCTGATTCTACATAATGTAGACTTTTGAAAATCTTTAAAAAACTTTTTGTCTTGGATGCAGAGCCTTGGAGCTGTAGATTAACTTGTGTTTACACACTTTACTATAAACAGGTTGATTTCAGATTTCTTTTTTTTTTTTTAATGAAATGGGATAAGTAATTTCTGATAAAATCCAGTGGCTTGCTATTTACACAGGAGATTCCTCTGTGGCCCTTTCCCCTTTTAAGTGCTTGTTGCCAGTACATGTACAATGATATGATCACACTGTCTGTTCACCCGTTTGTCCGTGTGCTTGTTCATTCCATGCGGTAACTTCAGTTTGCAATTCATTTTCAACCATAATTGAAAGTGGGCTGGACGTTCAAAGATATGTTTCTACAGTCTTGTAGAAAGACGTGGAGTTTTTAAACCTGCCAGCTGAGGAAATGGTAGGCAGGATTGGTGCTACTTCTGCTCTGCCCAAAGCAGTTCTGATTCATCAGCATCTGTGTGCTGTCCTGTGTGTGTATCTACTCCGTGATCACTGTCCTTGCCAGGTGGCTTGTCTTTCTTGGGCAGGGTCTGGTTTACGGCAGTACGAAAGTACGAAGGACCATCAAAGGAACACTTTGCTCATAGGAGATTTTTTTTTTTTTTCCTCACACCTCAAAAGTTGTATGCCTTTAACAAAACCTGTAATAACTGCAAATTTATTGTCTGTGGCTTTTGCTTTATACCTTTTTACATGTGTTATGTGTATAATAGAGAATGTGGATACTAGGTATTAAGGTTTACTTTTTGGATCAAAATACTTTTTTCAGATTACCTTTAATTTGTTGTGATTTTTTAATTAAAATATGTAGGTGACTTTTAAGTAACATGATCAGAATGATAGTTACATATGTAACTACGAACAATAAGCAATCAAATATTTCTGTTGGTGAAATTTCCTTAGAATCATTGTTATATAAGTTCATGTGTATTTCTTACTGTGGGCACAGATACGCTAATGTGAATCACATTGATTTGTTATCTTTTCATTCCAGTTGTACATAAGAGAACAAACATTTGCATTGATGTGTAAAACACAAACTTGTCTTTATATGACATGTGTACACAGTTTTCCATAGCTTTCATTTCAGTTGAGGATTTTTCAGAACCACAGTTTGTGTGCTTAGCAACTACCTGTAAAACTGACTGTGTGGTTAGTATATGGACGGCTGATTGCAGTTTCATCAATAAAAGCAGGATTTATTATTATTTTTTTAATTTAGTTAAATGTAAATGAAAATCACAGGGTTTAAAAAGGCATGTAGCAATTATTTAATGCAAGTGAAGGGTTTTTTTCTTTTTTTAAGTATCCTGGACTGGGTTTCAGTGGAGCGATAGGTCATACTTGATTCATTTCCAAGTTCTAAACTGTAAACCTGATTAGCAAGATTCAGACCTGTTTGTCAGACATTAAAAAGCCTGTGCGAGTAGCAGCTTTATTACAATATAAATTACACTGGTTCATGCGTGTGGCAATGACTAACTGCTGTTGATGTTAGAGAAGGAGTCGTCATACCATTGCTGAAAAACAGGTTTCAGTATTTAGATTACAAAAGTTAGATGCAATTAGACTGGTATACTTAACTAGTTTCTAACAGCGTAAGTATGAAAGAAAAGGACTTCAACTTTATAGGACTTTGTTTTTTTTAACAAGTCATTTAAATTACCCCCTTTTTTTTTTTATTAATAGCAGCCAATGAAATAATCAGACATAGCATTGTTTAAAGAGTATGGTCTGATACATTTTCAAATTTCCTGTGGTTTGCTTTCTGAGTTGTTCTTTATGGGCCACCGAGAAACACCAGGGGTCAGGTCATAAGGGGTTTGTAGATAAACTGAAAGCAAGTGAGTTAAGTTTTAAACAAATGTAAATCTTTAACATCTTTCCTTCTAGAATAAGACTAGTTTGTAAAAGAAACTTTGTTTATATCAGGCTGGATATCAGGAAAGAGGTTCTTCACTAAGAGGGTTCTCGTGCACTGGAACAGGCTCCCCAGGGAAGGAGTCACTGCAGCAGCCTGTCGGAGTTTAAGAAACATTTGGGCTGTGCGCTTAGTCATATGGTGTGAATTTTTGGGTAGACCTGTGTGGTGCCGGGATTTAGGCTCGATGATCCTTATGGGTCCTTTCCAATTCAGGATATTCTATGATTCTGTGATAAAATTATTCCAGAATGGATTAGTATAAAATAGCTACATTTATTTTGTGTGTATCCAGATACTCAGATGTTAAGTGATGACTAGGATGAGATTTAAGAAATGTTTACCGTTTCTACTGATGTTCGTTCATGTTAGAAGTGCTTTGAACTCCTTTAACAGCAGAATTAAATCAGTGCTAAACGGTGGTAGAAGTTTCATCCTTTAGTTCAAGCTCCAGCCTTTAAGAAGTGAAAAAACAAAGATATTCTAACAAGAAACATTGGATATGCTCAGAATACCCCCAGCTTGCGACTTGTGCTCCATTGTGTTCTACAGTGATCCCTTCCAACGCTTTTAGTGCGCTTTCTTTGCAATATTTTCGCTTTCCGTTGCTGGGCAGACAACTTTCTTTTACAAGTTCACAGATTATCTTGTCATCCTTTTTCTTCGCAGAAACTTGAGTCAAAACTCTGTTGTTACTCTGAACCTGAAAACTCGCAGAACAGGAGAAAGTACTCGTAAGCATATTTTTGCCCAGAAAGAGTAGGGGAGCAGAGAGAAAATCGTTACAATTGTCCGAAACACAAAGCTATAGTTCTTTTCATCAAGTGATCATTCATGAAGTCTTCAGACTTGCTGTAACCCATACTGTACTTTGCTTACTGTTATTAGAGGCCAGTCCATTGCTGTTGCACTAGAGTAATGAAATTAAGTTAATACATGAGGAGTTTGAAGTTAAAATTTGTGGCTACCACTAGCTCTTTATTTTTAGACTTATTTTGTGCATACATAGTTCACCACTTGTTTTTTTAACTTGCCATTCCAAGAGGGCAGTATAGTTCTCTTGTGGCCAAGAATCACATCATCACTTCATCAAGACATGGCTGCTGGGAAAGGAGAAGGGGGCGTATGGGGGAAAAAAAAAGCAACACATTCTCACTCCTGTCAGCTGAGACCATCATCGCTCTTGCGTAATTCTCAATTTCTTTTGACTAGTACAAGACTAAGTCACTAATTTGCTTTACACTTCCAACTTCCATGAAGTCTTGTAGTCTGTTTTGGTTCTACAATGCTGTCAGTGGTTTCTGTTCAATAGTACAGTGGAAGAAGTTTTCCAATAGCATGGAGAAACATTCGTATGCAGTTTCTGTTTCTTTGAGTTAGTGGTTACTATAATTCCTTTTGCTGTGGGAAAATCCTAACACTATTTTAAATATAGTTAAATATGTGTTGAAGGACAGAATTGAAATTTGTCGGAAGTGTGGAGTTATGTGACCCATCCTGGGCTCCCAGGTACGAGGAAGATGCGGAGCTACTGAAGAAAGTCCAGTGAAGGCCACAACGATGAAGAAGAGGGACTGGAGCACCTCTGCTATGAGGAAAGGCTGAGAGAGCAGGGACTGTTTAGCCTGGAGAGGAGAAGGCTCAAGGGGGGTCTTATCAGAGTGCGAGTTCTTGATAGGAAGGAGGCAGCAAAGGAGGCAGGATCGGGCGCTTTTCAGTGGTGTCCAGTGACAGGACAAGAGGCAGTGGGGACAGAGTGGAACAGGAGGCTCCGTTTGATGATCAGGAAACACCTGTTCATTTTCACTGTGTGGGTGACGGAGCACTGACACAGGTTGCACGGGAGATTGTGGAGTCTCCTTCTTGGAGATCTTAAAACAGCCATCTGGAATGTGGTCCTGGGTGCCCTGCTCT
This sequence comes from Cygnus olor, assembly GCF_009769625.2. NCBI lineage: Eukaryota > Metazoa > Chordata > Aves > Anseriformes > Anatidae > Cygnus > Cygnus olor. The sequence continues at coordinate 40,501,445 of NC_049174.1, read as the reverse complement.
GGGTGGCCCTGCTTGAGCTGGGGTTGGACCCAACGGAGCCAGAGGCCCCTACCGACCCCAACGCATTCTGTGAGGAAAAGTAGGCTAAATGAGTCCAACTAAGAATGAATCGGTTGTACCTGTAATATCTTCCTAACCTGGTATTACAGAGCCATGGTGTAAATGACACTGTTGGCTTAAGTTAATACAGTGTGTGATGGCTATTTAAGAGAATGGAAGTCTTTTCTTATCAGAAATAGAGTTGTTGCGTGTCTGTTGATACTTGTGTAGCATGCAGATTCATGCATCTGACTCCGGTTGCATGTTTGCGTCTTGGTTTTCTCAGTGCCTGTATTTTGCTTGCTAGAAGGGGATGAAGTTCTCTTTTCCAGGGTGTTGTGTAGTAGGCTCAGCTACTTAACTCTAGCAGGGTTTTGTAGCTAGGAAGCCCCCTGAACCGGATTTCACCCACCAGCATGGGTTTTCTCAGGTCATGTATCTTACACCTGTGTTTATCATGTGATCTGATAAATCAGCTAAGTATGCTTCAGGGCTCTCGTTATGTTTCTTGGCAGTTGGGGGCTAAACAAATGAAGGTGTCTGTTTGTGCAATCATTTTTTTTCAGTGATACAAACTTTTATTTTGCATTTGATAAGATTGATGGATCATGCATTGACCTGTGTGAAACTTTTTATTTTTCTCCAAAGTGTAATTGTTAGTTCAGAGTTGGTGTTCTAGTTTGATAAAAACATGTTTACTAGTTTCATTTTTGATGGTTGTAATTCCACCTTTTAATAATCAATCTCTATTTCTTCATATATAAGGAACATACAAAGCGATATGTAAGCATACAGTGATTTTGAAAATAAGGAAAATGAGTGTTTAACAAGGTAGGGAACAAAGGTAACATTCAAGTTAGTCTACCAGCTTCAGTACCTTTTTTTGGTCAGGCAGTGAAGTTCAGAAACTAAATAGTACAAAGAAATAAAACTGCAGTCTGTCAGTAATAACACGTCATTTTTACATCTTTGGTTGTTTCAAAAAGTAACGATGCCTTCATTACACATGTAACTAGGAAATGTACTGTATGATTCATTATCTTGTAATTTTCACTGATTAATAAGTGCAGTCTTCCAATCTAAATGTAGTAGAGACATAAACCAGTACAGTTTGCTACAAGATTTGTTACCTAAAATATTTTACTAAGCACTATTAAATGGGAATGAAGATGGAATATTTGATTTGCAAAAGGGTTATTTTATCGTCAGCTTCTTCATATCCTGTTATATTTTTCTTAAGTATTACTACTGTTTAGCTTATATTAGTAGGTATTTGTTACTCACAACTCCCTGTCTCACTCAGATGTGAATGTGTTTCTTCTGTAGTAAAACCAGCAGACTACATGGTTCTTGAGGACAGAACTGGAGACTATATATCGTGAAATACAGAAGAGGGAATCTGACAGTATGTTCTAAGGATTATGCAATATGTAAAAGAAGTGTTGTGCTCTGTTCTGTTTTGTGTGACAGATGGCAGTGCAGGAGCCTATGTTCCTTACCTGGAAAGGAAAAGCAAGAGCTGTAATCTCTAGTGTTAAACAGTTTCAATTCTCTGTTGGTTGGCCCGCCAAAGAATATGTGTATTTGCTGAACTTGGTACTGCGCTGACTTAGTTTGTGGTGATAGCAGAATATTCCAGTCCCTAAAGCAGTACACTCTTGTGCCTAAGGAAGATAATATCTTGAGTGAGGGAGTATAGAGTTGTAATAGATTATTTGTGATCTTTAACCTGTATTTGTAGGCAAAACCTGTCTTTCAATTTCTGAAATGCTCTTATGGTTAGGTCAATTCATGTTTTTTTTCCTGCTGTGCCTGTAAAAATGTGTGTAATGATACATAGTATTTAGCATCATATTAGCAGTATATAAGACTGCTTCTTTTGAAAACAGTTTCTTTTTTCGTAATAGTCCTCTGACGAATAGGTTTTTAAATATTTTGCACCACCTTTTTTTTAAACGTTTCTGTTGTGACTTCTGTTTTTCAGCTTTATGAAAATACATTGTGTGCTTCCTGCCTCAGATCATGTAACTTTTGTATTTCATCTGAAAATTTTTTTGTATGTATCAGGCATCAAGAGAACAATTACAAGTTACAAGTACCTGTAAAAAAAAAGTATCTGTGTTTCTGTCTTAAAAACACTGCTTCTCTGTTAGATTTAGATTGACTCTCTAGTGTGGGACACAATGAGGGTGATCTTTTTCCTCGTAAGATACTTTAGGCTCTAAGTGGCAGCTGATTATATGTGCTTTCAATGAAATATTGAGAATCATAGACACATTTAGATTGGAAAAGACCCATAGGATCATCAAGTCCAACCATCAACCTAACGCTGTCGAGTCCGCCACTAAACCATGTCCCAAAGCACCATGTCCACATTTGTGTTTCAGAAAAAACATGTCTCTACCCCCAGTGGTTAACTTTTAAGACTGAGGGAGCTGTGTAGTAGTGTGTTTGTTGTGGTTGTTGTTTGTTTGTTCTTAATTAGTTGGATTCCCTAACAGTCAGGGCATCATTGTTTTTGTCATTGATGTGGAAATACGGAGAGATGAGATCTGGTCCAAAGATGTTTAAATGTGGCTCTACTTGATAATCAATAAACTTCCAATTTCAATTGGTTAAAGTGCTTTTTCTCGCATTTGGTAATTGATCTCATTAGGGAGGATGCAGGCTGTTTCTGTTCCTCACATCAGAGGGAGCATAAATTGAAAATTTTAGAGATAAAACCATTTTCTTTGTTAAGGACTTGAGAATAAGATCTTTATGTGAAAAGAAGTAGCTTCTAATTCCAATTTTCGGAGTAGGACTCTAATGTTTGCTTATGTACTTAATTTAATCAGGAATCTACTGGGAGACTTTGTAAAACTGACTTACCAGTCTTTCAACTACGATGTCGCAACTTTGGGCTGGTTGTGATATTAAACACGTCTAACAATAAAGTTACATACATTAGCAGTGAGAATTTGCAAAAAATGAAATAATTTCAAACTATTTCTATTTACAGTTCTAAGAGCTATAATAATAACACTGCAAAGAGTTGTCTCACTGCATTCCTGTACACTTCTTCCCCTTTTCACATGCAACATGTTTTAGTTTCCCTTATGTAGCCAAATTTAGTCTCAGTTAAAAAAAAAAAAATTCCCCCCTTTCTTTCATATATACATAAAACATAGATGAATAATTTTATCTTTTCCTCCTTCCTTGGACTGGCTTTTTTATCCTTGTTTTTTCTATTTTCCCTGGCTATGTTTATGTCTGTGTGCTTACTGTTTTTTAATAACTGGGCATATTTTACTTGATTAATGCAAAATGCAGTAAAGTTTGGTTTGTGACTGGAGTTTCTGGCTAGTGGTGCAATATGCAAAATAATTACTTTATGTTTTCAGCAGACATAAATGTCTATGTTAATACTGAAGTTGAGTCTTCCTGTTCCATCCCTGTTTGTTGCAGTTGATGAGATTGTAGAACAAATATGCAAACTCAATATAACAGTCAATTTTTAAGCAGAGGAGAAAAATCAAGTCCCTCCTAATGCATAAAAACTTCGGCTTCTTTGTCATTCAACTCAAAACTGATGATAAAATAAGTATGAAATGGTAATTCCTTTACTAGAAGAAGAATTTCATAATTCTTTTCACCTTTTTATCTTCCATTGATCACGATGGCAGGAGGAGGAACATTACTGTATTTTTACTGACTGTTCCTCTCTTCAATTTGTATTGGCATGGCAGCTGTAGTTGTTAATCAGCACGTCCCCACTGGCTAGAGAATGGCCTTGACATCATTCTTCTTATATGTGAAATGTATGGAAGTGACATACATGGGAGGTTATACGGAATGGCCAGCACTTTTTACTCCTAAGTGTGCCTGGCTTATCTCTGTAAGTGCCGAGTCAGAAGCATTCTGTCATGTCTGTGCAATGTGGGAGTCAATGAAAACTAATTAAGGGATGCAAAAGCCTTTCAGCGTTTTTAGATGGGCTTTGCCAAAAGATCATTTTTTTTCAAGTCTTGAGTCTCGATCAAAATTCCTGATCATGATGTAGACCTTCTTGTTACCGCTGACATCGTTGCTTTCATCTATCATAACAGTGAAAGGTCCTGATGTAGAAAGGTTCATGGCCTAACAATTTCTGATGTGCTGACAGAGCTTTGATAAATAAAGTCTCAAATTTGGAGTTAAGCTTTTGTGGCGTCTTGCACTGAAAGACAACTAAGCTTGTTCTTCACGTAGTTTTTAGATAGATTTTCAGCATTCGGAAATCAGATTATGTGTAATTGTTCCAGTACCAGTATGAGAATTATTAATAACATTTTAAAAATATTTGAAAATGCTCAAAGAAATAAATTTAAATTCACAAAGGTTTAGGGGGATAGATAACAATTCAAAGACGAGTAAGGAATATCTGTAGAAGGTGTTTACTTGACCATTATTAGACAGTCTTATCTATGTCTATGCAAGTGGATCCCTGTGCCTAGAGAATTGAACATGAGAGATGTCTCCAGCTATATAGATCAAATTACTTTAGTAAAAGAATAAGGAACTGTGTTCTAAAAGCCTCAGTCTTACAATTGATAAGTATGTAGTCTCTGTGTGCAGTGTTTATAGTCTCTGTGTGCCTGTCTTACAATTTATAAGTTTATAGTCTCTGTGTACCAGTTTATAGTCTCTGTGTGCAGTGTTCTACCACCTGACGGTCTGGCTTGTGTGTTTCCTCTATGTCACAGATATAGTCTGCCTGCTGAAGAAAGCAGGGGTCAAAGGGTTTCTGTGGCTTCTGATTTAACAAAGTAGTGCTAGCGTATTCCCAATACAAATGTGGCTTTTTGAGACTAGGACAATCATAAAAATGGGCAACCTCGATATTTTTCTGCTCACAGAGTGATTTCCTAATGAAAACTAGAGAGGTTATGTATGCAGTCTGCTTCCATGGAGATCTTTGGAAGCTGCATGGACGTGGTCCTGGGCACTCTGCTCTGCATGTCCCTGCTTGAGCTGAAGTGTGACCAGATGGACCCAGATGTTCCCTCCAACCTCAACCGTTCTGTGTAACTGGCCTGACTAGTGTCATGCTTTTTTTTTTTTTTCTTCCGTTTGTGCTTTGCTTTCCCTTTTCCAAACTTTGGTCTTTTCAAATTTTCCCCTTAGTTTCTTTGTCCTTTGTTTTATCTAACTTTTTATGCTATTGTTTCTTCTCCCCTCTTTATTTGATATTTTTAATCATTAATTGCCCAGAAATATTTTTTTGTCATTTATGAGTTCTACAGATTTGAGACATAATTGTGGAGCAGTGTTGTTTTCTGTGTTATGGCCTAATGATACCTTATCCAAGAAAAGGTAGCAGAGTAGATGAGTGATGTTTAACTGTATCAAACTAAAATAAGAGATTTTCATGTTGAGTGCAGAGGAACTTTCCTTCTGATTCATTTTCATGGAATTTGCTTACCAGCATAGTTGTATGTAGCCTTGCAACCAACAATAACTTCTCTTGATTTACTTGCAACTATATTCTGAATTGCCGTTAGTGTGAACAATAGCTTTGCAAGGTGACTGGCTACTCATTGGTCTTTTTCATTCCTTCAGTTCCAAGTGTTTCAAAGGAAACCTAACAACAAAACAACCAAAAGAAACAAAAAAACACCAAAACCAAAAAGACCTACAATGACTCCCTCCTTGCATGAATTAATTAGAAGTTTGTATTTAGTTGTCAATTAACAAAACTTACCTGTTTTGTGTCCTCATGTTAATAGAAACGTCAGAGTTGACTGTGTGCATGTGTTTTCCTTAAGTCTCCCAGACTACTGGAATTTGACTGCAGTCGAATTCATTCCTTTCATGTTCTCTCTGTTTTTCCAAAGTTAGGATTTAGGTAAATGCCTTCAGTTCCTGTTGCTTCTAGTAGTTTATCAGATGCAGGTGAAGAGTGCTTAGTATGTGATACAAGAATAGTTTTAGTGAGAAAAGAGGGCGTTCTGTGTGAAGAGATGTTTGGTTGATTTTTCTTCTTCAAACCTTTATGAACGTCCTGATAAATCTTCATCTGGAATACAGCATCTTTCCACTTCTTTTGTTCCAGGATTATTCATGTTCAAGGTAAACAAAACTAAAATAGGTGACAAGAACAGACTGTAAGGAATTCAGAAACTTACAGGAGTTGGAAGAACTTAACTAGTTTAACATGACTGAAAATTGAGAGCTTGCATGCTCCTGCCATCTAGCCCACAAACTAAAAGAAAAACATAGCAATGTGTACTTTCATTCTGCAGTAAGTAGACTGAATGAAAATCGTTGGAGTCAAACAAATGAAGTTAAGCTGATGAATACTTTCAGGCTGAAAACCTGGAGTACATGAAGATGAAAGGAGGCGGCTGAATTTCAAGATGGTGTTTGATCACTTACGAAAAAGATTGCATGATGTGGAATCGGAATTTGATTTGATCTAGGAAGTCCTTTCCAGTCCTGATGCTTAATGCTAGTACGCTGCTTTGTAAAGCTGGGGAGGTTGGAGGAATTGCAAACAGGTAGATCCCAACTATATAAGTTTTTAAAAGAAATTTTACCCAGAATCTAAGCTATAAGAGAAAGTATTGGGTTTCTAGTACTTAAATATTCCTCATGCCTACTAATGCCCAATCTTCACTAGCACTAATAGGCACACTGCTGAAATCTGCTAGTGGAATATTACTGAACTCCTGTTGAAATACCAGGTTCCAAAATCACAAGGAATATTTTTGCTTTGGCAGATAGTTTCTTTATAACAAAAGGCTGTTTCAAAGGTTGATACATATTGAGCTGAAATAATTTGTATTTTTGAAACATCATCATCGGTTCTCTACATTGTCTGTATTAACTTGGTCAGTACTGTTTACTGTTCCCTGTTGTTTTTCTTATCATGTCATGATTTTCATATATCTTATTAATCAATTGAGGCGAGTCCAGTGTTTTCTGTGGTGAACTTGCCCATGTCATTTTGTATACCACTGAAATCCCAGCTAGAGTCTCTTGTGATTTGGGGATGCAGGCAGTAGGTGAGTGGAAGATGGCTTTAAAAATGTTCTGTTTCCGATACTCTGTCAGTTGTCTAAACTTCCAGAGTAGACAAGTCTTGAATAACTGACGAAAACCAGGAAAAAATAAAACTTAAAAGCTCAGGTTCTGTGAACCTTTGTTTACAATGTAACCAGAAAGAGTACAAAGTCAATTTTTAAAAGAAAAAAACGTCTTTTGTAGCATGTTTATATTGGAGAAAGAAGAAAGTTGCAGTCGCAAAGGAAAACTTCTCGCCTCAAAGCTGTATGGTGCACTTTTTGCAGCATTCTGCAGTGTTTGGGAATCTAAGTTTTGATTTAGTTGAGAAGATGCCATTGCCAGAATGTAAACCAGTTATCCTACTCTTGCATTAAAAAAAGAAAAAAAAATGCAAAGTGATAAGTAACAAAGGTGGGAATTCACCCTACCCTGTCTTCCCACTTAATTCAAAACTTAATTAGCTCCATTTATATGCTAATATTAAGCACAGGAAATTTTTTCTTTACTTTGTAAACATTGAGGTAATAATGCAGGAAAAAGGATTAGGTGACATTCAAGTTGCATAGTTAATAGTCAAATTAAGGAAAAAAATTGCCTATCCACTTTAACTGTCCCTGCAGTGATAAACAATTTGTACACCTGTGTGTCTGTGCAGTCTATGAAACACCTTGATTGAGCTGGGTTGATAATGGGAAATACGAACATAAAAGATGAAGTTTACAGTCTGCTTCTTCAGGCGTTCTTTACATTTCTGTTCTTTCTTTTAAATATTCGACTTATCTCTACTGAGTGTGGAATGTTGACTTTCTGTTTTTTGTACCTTTAGTAGTTTATTTTTAAATTTGCAGTAGCATTTTATTTGCCTTTAAGTATAGTTTGCTTTCCGCTTTGTAATCAGTTTTAAAATGAAATCTGAAAAATAAATAAAAATTTTTTCTGATGGACCTACAGTAAGTGGAATAAAATAAGTAATAACATGGAGAAGAAAAAACTAGTTGCAAGGAGTTATATTACTGCAGAGTTAAGTGGTACAACATGAGATTTCCATGTTCGTGTGTATGCATACTTGTCTCAGAAGAAAATATTTAGTCTGAAACAATATTCTTTTGTCCTCCTTAATACTTCTTTTTTGCACAGAAATGGTAGTGTTTTGTAACTTCCTTAAGTTTGTGCCAGATCACATATTCACTGTTTAATTTTAGCTCGATTTTCCACTTGGTATAGTATTTGTATACCTAAGGCAGCTATTTACTCTGTACTTTGGACAGTAGGGCCAAAACAAGTCTGTATTCTTTTAATCAGGGAAAAGAAGAATTTTGAAATACTTAGTGTTCAATTGTTCAATGCTTCTTTTGTGTCAAAATGTTAAATTTAAAGCTTCAGTCTTGGTGTATATGAGTTTAGTGTGAGTTTCAGTGCTCATAGTTACTTGTCATGTTTTCAAGAGCTTGCTTTGTAAATAAAAGATGAGGCTCTTTTTTTGATTATTTACGGCTTTTTTTTTATGGTTTGTCTAAAAAACCTCAGTAAACGCAAATTTGGGTTCTTCCTTGTGGTTGCTACTAAATAGTTCTCATATTTTCATTTTATCCCACTAGTGCAAACTCTTACTTGGTCAGCTAATGCAAATTCAGTTTTGAGTGAAGCAAACCATGAGGATGGCCTCTAGAGGAAGGAAGTAATGACCACAAACGTGTTTGCGACGATTGGTGTGGCATTTAGTTATTATAGCATATGTATGCTGGCGATCAAGTTGCACAGTGTTCTGAAAGTACTGGCAGTAAGTTTTAAACTGAATGATAGCAATGTGTGATAGGCAGCTATAAAATACTGAGGTAAAACCCAGAGCTTATCAAAACCCTTACCAAAAAGATGCGCTGTTATTTCTACCTCAAATACTTAACTTGAATTAAGTTATCTAATCCATTCTATTTGGGATGATCAAACTTCTTGCATTTTCTAGTAGGAGTTTAAATTAATTTTGAGTTAGGTCTGTTACGTCCTAAAAGGAGCTGCAACACTGCTGTGGCTGCATCCTGCCTCTCTTCTGCATTGGCTTGGAAACTTGTTCAACTCCCAAGTGAAGAGTGAGGTGAATTGATCAGATGGAAGATGTCTCTCTGTGTGTAAATAGGCTACAGACTGCTTTATTGCAGTACATCTCAATCTCCGTTATAACTGGATGTTAAAGAGAAGTGTTACTGAATTCCTGAGAGCATGACCAATATATTCAGATGGATTTTGATACTGTCAGAACAGAGCATTGGTCAGAAGTAATAACGTGTAAAGGAGTATTTTAAACTGAAATGCTGTCAGTTAAAATTCACAACTGGGTAAAGGAATACTTCCAGAAGATGTAGAATCTGGTTCCTGAAAATGTGTACAAAACTTGGGGCAGCTAACGCTGGTGTTCGCAATTGATGCATCTTGTGCAGAATCCTGAACTAGCTTTGAATTGGCTTGTGTAAGGGTCGCCATCAGTGTAGAGGTGGCAGTACGCAACTGCTCAGGGGCTGAAGGAAAAAGCAGTAAGTAATTGAATATTCTCCTTGAACTGTGTTATGTGCTGCAAGAAGATGGTTAAGTACTGTTAAGCTTAGCTTAACATTGGCTAAAAATAAGCTGAACAGTAAGTAGTGATTGTAGTGTGAATGTAGCCTATTTATGGGAGACTTCTCTGAGAATTTATCAAGCGGTATGATCTATTTTGTTTTCAACCTTGATTTTATGAGAAACTACATGTCTTGCTATAATTACAGTTTATATGGAGTAGCCTGAACATTGTGTTTATGGTAGCCCAGTTTAAGATCATAGAGCATACGGACGGTGTGGATTTCATGGTGTCTCCTTCCTTGCCCTCATGTGTGTTTCTTATATTGTCTTATTTGATGTCCTTTGTGATATTAGTCCTCTACCTTTTCTCCACCATTTCTTCATGTCTTTGCATATAATATGCAAATGTCTGATTAGGTCTTGGAATGTTAACCAAAAATTATCATGCTATTCCTGACAATCTCTTCTTCTGATCTAATCTTCAATCTGTAACTATTAGGAGGTTCACAGTTTAGAAGTCCAGGCTAATGCTGCTGACGTTACATCACCCTGCTGCAAGTCTCCCTCTGAGGCCCCAGGGCCCTGGATCCTGTTTTGGTTTTGCTTCAGGCCCTCAGCAGTGCTTGCACACACTGTGGCTCATTAGCTCAGCCTGCCTCCACAGGTAACCATGCTGGTCAAACATTGGAATGGGCTGCCCAGTGAGGTGGTGGCGTCCTCATTCCTGGAGGTATTTAAGAGATGTGTGGACATGATGCTACTGGTCACGGTGTAGGGATGGGACTTCGAACATCAGGTTGATGGTTAGACTCGGTGATCTTTTCCAACCTAAATGTTTCTGTGATTCTATGAACTGCGTTTAAACAGGCAGCGGATCCTTGGTTCTTCTATAATTCCTGCAGCTGGGGTAGAAAGTATATCACACCATTTGAGATTGAATACCAACTTCAGGACACCTTTAGTGGAAGAAGGCTAAGAAAATACGAACGTACTTTGCTGAAATATAACATTACCCGCTGCAGTAGTTTGTGAAGTAGGAAACTGTAAGATAGACTTCAGACAGTAAAAAGTGATTTTGCTTAAGCACAGGATTTATGTTGAATTTTTTTTTCTATGAGAACACTTCTTAACCTGTGCAAAACTTGAAGTATTGGAGCCCTAATAAAGCCTTCTTTTTTTCTTAAAGAAAAATTTACCTGATTTTACTTGCAGTCATGCAGTCTTCTGTATTGCAATTTCTTAAGTGCTGATTCCAATTTCTTGCAGAATTTTCTTCGTTTGCAGTTTTTTCTTTGCTTCACAGAATGGTTAAGGTCAGCAGGGACCTCTCGGTCCATCTGGTCCCAAGCAGGGACATGCAGAGCAGGGTGCCCAGGACATGTCCCTATGGCTTCTGAAGATCTCCAAGGAGGGAGACTCTACCATCACCTCCACTGGGCAACCCATTCTGGTGCTCTGTCACCTACACAGTAACAAAGTGTTTCCTGCTATTTTGCTGGCACCTCCTTTGTTCATGTTTGTGCCCGTTGCCTATTGTCCTGGCAGTGGGCACCACTGAAAGGAGCCTGGCTCGGTGATCTTTGCACCGTCTCACCAGGATTGATGGGACCCTCCCTGAGCCTCCTCTTCTCCAGGCTGAAGAGTCCCGGCTCTCTCAGCCTCTCCTCACAGCAGAGGTGCTCCAGGCACTTCAGCATCTTGGTGGCCTTCTGTTGGACTCCTTCCAGTATGTCTAGGTCTGTCTTCTCTGCTGATAGCACAGTTGTAGGGGATTTTGCCAGCAGTGACTATTTTCATATGCTAAGTATTGCTCTAGATTGAGCATAGGGAAGAGGTGGAAAAAGCATTTCTCTTTGCTTTGCATACTTTAATACATTCAGAGCAGACAAAGTGTAGCGAAGTCAGCAACTGCTAGAGGAGATGTATTGGAGCAACAGTCTATGGGCATTAGGCTGGATCTACTAGTCAAGATTTCCTACTAGTCTGTTCTTCTGTTTTGGAACTTTTGTTACCCTGGGTAAATAAGTAGGCTATTTTCCGATGTAGTTGGATCCCTAGGCATCTGGATAACGTTCCTATACAAGAAAGCTTTTCTTTGCATTGGACAGTGTTCAGGACTGCCGAGGCTGTTACTGTACATTGTATTCTCAGTAAGGTAGCTGGTAACACCCTCTTCCAGATGGCAAGCTGGAGTTTTAAACATTTATTTTCACTAGCCTCTGATTTGAAGAATGTCTAATACTTGTCTGAGAGTTTGGGTTTTGGTGGGCTCTTCAGTACCTTCAGGACTGATGGCAAAACCAAAACTTCTACCTGTGCTAGGATTAAAGAGGTAGTCAGGAGTAGAACATTGTGGTAGATTTACTCAGCTGGGCAGTTGGACTCCACCATAACCACTCTCTCATTCCCTCTCCTCAAAGGAAAAGGGGAAGAAAATATGATGGCGAGAACTCAGGGGTTGAGAAAAGGATGGGGAGATCACTCACTAGTAATTATCATGGGCAAAGCAGACTCAGCACAGGGAGATTAATACAATCTATTGCCTATCACTAACAGGCTAGAGCAGTGAGAAACTACGACCAGACTAAAACCGCGTTCCTTCCCTCCACCTTCTTCTATGTCCTCCCTGCAGGCGACGTGGGGGAATGGGGGCTGCGGTCAGTCTATAGCGCTTTGTCTCTGCCGCTCCTTCACGGTCACTCGGTGCCCCTGCTCCACGCGGGGTCCCTCCCGCGGGATGCCATCCTTCCTGAGCCTGCAGGGGCTGCCCACAGGCAGCAGCTCTTCGCGAACTGCTCCCACATGGCTCTGTACCATGGGGTCCATCCATCCCCTAGGAGCAAACTGCTCCAGCACGGGTCCCTCACGGGCGGCAGCTCCCCCCACACCCCCTGCTCCTGTGCGGGCTCCTCTCCATGGGCTGCAGCTCCGGCCCAGGACTTGCTTCTGTGGGGGCTGTCCATGGGCCGCAGCCTCCTCCAGGCCACATCCACCTGCTCCACCGGGGGCTCCTGCACGGGCTGCAGCGTGGAGATCTGCTCCGTGTGGGACCCATGGGTGCAGGGGGACAGCCTGCTCCACCAGGGGCCTCTCCACAGGCCCCAGGGGAACTTGTGCTGCGTGCCTGGAGCACCTCCTGCCCTCCTGCTGCACTGACCTTGGTGGTTGTAGGGCTGCTTCTCGATCCTTGCTCTCCCAGCTGCTGTCGTGCAGCAGTTTTTTGTTTGTTTGTTTGTTTGTTTTTTCCCTTTCTTAAATTTGCTCTCACAGAGGTGCAGACGACGTTGCTCGCTGGCTCTGCTCTGGGCATTGGTGGCTCCCTTTGGAGGCGGCTGGAACTGGCCCTTTTCTGACATGGGGCAGCTTCTGGACTCTTCTCACAGAGGCCTGCAGCCTTCTGCTTCAAAAATGTTTCAGTGTAAACCCAATGCTAACATACATGCAAAATTATAACAGACAGAAAGTACTTGGGCTTCAACTTCTAACAGAAATACCATGTTTCGAACTCAAAAGAAGAAATAAGACTCTTTTCCTCCTTTCTGAATGAAATAAGCAATTGGTATCAATGCCCACATGCTTACGACTTGTAATTACAAATGAAAATCAAAAAAAAAATGCAGCTGTTGATATAATTGTCTACTAGATTTAAATGATTACCTAGTTTTTTGTAACTGTCTGAGAGAAGTTCTTGCTGATGTAGATGGCTGAAGTTTTGTGTATGTATATTTTCTTGACTTCGTGTCATTGTGAGATAGGCTGGTTTTATGCTCCTGTCAGTGGGATGCTGTACAAAAAAGAGTAGAGAAGGTCTATTTTTATGTATTTTTTTCTTAAGAAAAGAGAAGAAAGGCTTTGATGCTTAAAAAGGAAAAGGAAAAAAAACAAAACATTTGACTGTAGCTTTTTTTAATATGTGGGAAATTATACATATTTGGTCAACTAAATTTGTCTATCAGTGTATCTGAAGAAAATATCCACAAGCTTTGTATTCAGTATATGTTTAATTCTAGAGAAGATATTTTTAAAAGCTATACTTGCAAAATTTCACTGGTTCTTCCAGTAGGTCTTCCGGGGGGGGGGGGGGTTGGTGTGGGGTGTATTGGAAAACCAAGGCAATGTCAGATACTTGCTAGTGTGGCAAGTAGTGTTCTCCTCAAATGTTTGTATTCCACAGATTGCATCTGTTACGTGCTGTATAGCAAATAGAAAAAATATCAGCTGTGTGTTTACATGGGAAAAAAATTCAGGGAAGAAGGCAATCCAAGTGCTGAAAAACTATTTTTAGTTTTAATTTTTCAGTGACATGTATTGATTTTGTATTTAAATGGAGATGCTTCTGAATTCTCATTGCATGAATAGAATTTGAAATGCTTGTGCGAAAGAGCGTCAGTAATGGAATGAAATAGTGTCTCTGTATAAATGAAATTGAAAAGGCCCATTGATTTCAGTGAGGATGGAATTCTATTTGCATTTTAACAGAAAGATTCCTTTGACTTATTGTGTACATCAAAGGGGAACATATTGTAATATACCCACAGTTTAGTAAGGGTGAAATAGATGTACATATTTAAACAACTGATTTTAACCAAAGAGTGTGATTACGTAACATTTGCCTTAAAGTATTCTTGTTTTAATGGCTTCATATTTGGGTATGTGAGATAATTACAGAGTTTTCAGTGTACTCAAAATATTTTATAGACCTGTTTTTTTGAGAAATTGTAATGTTCTGTTGGATGTGTCTTTGTCCTTGTAAAAGTTACTTGATGAAAGTATGATTCAGTTGATCATTAATTGTCTTCTGTTTGCAGCTTGCAAAACAGCAATGTCACAGAACTGAACACATCACAGTAAGTATGCCATAGCAGTAAGCATTCTGATAATTTTATGAAACGCACAAATCATACTGAAAAAAGTAAAATGTTACATACTCTATGGTTTAGTGCCAGATTCTGCATCCAGGTCCTGATTCAGCAAGTCTTTTAGATTTTTAGTTCACATGTGTAATTACGTTTGTGACTTCAGTCTTAACCATTTGGTAGGTCTTTAATCAGTGCATGGTTGCACTTTAATAGCAAGTGATCACTTTTATGTAGGAATGAAATATAAATATGGTAGAGTGTAATTTTCAATGTCTGACTTTATGCAGTGTAGAGAACATTTAAAATGAATTGAGAGATTTTGCTAAGAGTTTTCATTCCAAAATCAATTTTACCAACCTAAAGAAATTATTTTGAACGCTCAGAGATCTAGTATAATAATTTGCAACATAGCGAGTGTGAATTATCTTGTTTTATCAATAGATAGTTTATTGGACTTTTAGGAAATGAAGAATTTTGCATTCGTATCAATTTACTTTTTTTTTTTTTTTTTTTATGATTAGACATAAGCACTTTGTTTCCGTACTCCAGTCCTGTGCTTTAGGCAAAGGTAATGGTGAAAACTAAAATAGATAAAAAGACATTTAAACAGAAAGCCCAACTAGCAATGCTTAAGTGCAACTTCCAGGCACATCTTTTTACTTTAATTGTACTTACTGTCAGACACTCAAAATAAGAGAAGGAAATCTGTATAGCTTTGAAATGTTTTTTTAGGTTTATAGTTTTGGTGCTCCTCAATTAACCATCATACATGTCTGTGGTAATACACCCTGAAAATTGAAAAGAAGGTAGGTAACATTGTAAAAAAAATATTGTAAGTTATGTTCAATGATGAGGTATGTCATTAGATCCCAGACAATGTTGTACAGTACCGTGGAGTCTTACATTTCAGTAGAGACATTCAGGCACCCATCCTAGAGGTACCTATGATCAATAAATTTTAAATTTGCCCTGACAACAAGGTAAGAAAAAAAGGCTCAATCAATAACTTTTAAATACAGATTAAAATAATTTTTAGGATTAAATTTAAAAGGCTCAGGCTTTCAAACTACTTCAAGTTTCATGCCTTCTGTACTTCATGCTTCAGAAAGAAGATACTAAAGACACTATATGTGACTTGATACTGTATTGAGGAGAATACAGCATGTGAAGACTTCAGAGAATCAATAAATTCATTTGGAGAGAGTAGATCTGTTAAATAGGAAGAAACGTGTTATTAAAGGTGGGGAAAAAAAGACATGAAACTTGCTACAATACAGTAGTATACTGCCTGCTCTTGTAGAGTGAGCTAGTTGTAATGAAAAAGCTTTCTCTTCACAAAAAGCTGAAACCTGTGGTTTCTTTGTTAATGAGAACTTCTTTACTGAGGTGTACTGAATATGACACTTAACTCGAAGCCACAAATCTCAAACGAAAGACTATTAAGTTTTCAGCTACCCTGTGTCTGAAGAAAGCTGTGAAACTTCCTAGAAGAAGCTTCCAGTTTTGCATGTTTGGGTTTGGGGAAGAAGTAGGATCTAATTAGTTTTTAAAACTACTGCTTTCTTGGGATTTAAAATTCTGAAATGGCTAGCTTTCTGACTTGTGACGTCTTATTTTAAAAAAGAATATAATACTTTTCCTTGAGAAGGAGATTCATCCCCATTGAAAGTACAGATACACATGACCATTGCTTGAGTTGAAAATTTCTCTCTGACTTTTTGAACATTGAAGTGTTATTAGGGCCCTAATAATTTGGAAGTTGTTACAAGTGTAGACCCTGCTTAGAGGGACACCCATGGAATGAGATCTGCTAGATGGCTGCAGCTGAGCTCTATTACACTGTGAAACTGTTTGGATGAATACTAAATAAAAAATGCCGTAGTAGAATGAGAAGAATGCACCATAAATGGTGAAGTTGGCATGAGTAATTTTTTTTTTTTTTTTTCCCTTTAAAGACACAATTGGATAAGTAGAGGAGGAATTTTTACTTTGATCAATTTTCCTGTGGGCCTTAAAAATGCTAGGGAAATAATAGCCACATGTAGATCTGTTTCTCTAAACAAGCTTATTTTGAAGGCTGATCATTTGTACTAACTCAGTGTACCAGCTTATCCTGCTTGTCTGTTTATGCTTAACTGTAAGTTACTTAATCGTTTTGTGAAGAATGAAGAACATAAAATCTGTAAAGAAGAAAAAGCATATCTTTAGTAATCTCTAACATTTTTATGAGTGCAGTCAGTTCTTTGTCTTGCAGAATATACTTTCTTTGTTACAAAGTAATACAGTAACAACAGTGACATTCAAACAAAGAAATGGTGTATTTTTGAACTTCAGTGTGTATACTGTTGCAAGAAATAAGTTGCTTGAGGGAGAGCTTGAAAAGATTGGAAAAAAATTCAAGTAGTATTTCTATGTACATTGTAAGCTTGTTTTTCCTCTTAGGCCATATTAAAAGTTCTTGAGGATACTAATTTCTGTCCCCACTTGTTGAATTCTTTTCATCCCTAACGATGGCTTACTTTACTGGAGCTGTGAATGGAAAAAAATAAAAGAATTCTCACAGTTCCACTTTATTTGTAGGAACAGAAATAATGGAGAATGTTGACACAGTACTTGAGATATGATATGGATAACACTATTAATTATCTTTATAGTTTTAAGTAAACAATTAATGACTATAACTAAACAAGTGGTTTAAGAGTAAAAAAAAAATCTGCTGAACAGAAGGCAGTGTAATGTTTAGAGTAAATGGGAAGGAAAGAAGAGTCCTCAGAATCTGAACAGTATCATGATGACGAGTTATTTTCATGGGTTATGTTTATATTGCCGTTATGGAAGTATTAGAGATGGTGAATGCTACAGTTAGTAGAAGGATCATTATGGGTGATATCTAACGTTTTGGTGTTTTTTGGGGGGAGTGAAAGAAAAAAAAAGGGTTGAAGAAGATGTTAAACGATTCCTAAATCATGCTATCTGAAGTAGGTAGAAGTAAGCACTTGGTAGGTTTTGAAAACCACCCAGTTTCTTTTCATGATACGGATGTAGATATTGTCTTTGAGTTGTTAGCTAGGAGTATGAGGGTGAATTAGAACAAATTTGGAGTGTTTTTTTTTTTTTTTTCCCCTTTCTTAAATTTGCTCTCAACGAGGTGCAGACAACATTGCTCGCTGGCTCAGCTCTGAGCATTGGTGGCTCCCTTTGGAGACAGCTGGAACTGGCCCTTTTCTGACATGGGGCCAGTCAGGACTTGTCAGAGACTTCTGGATTCTTCTCACAGAGGCCACTCCTGCAGCCACCTTGCTACCAAAACCTTTCCACATAAACCCAGTACACCTTCTTAGTGCAGTGCTATCTCCCAGATTTGGCAATATGTAAGTACATTATTTTATCTACCCCCTTAGCTCTTCTGCATTGGTGTCTTTGTAGCACATTGTCTCAAAGATGTGTTCCTCTGGTTTTCTGTTGGGTTTCATGTTCCCTGGTTTAGAACCTGTCTTAAATTTGGATGCAGTGTGGTGCCCTTATTCAGATTTGATTCTTGTCTCAAACACAGAGCAGCACTTCACTCTGTTTTTGAGCTAAGTCTGTTCCATGCAGTTGCCTCCTTGTATTGTATAGCTTGCCAGCCCACTTTACCAGCACTAGAAAAACTGACTGATTAGCTAGTGATAATGAGATAAGTGGGGGAAGTTGAATGGTAGATGAGATAAGAAACACCTGAAATGTATATTGCTGGCAGATGTAGAATAGAACTAATTTTTTGGGGGGTGAGAGATGTGATATTAGAGCATCAGGTGAATAGCTGTAAGTCATAAAATAAACATTCTGGCTATGTATCCATGAGTATCTGATGTTCCTAGCACTTGCAAGGCAAGCACAAAGCTAATGCCCGAATTGGTTCACCTTTATACTGCAGTCCACCTGAGTCCTAGTGTGATTTAGCTAGGGAAATTCTAGGGGGGCAGTATATTTGGCTGATGAAGAGACATTTTTTTCTATATGGGTTTTGAAAAATATTCTTGGCTTAAATTGAGTATATGCTTTGAGTATTAAAAGCAGCTTGAACAACAGTAAATGGTGGGCAGAGTGCAGGTAGGTTGGCAGAGAAATACAACTAATACAATTTATGAAGTATCTGATGCTATTACTGATATGATAGGAAGAGGTAAAGGCCTAGGCAATGAGGAAAAAGGATAAGAGTTAACGTTGAGCTTGTATAATACACACTTTACAGAGGTTGTGATATAAATTTTTATAAAGTCGCTTGCAGGTTTTGTCTAGTGCTCAAATATTTTGCTCCCTTGTATTTAATACATTCAGGGTTCATATGGCAGTAGTGGACATCTAGCTGTGAGATTTTGTGTGTGCATGTTACTCCTGGGGTCCAGTTTCACTGTAAAATCAAGTTGTGAATTTGGAGGTTTAAAAATAACTCTTGGAGAAGCAACATTTAACTGAATTTCCTGAAGACTCCAAAAGTTGTGATGAAGGAGTACATTCACTAAAGTAGTCTTCTGACAGGTCAGCTGGTAGAATGTATATTCTTATACTTCAGGAATGTTTGTGTGGGAGTAGTGTGTATAAATAACTAAATAAAAAACTGTTTAGTCTGAGTACCTGATTTTTGTATGAGTAAGGCAAGATTATCTTTCCTTATTTTGTCCTAACTCTAACCTGGGTTTTTATTCTTTTTTTTTTTTTTTTTTTTTTTTTTTAATACCAGTTTGCGTATAGGTTAAAGAGATGTAGAACTGAAACAGACAAATGTAATTTTGTTGATTTCAGTGAAACTGATAGTTTATTCTGCACGGTGGTCTTGTTTAAAAAAAAGATCTTAATAGACATGTTTTATTTTAAAAAATAAATAAATTTAGATTTTATGTATGTTATAAAAGCAGACATTTTAAAATCAGATTTTTAACTGCTTTTTAATTTTTTTAATACTTGAAGGATTTTTTTTTCAAAAAAATTATTTAAAAAACAAGTACAGCAACAGAAAAGAGAATTTGGAGTTTTAATTTTGTTGTACAGTTCAGAGCAAGTAAAAATGGTACATTAGAGCACAGCTTAAACGCTATCGGTTTAATAAAGCGCGAGTTTAGAGCTTGTAGAGGGGTTATATATGATCTGGTTTAGACGTATTATAGAGGTGATGTCAAGGTGAAAATAGACTTACGGAATGGTTGGAAATCATTGATATTCTGACTCTGAGGCTGTAAATGGCACTGTGACAGATGGAGTCTTTGTCAAGGAAGAAAAATGGCAGCTCTGGAACATCATAGATGTTTTTGCTGAGCGGCTCAGCACACAGGCTGTGACCTTCTAGTGTTCAGGAGTTCCTGGTGTGCTTTAGTAAATTGTCTTCTACTTTATTCACTACAAGCAGATAAATAGTAGTTGTAATTCAGTACAATTTGGGATATTCCATAAGCTTGCTTTATTACAAGATTTTAAGTAATGTTTGAAGGTTGCATGCCAATTCTCCTTGAAGTCCCCAAAACAGCTTTTAACTAAGCATGTGTGTTAATAATTAAAGGCACATGTATCTGTGTGTGTGTATATACAACTGCTAGTACAGCACTCAATGTTAAAATAATATACAAACTGCGAATTCTTTGTAATATGTTTTTAAACCACAAAGAGAAACAGTAAACTCAACATTTTTAATTTTTACATTCTGTTTGTAGTGTCTGTATCTGTGATTTTCTTCAGTAAAATACAGTATTTTAAGATGTATTGAAGAAGCTGTTTCTGGTTAGTTTAGAGAAGACAAATATGTTTGATAAATTCTGTCTCATTTGTGAGTTCATATTTTTCTTCTTTGATTAAAAAAAAAACAACACACAGGTATTTTTAGCAGTCGTCAGCATCTGATTCTCTGTATACTGTTGTTATGGTTTTGTCCATATTCTAATCTGCTTCGCTTAAATGTGTGGGGTTGCGTCAGTACCTACAGAATGAGGGTTCACCTTTATCTGTAGAGTAATTAATTAAAAATGTGCCAAATAGCGAAAGTTAAGTTTTGATATCCTATACTTAAGATACATGCACATTTGTCTAATGTAAACAGTTATATACCAGAATCATATATTTCGTATGTACAATAGATGTGGATGTCTTAGAATCTGTTCTCTCAGTTAATCACTTGGATTAAGATTGGTTTTTAACACTTCTCTATAATCTTAGCATCCATATGCGTTGGGTATATACTAATAAATCTACTGATCTCAGTTGAAGTAGTATACAGTCTTGAGAGCCTGTAACATCTTGTAGAGGAAATGCTCAATTGGACAGCGAACCTATATTGTAGGGTAGTACGTTACTGTTAAAAGTGCAGGCATGACACAACTATAACCTGCCAGCAGTACTCTTTAGCCTACTGGACAATTGTTAAAATTATAGAAGGCAGTCACTGTTCATAACAGAAGAAAATGACCTAGCACTTTTAAGGGTTAAGGTTATTCTATTCAAGTCTTTCTTTCAACCCCTGAAGGTTGTACAGCCTTTGCTCCTGAAGATAAGCCCACTATAGTTAACTGTGTTTCTATCTATTCAGTTTCAGTCATTTTGAGATAGAGCATATACAGCATTTTTGCAGAAAGACAGATGTTTTGTAATTGAAATTGAAGTACTTTTGGTAGTGTGTGATCCAAAATAGTCTTCATACGTCTTTTTATTAGAACGTGATCATGCACAAATGAGAGTAAGACAGCCTCATACTATATATGCCTGGAAGTTTATATTAGATAAATATATCTAATAGATAAATATATCTATTATATATTCATGTATGCTTCGTTGGGTTAAAAAATGGTTAGGTGGCCGGGCCCAAAGAGTCATGGTGAATGGAGCCAAATCCAGTCAGAGGCTGGTAGCTAGTGGTGTCCCCCAGGGCTCGGTACTGGGGCCAGTTCTCTTCAGTATCTACACCAATGATCTGGATGAGGAGTTTGAGCGCACCCTCAGTCGGTTTGCAGACAGCACCAAGTTAGGAGTGAGTGTTGATGTGCCTGAGGGTAGGAAGGCTCTGCAGAGGGATCTGGATAGGCTGCACCAATGGACCGAGGCCAGCTGTACGAAGTTCAAGAAGGCCAAGTGCCGGGTTTTTTTTGCACCTGGGGCACAACAGTCCCATGCACGCTACAGGCTGAAGAGTGGCTGGAAAGCTGCCAGTCGAAAAGGGACGTGGGGTATTGGTGGAAAATAGTTCAATATGAGCCAACAGTATGCTCAGGTGGCCAAGAAGGCAAATATCATTCTGGCTTGTATCAGGAATAGCGTGGTTGGAAGGACTAGGGAATTGATTTTCCCACCCGTCAGCTCTGAGGCCACACATCGAGTACAGCATTCAGCTCTGGGGCCCCCAATATAAGAAGAATTCTTAGAATGAGTCCAGAGGAGGGCCACGAAGATGATCAAGGGGCTGGAGCACCTCTCCTACAAAGACAGGCTGAGGAAGTTGGGGTTCTTCAGCCTGGAGGAGAGAAGGTGCCGGGGAGACCTTACAGTGTCTTTTCAATACCTAAAGGGGGCCTACGGGAAAGCTTGGGAGGGACTCTTTTTATCAAAGAGTGTAGTGATAGGACTAGGGGGAATGGTTTTAAACTGAAAGAAATTCAGATTAGACATGAGAAAGAAGCTCTTTACTCTGAGGGTAGTGAGGCACTGGGACAGGTTGTCCAGAGAAGCTGTGGATGTCCCATGCCAGAAGAGTTCAAGGCCAGGTTGGATGGGGCTTTGGGCAACCTGGTCTAGTGGGGAGGCGTCCCTGTCCATGGCAAGGGGGGATCAGAATTACATGATCTTTAAAGTCCTTTCCGACTCTAACTATTCTGTGATGCTGTGTTTCAGTATTTATCTTGTAGAGCTGTGTATCTTTAGAAGTGAGAGAAATGGAAGGAAGAGTAATGCTGTGTTTTATATTCTTTCCACTCACAAAGCTCTCAATGACATAAATGCTTGTTAACTTCTAAAGAACTGGAGCCCATGTGAAGAGTAGAGTGTTTAAACTTCTATGTTTTCAGCTACTTACCGTGTTCATTATGTCAGCTATCCTGATGCTGTTCTTCTTGGAATGCATGATGATGATTTGGTATGACTAGCTCCAGGGATGGTTAAGTCCGTTTTCAGACACTTCGTTATTTCTTCTCAAATTTTTAGTGGTGTCTTGTGCCTTTTTGTGTGTTTTTGGTGTTTTGATGGCCAGCTTATGTATAAAATGATTTGTTTAATGCTCTCAAGATAAAACAAGAAAATAAATTACAAGTTACTTTCATTTATTCCAAAGGAGCTCTTTATGCAGTTTTGGTATACTAAAAATGACTAATTGGCTGTTTGTCTTTATGGAATTAGAGTTTTGGAATGTTTGTATTTTGTTTTTCATATTTTTTCAACTACCTTCCAAACAAAGCAGCAAACTGGTTTTGGTTTTGTTTTTTTACTGCGTGTTGATATGACATTGGAGCTAACTTTATAGTGGCAGTATGGGAACAATATTTTATTTGTAGCATTTCAGTTAAAAAACAACAACTGAGAGAAGTGGGGAACAAAAAACAGTGGAGCATATTATTGATTTCAGTAGTTTTTAGTTGAACTCAAAACAGTCTTGATAATGATGGAGCTAGTGGTGTAAACGGATTGCTTTTTATCTATGAAGTATAGGGCAGCTTGTATCCCACAAAACCAAACTATGGTAGCATTTAGATACATACAGAGAAAAATACCTTTTGTCATGTTTTAGTCTTTTTGTGGTCAGCACTGAATAAGTAATTGCATTCACCATTCATGTTTTTATGCACTAACATGTTTTGCATAACAGATATGTACAGTTTATGCTTATATGTACTGCTATTGATTTTGCTGGATTGTTTTACTTGGTTTCATGATAATTTTTCATGTTGATGCAAAAGAATTGAATCTCTATTCATGTCAGAATTCTAACTTCTGTTCATGTTTATTCATTAGATCAATACAGAAAAGATTTTTTAATAATGTGTGTTATTCCTTGTATTAACTGGTATACAACTCTAGACGTGGAAGTATAGTTTATGTTCCAAGTGACACCCAATTTTCATTAGATATTCCAACAGTTCTACAGAGAAGTAAAACTCCTTTGTCTCCTTAGCACTCATTGTTAATGCACCCTTGAAAGAAAAATCAATGTTGAGAGAACGTATGCAATAAGTTAAGAAATAAATTTTGTAAAATGGAAAGTATTGCCCATAATGGTAACAAAATGTTTTACAGTATTGCTGTACTTGAGCAGCGAAACCGGGAGGACAAAGTAGTGAAAGGTCGAGGAAAAATGAGGGGACGAACAAACGATGCAAAAAGAAAATGACACTGAGGTCTTGGTTTAATACATATGTATTCCAGGTTGATGGCTGATTTCATTAGCAAATCTCATTGTTATGCAATGTCTGTTCTTCTGCAGCAAAATGAATATTGTATTCTCAGAGGCTTTGTGTGTGTGTGTGTGTGTGTGAGATGCTGTGGTGATAGATAAATTAAAGAATATGTATTTTTAGTTATTCCAATCTTTTAAAATTTACAAAAAACACTCTTATATTTTAAAGTAGTTTTATATTTCAGTTTTCCAATAACCTGATAATGGTTATTTTAATGGAAAATAGCAGTGTTCTCTCCCCTCCCCTTTCTCTGTGCGTTTCTTTGCCATGTTTGCAACCTATGTGATCTTTTCCTGAAAATAACTAAATAACAGTTAATACTAAGCTTACCATGTCAAAAAAAGAAAAAGTTTAACTGTTGTTCTCTGTACTGCTTTTTTAAAGTATCCGATAGTAACATATGGAACATTGAAATAAACATAATCTCAGTAAAATCTCAGCAGACATGATTCTTAATATTTTTCAGTATATTCCATAAAAATATTAAAATGAAAAACTGTGCTTATCGTAAGATGAATCAGCTGTAATATGAAATGACATGTTTTAGTATACTGGAGGACAACAGGATCCTTAAGATGTATGCTTTAGTTTCTTTTGGTAGTGAACAAGCTACTCTGTATCTTTAATAAGACGTTTTGATACACACTATGCAAAAGGAGGGAGCACGAGAGAAGGCATTGGCGCAGGAAAATTAAAATACACTGAGATAATTTAATTCAGGTATTTATGTGCTTTCAGAATTTATTCTGTATGTAGCTTTGTGGGGTCAAAATTTAGCAGAAAATGTATGAAATGCTACTGAATTAGAATTGGGGAATTTTGAATAGTTCTGTGACTAGTTCTGGGTAACGAACTATCATGAAGGCGGCTTTTGGGCACCATAGTAATGTAAAGAATAGACTGCAGTTTCCTGTTTGCTTTTTTTTTTTTTTGAATGCCTTTTATATGCATTTGAACAATTCTGTTCTTATTTATTTATTTACTTTAGAGATGTTTAATAATGATATAATATGGCTGGCTCTTTCTCAGTGGTAGTTCAGTAACCACTGTGTTTATTCCAATTCCAAGATACAGTTTTAGAAATCAGATTGCTAGATGAAGTGTCTGCGTGTTCAGTAAATAACGAGAATGGAATGGTACTTTAAATGAAGCAAAATCATGAGCAACAGACTGTGTGTGACCGGAATATGGAGGAGGTGTAGAACAAAGAGAAAGTTGCTACCCTTCCTTTCCCCTTGGGAAGGGGAACCTCTTCCTGACCCTTTGCCTTGGTAGGGCTGTAACCAGCGTAAGAATGCGTCAGCTGATGGGTTTTAAAAGATCGTTTGGTGTGTTTTTTCTTGGTGGTAAGAAACTAATTGAAATGAGATGATGATCCGTCTCCTGCTGCATCTTGATGTTTGCCATTGTAGAGAACAATGTCAACGTCTGGTGTTACCCTGTGTAATAATGGCACCCAAGTGTACTTTTTCTGCAATAGCATATGTGGGGAACAATGATATGGAGGCTTGTGAATGCGGTCAGAATCTAACTCCTAGGACTTGCTTTGCAATAATGTGAAGGGCTCTTTGGTGTAAAATGTGGTTGAGACTTGGCACAGGACAGGTAGGATGAGGAAAGATTTCGTCTCCCTTCTTTCTGTAGCTTAGTTGGAGATGACTTTTATTAACTCATTAAGTTTTCTTGAGGAGGAAGATGATTTAGAAGTTCTGGTGCCACACCCCAGAAAGCGATTTCTGAAAGTAATGAATTGTCCTGTTTGCCCTGTTGTGTGTATTACTCATCCATGCAGCTACTGTCAAAGGATTCTGGCTAAAATTGCCAGAAGCAAAACATAGACCAATACTGTATGTGGAACTTTCAGAAATTAATTTATTGATTTAGTGCATTACAAAGATGACTGCAGGGAGTTCCTGTTCTCCAAAGCTATTGCTGCAGATTGAATTCACAGATGATACTGAATTTAGGTGTTGTTTTTATGTTGATAAACATCCACTGTTTTAAATATGCTTTTGCTGTAAAGTTATCTGCAATTCTTGCAGTGATTTTGGTATCCAGGGTATGATGCAAAATGCAGGTCTCTGGCTTTGTTGGCATTCAGTATAGGTTGCGTAGAGATTACCTGTTCTTCTTTCAGGTGAGCGTAAGCAACATTCATGGCATAACTGTTTTTACTTTTCATTATCAAAGGATAAACTATGGAGTTTTAAATCAAAACTTGTGTTGAAATACTGCTACTAGAATGATACAGGTAGTTATAGATAGGCTCATATTTCTTTTGGAGTTGTTATTTGTTTGATACAGTTTAGAGATGATTCTTGTAGTTTGTAGCAGTACGATTTCTAACTTTTTGAAATCTCTTTGACAGGAGACATAGCTTCCATGAAAGGAGGCATGGTTCTGCAAGAAGTTCTTAATATTACTTATTAAAACAAACAAAAAACCCAACCAAACAAAAAACAGCAACAGGATTTTGTATTCTCTATGACCATAGAATTAATTCCTGTTCTCTGTGTGTGTGTGTGTGTGTGTGTGTATATATATATAAGAAAGAAAAAAAAAAACAACCAATGCCTGTATTTGTAGCTAGAATGTGCTACATAAGAAATAATAATATTTTTTAAATTTCCCAGGAAGACAGTAGCTCTTCAGTTGAGCACCACAGATTGATGATGTGCCATTTTACAAAGTCAGGCATTAATGCATATTTAAGACATAGCTACGTTTCCGTATCCTGTTCTGCTCTTCAGTAAACCTGATAATTTGGTTTTGGAGTCGAAGTGTGGACAAGTATTTTAGTAGCCCATAGAATTCTTGAACACTGCTGAGTTGTCATTCTTGCTCTATTTCTGACTAATGGGGCAAGTGGTTGTTGTTCTGTATATGTAGTTTCTACCTGTAGTTTCTGCTATAATTTCTATGAGTCTAATTAAAACTGGAGTTCAGAAAATAAATACAGACCTTCCATTTGGCTGTTTTCAATGTTACATTTTGTCTCTCTTTCCTCCATTGTTATCTCAAAGCAAAACAGCTGTTCCATACTAAATATTTTTCATGTGATGAGCAATTCGGATTGATACAATTTTAGAAAAATGATCTTCTGGAAGGTAGTATTTGAACATGCAGAACCGTACGTGATTCTCACTGAGTCATGCGAGACTCAAATTCGTTGAGGCTGTTTTTCCGGAGTGGATAATAAATCCCAGACTGGGACTTCAAACCAGTATCTCTTAAATCTTGCTGTGAGAGCCTCTTGCTGTGATATTAGTACCAAACGTACCTCAATTAAATACAATATATATTGCTTTTTAAAAGTATTTTAAGACTACTGGTAAGGGTTCTGTTGGTACTCATACTCCTTGTCTTTACAGAAGGCTTTTCTCTCTTGGATTTTTACTCTTCCTTCAGAAATGCTGTATACTGTTTGACAAGACCACTTTTTTGCAACGTGGATAACAGTAGGAGACTGTTAAACTGATGTTTTGCTGTAGTGTTTCACTTAAGGGAATGAATTATTTAAGTAGGAAATAATGTCTGTGATCATTAAATCTGTAACAAGTATGGCTCACGGAAGTCCTGCATTAGATATTGTTTTGGTTGAAGAGATCCGTGTTGTTAATATGTCTTACTTTGGGAGATTGCGATGGCAGAATAACTGCTTCATTGGCTCAAGTTACATTCAGCAGCAGTATTTGCTGTTACAGTTGCACCCTTTCATAGTTGATGATCTTCCCAGAAATGCTTTCTGTAGGCTTTTCTTTTCATAGCTTTTCTTTGATCTTTTCCTGAGCTTATTTTTAACATTATTATTAGAAACTTCTTGCTTGTTCTGTTCCTGGCTTTGTTTCCTCAGACATGTTACATTGCTGTTTCCCCTAGTTTTTCGTTCATGCTGCTAAGAGGGAAAAATAATTAATTTTCAGTTTTGTGCATTTCCTCTGGTATATAAATAATCTGTGCTGTTGTTCTAGGGCACTTCAGCAGTTTTAGTTGCATCCACCTGCTGTAGAATAAATTGACTCGATTTATCCCTTAAATAAGTTCTGTCTCCTGTCAGTTGGCCAAATAGTTTATTCCAGTTGTTCAGGGATAACAAGCCATTTCTTCCATTTCTTTCATTAGTCAAGGTGGTTTTGGGTGGGTGGGTGTTGTTTGTTTGTTTGGGGTGGAGTTGTGTTTTTTATTTATTTTTTTTCCCCTAGTATCCTAGCCCCCCTTCAGCTCCACTGTGAAAATCTTTTTTTTTTTTTTTTTTTTTTTTAAATGAAGATTCTTGAAGTTACTTTTTTTGAAAGATTCTGGGTAGGGAAAAACTCCCCCCCCACCCCCACTGGATCATTGCAATATGCGTAGTCCATGTGTGATTAATTTTTTGGGGGGAGGCAGTTTAGAAAAAAAGGCATTAAGTTACTTTTCTTTCCAAATTGTATTCAGTAAGTTAATTTTGATAATTTCTCAATATTATTAGCAGATTTTACTTTACATTTTTTTTGGAGATCAGTGCTTAAGTGCTTACACAGTGATTCGCATTTGTTTTTCTCAGTTTCAGATTTTTCTAGTTGTGATTCAGGTTATCATTTCAGAGCATTTTCTCATACCGAAACAACTTTGTGAACAGGTTTTATTGCATGCATATGTGTACATAAGGACAATTTAAGGGAAAATCAATTGCAACTTCGGCTTGGCTTAGAAAAGAAAACAATGAAGTACAGCATTGACAGCTATCTAATATTGCAGAAAAACGTTGTTTCATGATTCAGAGTTATTTTTACATTTTCTGATGCCTTGTCAACTCATGTAATTAAAATACAGAGGCACATTTTATTAAAACTGTATATTTCACGTAGGCTGATTTTTGCTTCTGTGAGCATGC
The DNA here is from genome assembly GCF_009769625.2 of Cygnus olor. NCBI lineage: Eukaryota > Metazoa > Chordata > Aves > Anseriformes > Anatidae > Cygnus > Cygnus olor. The sequence continues at coordinate 40,472,688 of NC_049174.1, read as the reverse complement.
GTGTTTACTGTTGATCCAAGTGCTCCACCTGCCTTTCAGTTTGTTTACCAGGAAATCAAGATGTGTAAACTGCAGGAAGTACTATTTGACCCTCTCCGACAGTATCTCATTACAATAATTGCTAATCTCTGAGTAAGACAGCCATGTTTTGTGTGTAACACAGAGGGAGGTTGTGGTAGATTATAGATGCTTCTTGAAGTACAGCTTTGTAAATGCTTGCTTGCATTTTGTTTTCAGGGTAGCTTTTGACAGTAGACATCTGACAACCTTTGGGCTCAGCAAAGCTGCACAATAGCAAAGAGCAAAGAGCACAATAGCTGGTGTTCTTTCTTCCTTCCGTGACCGAGGGGAAAAAACAAAACAACAAAAAAACCTACGGCTTGTTTTGGAGTGCTGTCATTGCTCTGTAGCGACAGGATAATGGCTACTTCCTGATTAAATCACTCTCCACAGTAAGCTGTTAATATTCTGTGTCTGTTCTTCTGTAATGCCAAGTTTTCAGTGCTTTTCTTCTGTGCTCGCCCCAACCACCCCCCCAGTTACTAGTTTGAAATGTTTATAGATTGAAGAAGGAATATTTAGAGTTGTAACTTAAAAATTTTCAGTATAAGACAACTACTGCTGTTTTGTAATGCTTATCTGACAGTAGTGATGAGAAAATATACTTCGTTTGCATGAGATTTTAAAAAGAAAAAGCATTAAAGTCTGTTTAGGTGTTGGAAAAATAACTGGCATTAACTTTGAAAAATCCCAACGTTCATTGGACAAACACAGAGACATAAAACGCGTATGTGTCATGCATGTTCATAGTTTATTTTTATCATTTGCAGAAGTGTTTCATGTCTAACATAAACCTAGTTTTTGAATAAAACAACCTTTTGGTCTCCTTTGTCGATTGTATAAGAAATGTTTTACTGTTCTGCATTTATTAGAACTGACGGGTTCTTTTTCCTTCAAGTAATTCCTCTTTTTTTTGCTGATGAGGACTAGGTGGGTGTGTGACAGCTTTCACTCAGTGTACAGGTCTGGTTTTATTTTGCTTTGGAGTATTCGTCTAAGAGACTTCATATTGTAAAGTGATAGTTACAGTACACTTGTGTTATTCTGCTTTGTTAAGTGGGTCAAAATGATTTTAGGGCCGGTCTTATTTTATACTAGTGTTAATGGCATAGAATTTTTCATAGAGTTGTTGGTACTGTGGTAAACATTCTGAAGTTCTATATTAAAAATATGAATTCCTGTTTTTGTTTTTTTCATCAAAGTTTAGAAAGGTGCTAAGGCAAATTTTGCAGTTGCAGAATACGTGCCAAAATAATATTGCGCTCTTGATACTAAAGATTTCTTGTCCATCAAAACATGCCATATCATCCTCCATAGGGTTTGCACTCCTGTGGTGCCTAGACAGCTTTTTTTTTATACCCCTGGACAGTTCTTTCCAATGTCCTACAATTCTGATGTTGCAAAAACATCTCCCTTGTTTTTCCTAATCTCTTAGCATTCTCTGTGACTATAGAGCCTCATAAATGTAAAGCATGGTGTCTCATGGCTGAATTTGTTGGCTCAAAGCTTCATGCTTCCTTTCTGGACAAAACTGGATTCCTGTGGGACAGGAGGGACAGCCCTGATAGCTGCTGGAGCTGCTGGCTCGTGGGCTGCCTTTCTGTGTAGAGGGAAGTACAGGGAACAGACACTCTCAGACAGGGATAGAGTTGCTTGTGCTATGTGTGGAAGGACAGATCCTGATCTGGGCTGCAGCCATAGGCCCTGGCCACCTTTTGTTGCCATCCTATTGAAGTGAATGCTGTGTGGCAGGAGTTGGTGCTGCTTTGGCTGCATTCTGCCCTATTCCTGACAAAGAGCTGCAGTCTTACCTGTTATTCCGATGTGTCCATGATGTCCTGGCTTACATTTACAGTGTGCCTTCAAATTTTGAAAGAATGGTTTATGGGAATACTGTGTATCATTATTTATCTTTAAGTGATTGCCAAGCTTTGCCAAGAAACAACAGCTGATATAGCTAAAATGGTCTTCTGTATTTTAACTCTTTAATAATGGAGGAAAATTGAATGTGTAGTATTCGTATTTGTTAGGTGCCTGAAATCTAGTACTTTTCTTTTTGTAGATGGCAATATAGGTGGTTTACTGTCTTCTCCAGTATGTAGAGACAAAAATGCGATCTGTCAGGTTTTTTGTTTGTAGCCACTTCCTTTAAGTGTGTAAATAGCATGAAAATGTCAGATTTGCATCTGCATAATTTGTAAGAATAGTATTGTGAGTGGGGCTGGTAAGGGTAGTCCACTGACACAGTAATAGCTGCTGTGGCTTCTGTTGAGGCTTGTTTTTATTTCTTTGTACTTTAAGAACCCGTTATTACTCCTTCTAGTTATTCTGTTTAGGTAAACGTGAGTGGGCTTGTTTTTGCTTAAATGTTTAAGTGCATTTCAAGATCTTAGTGCCTTAAAAGTGGAAGAAACGATGAAAAAATAACCAAAGGACGACATTTTGGAAATGAGGGTGGATACCAATGATGAAGTGTATTTAAATATATATATGAATTTGTATTACATAGTACTTCCTTCTAAAACTGGTTCTGGAATCCTGAAGAACTACGTGCACGGAACAACATGTAAATGCAGATACCATTTCTCTGTGTCTCAGCCTTGCTGCCTCAGTCTGTTAGTGGGAACCATTGCATTCCTGTTAGATGACACCAAAGGTGCTTTAAGTGTGCAAATTTGAGGAATTAGCATGCCTCAGTGATAATTTTATTAGTCAAGGTGCCAAAACTCACCTAATGACATGAGAGGCGTACACATTTCATCACTGTCATGTGGAAAAGGGGTAAAATTATTCTGTAACTTGCATTGCAGAACTGAAGGTACAATTTTGAATTTTGTGCTTGCATGCTCTCTTAGTAATGAGATTTAGTGATATTCTAAAACAAAGTCAAAACCATTGCAAGGCCTAAGGCTGTTCAAAAGATTTGATTATGTTTCTGGAACTCTGACTTGGTATATGAGAACTCATCAGAGAATGCTGGTTGTTTTAGTTTTAGCAGTTTTTAAGGGATAAAGTATCTTGCCCTTCCTGTTTGTTTGACTACATGATGTATTGTGTAGTCTGTAAGTTTAGGACTGCAGGACAAAAGGTATCCTGTTCTGTGTCTTTATTCTTTGAAAGATTTATGGAGGAGCATCGACAAATTTATCCGTTTTGTTTACTTTGAGTTCTGTGGAGTTCACATACACTAATAGATACCTGAGTTTGCAGTGCAAAACATTATTTCTTCCCAGAAGTATTGAGTTGTGGGGACCTCTTTTCCTTATGTTATGCATTTGGATTTCTCTGCCCACTCATTTTCCAAACATGAAGCAGAAGAATACCAGGTGGGCAAAATATGGTGCTTGTGGTGAGTTTTTTTGAAAGCTTTTCTGTATGCGTGTGTTAGAGCAGATGCGTAGTTTTCATGAAGTTATCCTTTGTGTTAGTGCCTTTTATCATTTTTCAGAGATGATAAGCAAGGTTCAGTTAGGGAAATATATATATATATATATATATATATATAGTGTATGTATATATACACTAAAGAAAGTTCAAGTTTAGAGTAATACTCTCTAATCAATGGCTTATGTATATAACTGTTGATTATTAATTGATTTAAAAAGCAGATTAACCTGCAGTCTGCATAGATTGCTTTTCTGTCTTTTATCCTGCTCATTTGGTGCTAATAGGTAGTTGTTAAGAGGATTTATTTAAACACAATTGAACTGAAAGGTGTTTTTTTGTTTTTGTTTTTTACAGTTCTAGGACTTACAAGCTTAGCTCTCTTCTAATAATTTTTAGGAAACAAAAAATGTCTCATTCATGTTTATTCAAAATAATATTTTGAGAAGGTAGTGTTTGCCAGCTCTCCCCTTTTCTCCTGACATCTAGAACTTGTTTTGGAGTGTTAGTCTAAAAGTTCCAGATCCAAATATTTTTTGATATCGAAGCTCAAAACATTGCATCTTTTTGTCTCTAAAACTAATGAAACAAATAAGGAAAGATATCTCAGGATTATAGATGTGTGGAATCATCCTGTGTGTAAGAATAATTGAACATTGTGGTGTGATAAGCAGTGCAACTGGAAGGTAAGACATGGTCTCATAATTGTTGAGACTTGGAATTTTATTTTGCAAAAGAAGTACATTGCTCTTTTAATGATGAGGACAGAGGTGCTGTGCAAAATGTGAGAGAACCGACAAGTTCTAAAAAATGACTGTCAAAAATAACCAAAAATCATAGCCATATAAACACACATGGGCATCTAATGGTTTTCAATAACTGAGTTCAATTGAATTCATGAAGAAAGTGGAAAGCTCTCCAAATTTCTCTTGTGTTTCCTACCCCTTCATGCCTTTTTTTGTTCACAGAGCTGGCAATGGAAAACACTTTGTATAGTTGCGAGGGCAGGCAATTTTTAAAATGTAAATGTAAAATACTACTGTAATCATTTGATAATAGGCTTTCAGGACTCATTGCAAGAATTCTAAATTTGCTTAATCTCTTGAAGGTGTGCTTAAATTAGCCGTTATTTGAACTGCATTCAGCTGAGCATAACGATGCAAAATTTGGATATTCTAACTGGGCAATAATTTAAACTCATTTCTACTTGCATGAAAAGTTACAAAATACTTACGTTTTGGTCAAGTGTCTATAACATTTAGAATTAAGTCTCTAGGCTTCAGTGAGTCAGTTCCTTGTTTATTCGAGAACTTGTTTTTTGTTCTAAGATAATCAGGTTAATTTGAAGTTCTTTGGAGAAAGAAGAGCCAGTTGTTTTATCGTCACAGTCCTTGGACAGCTTCTGTGTGAATACTGTCAGATAAAATTGAATAATCTTTTCTTTTTCTTTTTTTTCCAAGCTGTTTTATCTTTAGTAGTCAAATATGAAATGGCTACTAATAATCTGCCTTAGCAGCTGAAACTGCAGGAAACTATCATTGCTTATTCAAGTTTGCTTCATCTTGATAAATCGAACATATGGATAAAAAGCCAAGCAAATCCAGGAAAGATTTTTATGGGTTGAGCTCTGTGATGAGCTATGGAGAGTTGCTCAGGCCTTCTCAGGTCATGCCATATGGTGGGTGGTCACAAGCCCTGTGCAGTCATCATTTGGGCTTGTGGACCCCTTTGCCTGTGTCCCCCCCCCCCCCCCCCCCCCCCCCACGCTAGCTGGGCTATGACCTTCCTTTTCTGTAGCTGCTGCTCTAGCTCTGGCTGAGTGTGGTTGGTGCTCCTCTCATTGTAGACAACAGGTGTAGGCACATGTAGGCAGGAGACAAGTAGTAGACGCTGACTGCTATAGCTGATTGAAGCAAAAGGCTCCAGATGTTAGCCGTTGTTGCCAGCAGCAAGCCACCAGAAGTTGCTGAAGAATGATTCCCAAAGAAATCTCTCCCAGAAGTTCTCTAAAGAAGCCTGGTTAACTGCTGCAACAACTCGTGTGCATCTGTCAGCTGTCCCTGTTTGCTGCATTCTGTCATAGGCAATGGTCAAAAAGCTGTAATAGGCTTTGTGGAGTCCAATTATGTATGTGATTTTTTCACTTGTCTTCAATTTCATTTAAAAATGGGTTATTTTGTAATTAGTGCTCCTTCCACTTGTTACTTATCTACCGTTATACGCAAGAAATTCTACTTTATTCTAACCGAGATAAAATGTTCATTTTTAAACTGTTATTTCCTCCTTTATTTCTTTCTGCCTTGTCTGGAAAGATACAGTGGACAAAATCATAAGGCAGCGCTGTCCTAAAACCCTGGTATGTCAGCTACTGTTAGGTGTTAATAGTTAAAAGTTAATTGTCCTTCTTCCCTCTAACCACACTCAATGATAGCATTTACCGGCTAAAAATACTGGCTGCAGGATACTCTTATTTCATCAGTCCTGAACAAAACTCGTTGGAATGCCCCATGAATGGATTAGGTGACTTTGGAAGTATGGTATTCATTCTCACTTAAAATTAGGAGTAGGGACTTGGATGGGAAGAGTGATTCTTCTCTGTTTTTTGCCGCATAAACTGTATTCAGGTTTTCTCTACTGAAGTGTAAAATATTGGAGGAAAAATCAGAATGCAGGATGTAGAGGAAAGATGAACTTTTTCATCAGGCATCTGCAAAATACTACTCATCAGTCCTGTTTCTCTGCTTCTATTAATATTTTTTAACCTGGGACCTTGATGTTCATAGTACTGGGAGCAACACACAACTGAATTTGTAAGAGATGAAATGTAATTCTTTGAGTCCCTACCATAAATTATGATACCATGTCAAGGAATGCATTGTAAATTCCCCCCTGTGTCAGAGTTACTTTACGGAGAAGCAGGCTTCCTCTAGGAAGGAAGCCCATAGGAATACATGCATATTCATAGATTTAAATCAAAGTTACCTGGTTTGTAAAAAGCAATGAAACAAGTGTTGTCTATAGGTCTTGCCGAGAAGAGAAGTAATGCATTGTTTTTTTAAGCTTAGTTTCCAAAATCACCTGATTTTCATGTTACTGGATAAATTGGGCGCACATTTATTGTTTAGTTCAAAATTAGAGGAACTACTATATTTGATACCATATTTTTTAATGCATACAATAAAAAGGAATAAAAAACAGGCTTACAAATGTCTGAAATGCTACAAATGATCTTTATGCTTCTTCATCTTAACATTCTGATTTTTGCAGTGATCCCCAGAAACACAATTTTTGTTGGGTAGAGCTAATTAATAACTTTTTATTTTTAAGAAAACAAAACCAAAACACAAAACCACAAAAAACAACAGACCAAACCATGCTTAGCGAACTTGCTCACTTGGAATTTATTTTCTGTGGTTCTTCAACACTTACTTTCTGTTGTTCACACTACTATAGACATAGGATTTTTGATGTTGATACCTGTTAGCTCTCTATTTCAGGTCTATCCTGAGAAAGAATCTTTTGTTATATATTTAGAAAATGTAATGTGTATCAGTTCAGAAATATTGAATAATAGTTTAATTTTGAAAATTAGTTATATATACAGTTTGCTCAATGCCTTCACAAACTTTAGTATAAAATGCTATCAACCTCTCTTCTGCAAAACAAGATACCATAACACTAGAATCTAATGCAGAAAAACAGATTATCTAAGTCTCACAATCAGGATTAAAAAAAAAAGTTTATGTGAGGAATGGAACATTGCCTTCTTTACATATAAACTGAAAATGTGATTTTAATCTGCTTAAGGTGAACTGTCTTACACAAAAATACAGTCCTTAAAAAGTGATGTTCATCCCAAGTCAGTATAAAATGCTGAAATACTGCTGTGGTTCCTTTTTTTTTTTTTTCTTGGAACAAAGAGGTTTGTGAAACATCAGTTCTGAAATGATGGAATTTTTTTTTATTTTTATGACAGCTTCTGCAGTCCTGACAGGGTTGAGATTCTGCATCCAGTTAAGGTGGTGCCAATATTTACTTGCTTTTTCAAATCTGCATAGCAATGTTGAAATACAAACGTGTCAATGCCTATCATCTCTATTTCTTCTCTGTGATCCTTAACGTTGTCTCCTCAGAACTTCCACGTATCATCCTCCTCCTAGTATCTAAAGCATGAGTGCGAATCTTCCTAAGCTGGAAAGGTTGTACAGCTGCTCATTTGGCAGAATTAAATTATATGATGAGTCCTTTTCTTGTCACCTGATTGAGTTTACCTTGTCATAGTCTAAATGTATAAAAGATGGAGTAAAAACAAATGCATTTTTGAAATGACATATTTTATTCTGAATCTATTTTAAATGCCCATTGTATGTTACCAAAATAATGAAATGGCCACTGGTTCCCTGTTAAGTTTCCATTTTCACTGAGCCAGATCTCACTCATTTAGGCCAATCTTAGGGAGCTGCATTTACATTTAGGTCGTTTTTAGTATGTTGACTTAGGTGGATAAGGGCTGTTAAAGCAAATGTTTGCAGAATTGTGATGTGATATATTTGTGTTACTACAATTATCGTTGCTGCTGTGGATTCTTATGCAGTAAACAGTGAGTTGTTACATTAATGATCGAATTTGGCCTGATACTGGGGGGGAGCTGTAAAGGCTTCAGAGCATAATACAGAAATGCAGCATGTGCCTTGCACAGCGTAGCTATCTAACAATAATACATTAAGGTTATTTATGGAGTTTCTTTGTGGTTGATATGCTACTGAAGAAACATAAGCCAAACTCGCTGTTAGTTTACTAAAGATAAAATTGTTACAGTGTTTTCTTCCCTTAGTTTTATGTGAATTGCTTAAAGAAAATCATCAAAAGTCGCATAATTACACTGAAGATGTCTTTAAGATTTGTACAGCATTCAAGACGTGAAGTGAATCTCAGTAATTTTATCAGCAGTTTCATTCGAGTTTAAAGACCTCAGGTGTCTAAAACACAGTAGTAGTAGTAGTAGACTGCACATTACGAGTTTTATGACTGGACCTTGTCATTAGAACTGGGAGCATCACTGGGTGCCTTCTGCATCTGCAGCTTGTATATAATGCACTGCACCCATTCCTGTAGCCGCTACTCTTCCTTCTCTGAGAGTCTTCGGTCAGGGTGGTACTTTGTTGTATTTTTTGGCATACCACTGCTTTTATATTTTTGATTGTCTTTGGTTCTGTGTCCTTTGTGACATGGTAGTGCAGAACCCACAGGTGCTGCTTGGCATGCTTGTTCACCCCCTGGCAAGCACTCTCACTCCGCATTGACCCTCTTTGCGCTGACCTGTTAGGACTCTGCCCAGCTACAAAGGGTAAGAGTTAGATTTTCAATTTTAGTTCATAAAACGGAGCTACATTTCAAATTTGTGATGAACTTGGCTGTGCTGGAGTGTCTGTTCTGAAAGAGACTGATGTGCTTCCCTTAAACAGCTGTAAAATCTTTAAGCATTAAAGCACGTGTTGACTCTAGAAATAGCCATGGACTGGTGATATGTTGCAAAATGACCAAATACCTTGCTCTGTTGGCAAGATAACACTGAATGCTGTGGGAGTCTGCTCCTGGTTGCTGTCAAATAGTTGTTACAAATTTCACTTGGACGTTGAAGAAGTCCAAAGTATATTTTCACTTTTGCACTTTCACCTTCTTGACTGTGTTCAAGGTAATAGTTAAAATAATGAAGTAATATATAAGTGTGTAGAGGCTAAACTGGAAGTTTTAGGTGTGTGCGTCTACTTTTTGGATGTTTTTCAAGACTAGATTCATAGTATTTGGGCATCCCAACTAATGTTGACAGGATACTATTATATCGATGATCACATCCATTCAAGGGAGTTACTTCTTAATACATACTTAAGAGACTATATATTTTTTTCTGTGCTAGTGTACATTTCAGCAGAGGTCTCGAGCATAGAATTGGTAGATAATTCAGTTTTTAAAAATTTCAGCTCATTAAATATGAAAATTATTTTGTTGGTGCTTCCCATAGTAGAACTTCAGCTATGTTTAGTATTCTATGTTTATGAAACGTTGTGTTTATCTGTAATGTTTCTCCTGTTTCTTTTTTTTAATCAGATTTTTTTTTCCTAGTGAAAAGCTGCACATGCTTCCTTCCTTTTTTGTTCCTTTCTTTAGAGAGATTGCCTTCTGTTTTCACTGAGTAAAGTTGCATTCATAAATACTATTCACCATGGTGAACTTTGGGAAAATGACTGGAATTTCAAGCAAGGCATTTAGAAGGACTGACACAAATCACTACATGTGGAAGAGAATAATAAAAAAAAAAATCGTGTTTTACTTAGTTTCTCATTTACAAATATAAGGGTTTAAAAAGCAATCATGAAACTTTACCATAAGTATTGACTGGCAAAATACACTAAAATATAATAAATATTTAATATATGCTCTCAAGCTTAAAAAGAATACAAATCTGTTGCAGCTGGTATGAGCTCTTTAGCCATAGAACATATTAGGTCTACAGTGTAATTATTGCTGATCCTGATTAATGACTCTCAGGGATTATCTTTTTTGGTTTCAACCATCTGCTGTGGTTTAGAGTAATAAACTAACTAAACATAAATAAGATTTGACTTAATTGGAAAGCAAAAATACACGTATCTAGGAAGAGTTTCATTTCTTCATCTCAAAATTTAACAAATACCAATATTCTATTTATTCTATTTGAACTTAAAACAAAAACTTAGCTGAATTAAAGGTTGAAATTGCAATCCCTAAAGAAAACACCTCCCCATCAAACAAAAGAGTCTCCATCCACCCCAAATCCAAAAAACCACAACAGTATAAAAAAAAACAAAACCCCTACAAACTAATACCAAACATTAAAAGAACAGTTTTTATTATTTTTGTTCTCCAGTCTTAATTGGTGCTGTATTGCCAGTTCAGAGAGGTAGCTTATGTTGGTTAAAAGCGTGCCATCTGTAAAGACATCCATTTCTGTATTTGAAAGAAAAAAAAATAATTTACTGAGCATGTCTTTCCATTTGTAGCAGAAATGCTGATTGCTAATGGGTGGTTCCTAACTGTTCTTATTTATAAAATACATTAGATGGTAAATATTTTAATAATGAATTATAACATGCAACATGAGAGCAACAATGCAGAAATTAGAGAGCTTTGGATGTCTTTGTTAGGAAACACGAGTGAAATACCAAGTCTGAATCCTGAATTCTGAATGTAGTGCACCGAAGCTTAGAAACACCTTTCCTTTTACAAGTGATTACTGTAATAATGCCATTATGGTGTGTTTCTGATTTCTCTTAAGCCATTTGTGTATATATAATAAATTCACTATAGCCATACTTAAAACAGTGAATACCAAAAGACAACAAAACTGTAGGTTTCTGTACAAAGACAACTTGTTGGCCTCACCTAAATTTGGTCATTCCATAGAGTCTTAGAAGTGTACTTTATTTTCATTTATATCTTTTTTTTTTTTGGTTTCTGTATGTATACTAAAAATGATTTTTTGTAGTGTGAAATAATGCACGTGAATGCTACAGACTTAAACTATGAAAAATTTTTTTATTAATTATAAAAATAGGAAAAATTATAAAATTTAATGAACATGTTATAATATTTAAAGCATACAGTAGTTAATTTGTTCTTTATTGAAAGTATTTCTTCTTGAACTGTAGATAGAAAGTTTTAATTGGAGAAAAGTATGTATTTAGGTGTCCTGGAATGTTAAAAAAAAAAAAAAAAAAAAAAAGAAAGAAAAAGATTTAGAATGTTTAGTAGTATTGGGCTTTGAAAATTTCTTTGAAGGAAAATGTTTTAATTATAACTACTGTTCTAAAGCAAAAGTTCACAGCCCTCATATTTAGTCAAGTAATACTTTTTTCCATATCAATGTAACCAGTTGATTATTTTTTTTTAAATTTGCAGATAGAATAAATTCTCCTGAATGCTTGAAAATTCTGCAGGATAAATTGGGGAGTAAAGAACAAAATCAGTAAAGTCTTCCAGTGCTTTTATCTGTAGAGTGGTTGTTTGTTACGTGAAGGGTGGGCAGTTCTAGATGGTATACTATAGTTCCCTTGTTGGCAGATTTTTCACTTCATTTCTTATGTTTTGCTATCTAGCAAAGTCTAGAGACCTTATTCAGTCCAAAATTGCCAGATATAAGAATAATCAGTGATAAATAATTTGATTTACTTAAATGGCATTGTTTGAATTTCCTTTGGCTTTTTAAGATGCAGCTTTAGTGACTGAGAAGAACAAAGATGTATGTTTCTGGAGAAGTAGATAACAGCTTTTATGCTGCCTTTCCAAATGCGTATTTTAAAAGTCACTGTTTTGACGTAACTTTGGGTCAGCACTGCTTAACGCTTTTTCAAATTATATTTTAATTAAAAAAAAAAAAAAAATATATATATATATATATATATATATTTTCTTGTGCGTATTTTACCTGTCATTTTGTTTGAGTAAGATGGGAGTGAGATTTTATATCAGTTTTTGGACTGATGCAGAGTACTTGGCCTCCTCACCTTGGCAGTGATAGGCCTGAGAAACAGTGGTGCCTCTTGTAGCTGAAGGAGACTCTAGGACAGGAACCTGTTTCTCAGGAGTTTCCCTGATAGGTATCAACTGTGGTTAGTCTCATTGAGCTTAAAATAATAAAATAATAATGGGACACTAAGAAGATGTCTTCCCCATCTTACTGAACTCTGATCCTGACCCATCGTCAACTGGAGTTCTTGCAGATTGAGTCAGTGTTCTGACTGTGCTGCCACCATGGTTGGATATTATTTGCTTGATTAAAATGTTTAAGTATTTGAGAAACTATTTCTCAACAAGTATGTTTTTAGTGATAATTCTGTGTATTTTTCTTAAAGTACAGACACGTTCAGTTAAATAAGCCTTGTAACTTGATTTAGGCAATTCATGGCACAAGTAAAAGCATCACTCTATATGAGAACTCCGCCGGGGGGGGGAAGCTAGCAATTTACAGGACTTGTTATATTTATAATATTCCACCATAACAACTAGGCCATTCCCCAAGTTGAAATACTTTATATGGACTTGTCTGCATTATGAGTTCTTAAAAGCTCTCTAGGGGAGCAGCAAGAGCAGTGCTACTCCGCAAGGAGGGGCAGGCTGGGAGCTGAAGGTGGCACGGACAGCGCCTTCCCTGAGCAGGGAACAGTTCCACAGGATCTGAAGGCAGGGTGGAGTAGCGTGCTGGTCATAGGATCTAGATAAAATAAAGGAATTGGTTGGGCCTAGGATCTCTCTGGTAATCTGGTCAGGAGTAGCAGAAGATAGGGGCTGATATAGGACTGGAGGGAAGCTACAACACGTAACAAGGGATCTAGCCATGAAGTGTGGGTACAGACCAGGTTGCAGAGAGGCCTATATGACCTGACTCAGGTGAGGGCTGAAGGTGCAGGCCTGAACCCAAATGAAACTTCTGGGCAGAGGGTGTGGGATGATTGTCTTAGGTGAGGCTCCTTGGGGCAATTAAGGCTTGTTAGTGCCCCTAAGGCCCTGACAAGGCTACTGGTGGGCATTGGAGAGAGCAGTTAATGTCATAGGTTCCATTGTGCAGCATTCAAGTTCAAATGTTACGTTGCTCTCAACAGAAGTACCTGATTCCCTTACTGCTGCAGTTACGCTGGATTCCCCTGATAACTGAGTGCTCTTCATGTGGTGTAGCTCTCACCTGAAGGTCTCCCAGGAAACTGCTGGAGTCAAGTGCAGTTCCTGCAACATGGTCAGCACAGGCAATCCTGTAGGCCCCCTTGTGATTTCATTTCCTGCTGCAGAAAGTAGATGTTTTTCTTCTCTTTTACAGATATGGAGTCTGGAGAGCGGTTAACGTCCTCGTCAATCTCATCTAGTGCAGCTACTTCATCTCCAGTGTCTTCTACACCTTCTGTTCCTTCTGCAGTTTCCAAGGGTGGCCTTACCACTGGAGCTGCATCACTGAGTTCCACAATCAACACATGCGGTAAGAATAACTCAAGTATATATTGCAATGTGATTTTAGTGTTTGCAAATACTTGGAATTATTAATACATGGTCAAATATAATAAGGTTTCACAGATGCATCACAATAAAATGTTCATTTTTTGGTTATTTTTAGGATGGAAATTCATATCTGTATATATTTTGCATAGTGCTTATGTGTTAAAGGATTAAAATGATTTATGCATTTTAAATGTGAAAGAACTTTACAGTTTGCAGAACTGCCTCAGTAGTGGGGATTGTTTTACAAATTGATTTAGCAGACTTGCTGCCACTTTTCAGGTTCAGATATAAACTTCTTGAGTATGCATCATGTTCTCAGCATTCAAGCCTAGCCCCTACTCTGTTTTTATATCTGGAGAAATAGTTTCTTCTAATGGAAGTTGTGATGGAAAAGCTGAACTTCAAAATTCCATAGTCTTACATAAACTTGACTAGTCAAACATCTTGGATTGAATCGGAAATTGATATGGAAGATTTCTCCGTGCAAGCATATAATTTTTGTAAATTAAACTCTCCTTTCAACTGCTGAATCATGTAAGTTATCAACAAAGCAAGAAATGGTGAATTAACTAGCTCATCGTTACTGTTTCTTTCTTCTTTTTGGGGAGTGAATTTTAAATATATACACATATAAATATAAAACCTTGAAATATGCTGGAGTAACCTTTTATTGCAGTGTAATCTCCGTGGCAAAGCATGAAGAGTCCTAACTCACCATGCATTCTGGCAACTGACAGGGTACGCAATCAAGTTTATAACAGAGGCTACTTAAAAGACTTGATTATTGCAAAGAAAATTAGTAGAAGAAATTGGAATAAAAAGGGACCCTTCTATTCTAATGCACAGATTAAGATGCCTTTAACCTTCTCTTAGAAGGAATAGTTGATCGTTCTGAAATGATTATTAAATGTGAAAAAAAAAGATTTTTAAAAGCTAACATACTTTGATTATCAGAATGAGACTGATGGACATACTCATATTTTTATATAAATAACATAAGATCACAGAAGTGGATAACAGTTTGGAAACAGACTAGGATACTAATGTATCTTGTCTACAGAATATCCTATACAGTCAGAAGAGTTTTGACTTAATGAAATTACCGTTCTAGTATGGATCATTTGTGAGAAAACAACGTTTGGCTGGTTGACAGCATGAACACTTCTGCAAAATTTCTCTAGAACAATGCATACCTTTTCAGAGTGTATGCAACAGTAACCACAGTGTACTGTTGTGTCAGGTAGAGCAATGAATATACTCCTAAATAAAACTGATGGGAGGTACTGAAAGTAAACTACATTCCAGCTTCTTTTTAGGAATACAAAATGTCCTTGAGAGAATATGTACAAAAGATCAGATGCAGCAGGCAAGGGTTTAATCATTTAAAAAAAGCTAAAGGAAAGAACTCATGAATACAGATAGTTGCTATCAGTTTCCTTAATTATGGAAATAAATGAAACTCTTTTTTTTTTTTTAGGTTGAGGCTAAAATGAAAAGGCTACCTAAGCAAAGGGCTAACTGAGTTTTCTAGTGAAGACAAAAACTGACAGCCTAGTATCATTACTACATTTTTCACCTTCTTTCAGATGAGTTTTATTTTGTTCATCTTGTTTAACTATAAATCCTCTATATGCACAGCACTACAGAAGACACACAATTAGATGTTGTAATACCTACAAAGTAAATACAGCGAGGAGAGGTAATTGAGCCTCATAAATCTTCACTTTGGGATTGTATGTTTATAGTCATATGTAAATTAACTTGTAGTACATTCTGAGAACTACCACAGAGAACCGTTTCTAATGGCACATGCTACTGAACACAATGTGTCTTCTCAAGGTGAGTTTGTAGTGGACTACTGAAAATTAAAAACATTGTTATTCTGGATCAATTTTAGCTTAACCATCTTTTCTGGCTGGTTTTATAGTAATTAAAATAAATAGATGAAGCATAATTCCAGGTACACACATCTGGTTTCTAGTTGTCTTCTTTACGAAGTTGCAGATGAACACACTTAGGCTGTAGAGGACACTCAGAATTTACTGGTTATACTACACCAGCGCAGAAGGGTTTCTCAGCTTGGAGAATACGTTCTTGCTCACTCTACTTCAGGAACCCAAGTTTGTTCTGAACAGTAGTGGATTACCATGAACTTAAGTCCCAGTTGAAAATCTTTTGTTCTAATTTTTAAAAGAGTCAGTATTACTTAAGATAAAAAATGAATAGGTATATTTCCTAGTGTTAGCAGCTTCGGAAGAGTACAAGTCAATAGCCCTTTCTTACATGAGTAAGTGTTATCATGATGTAGTGTTTTATCTTTATGAGGTGTGATTATAGCAGCATGTAAAACTGTTTAAAGCTGAACAGTTTGGTCTTAGCATTTTGATATTTTCAGAGCTGAATGGTTCTTTAGGGTTACCTCAAGTATTTAAGAGTTTTACAATTCTCTTTCATCTGATGCTTGCTATTAAGACTATACAGGTTAATGGTTAGTTTTGATTGTTGTTCCCAACCATGAGGTTGGGATCTATTTCTTTCAATGTTGTTTCTAATAAATTTCAGCGTAGTGTTTTTTGGATGCTGGAGGCTGAAGGTGACTGTTGTATTTGAGCATCTAAATCATTTAATTTTAAAACAACATTAAGCACATGGTAGTTCTTACGGCACTCCCATTGAGGCTTTTAATGTGTGATTGATACTTTTTAAAATATGGCTTAGTAGGTTGGTACTCTTTTGTATGTTGTTTATAAATTTCACTCTTTCAAGTTTACAAGTTTATCTGCAGTGTTTGTGCCTGAATTCTGTATTGGCTTTGTCAGTGGAGTAGTTTTGTTGGTCCGTTTTGAAAATTTCATTTTTTTTTCTCAGAAAATTAGTTTGACTAGTTTCTTTTTTGCTTGTGATTTATGAAGACAAGTTAAAGGTGGAGTCCTTGCAGTTGCATTCATGTTTTTTATCTGTGTAGTTGTTTCCTTGTGAGCGTAGTCAGAAGCTATTAAAATGATACAACCCCCACTGCCTCCCCCTCTTTGAGTGGGTCTTTTAAAGAGATAGCCAGTGCTTTGCTTTCATTTAAAATAGCAGATATTTTGGACATTTCTCTGGTCTGATGAAGGCTTTTTAAATTATTATTATTTTGAGATTGGACGATTGTTACTGTGTATACATATAAACCATTTTCCAGCCTCTTCCATGTTTTCAAGTTTTACACTGCGGGACGTTCACCAGTACTATGAAATTATGTATGTCCTCCAAACGGAATGCTTGGAGGATCTAGAGTTTGGTGTTGGAAAGCATGTAGAAGACAAACTTTGATAGCACTGTAATGATTAATAAACAACACAAGGTGAAAACAAATTAATTTCTGTCACTCTAAGTAGTTCTCTAGATTTGTGGTATAAGTTGGAGTGCCCTTGGCATGGTTAGAAATACCAAATTATTTTTTTTATTTCTACTGGTTGATGCATTGATGCTTTATATTTTTAGGCATTAGTTAAGTGTTTATACCTTTTTGAGGTTTGAATACCTCAATATATTGTACCGTGAAGTTCATTTATATTAACAAAGGCATTCACAGTTATCATTCCTTGTTACTAAGAGACCAGCATTGTTGAAATGGATATTGCCCTTTGGAGTAGTGCTTTCAATCATTTATCTTTGTAGTGGCTAGTAAAATTTCAAAAACTGTGATCAAAAAAATTTAACCTATTTTGAAGAAAGTCACGAATGTTAAGGAGTGCAATTCAATGTTAAACTTCAGGATGCAGAATGTGTCTATAGTAGGTTAGTAACTTGAAGGAAAAAAAAACTAGAATTCATTGCTGGACAGACTGATGTTCTATGAAATAGAGAAGTGTCATTACAATCTGGTTTATTGTTACAAGCAAACAATTGTTTTATTTCTTCTGTATTTCTGAATGCATATTTAGACATTGATGGCCTCTGTTTTCTGGACACATCAGATGTTGGCTTCGGTAGCACGCAGTGCTGTATTTTTTTTAAGGCCATACCTGTAATGCTTTTTTGTGTATAGTATAGTATAAAGCCATCTAATTTTTTATGTGTGATAAGGATGATGAACTTCACAAGCTGATGGCATGTGCTCATTGTTTACATTTTGAAATTTACAAGTTTATCACATTGGCATGATGGTAGAACGGGTTTTCTAGAATGAATTTGTTTCTTTGTGAAACGGGCTATTAAAATTAGATAAAATTTCTTTACCATGAGTGTAATTACACACTGGAACAGACTTCCTAGCATGGCGATTGGTGCTCTATGCCTGTCCATGTTCAAGAGGCATTTGGTTAATTCCCTCACAATATGCTGTAAGTTTTGGTTAGCCCTGAAGTGGTCAGGCAATTGGACTCAATCTTTATAGATTCATTCCAACTGAACAGTTGTGTTCTAAAACTGGTTACTAGAGGGTATTGACTTGGATCAGAACCTGCTTTAGAAGTTTTAAAATAAAGATGGTGGTAGGACCTGGTGGCACAAAGGAAAATTCCAGGGCTTCTGGCGGGAGGTCTGAAGGAAAAGTACAAAAATTTCTGAAATGATCTTTTCAAAAAACGTGTTACAGTCACCATGTAAAAAACAAGTCTTGGAACGTACTCCCTATACTGTCACATGTTATCTAGGAGCAAAATAATAACACACGCTGCCCTCCCCCAGTGAACAGTGCCTAGGGAGTAGAGGTTATTGTCTGCCCCTCTTCAAGAAATGTGCTTTCTGGAAACTTTGTGCTATTTTGCTGCTAGGGCAAATGGGTAAATTTTTAATCATAGAACAGAATGTCTTGGATTGGTAGGGACCTCAAAGATCATCTAGTTCCAACCCCCCTGCCAGAAGAAGGCATGCCACACACTAGATCGCGTTGCTCAGGGCCTCATCCAACCTGGCCTTGAACACCTCCAGGGATGGGGTATCCACAACCTCTCTGGGCAACCTGTTCCAGTGCCTCACCACCCTGTGAGTGAAGAATTTCCTCCTAACCTCTAATCTAAATCTCCCCTCTTTTTGTTTAAAACCATTCCCCCTCGTCCTGTCGTTATCTGATTGATCAAAGAGTAGCTCTCCATCTTTTTTGTAAGTCCCCCTTTGCAGTGAGGTCACCCTGAAGCCTTCATTTCTTTAGGCCGAACAGCCCCAGCTCTCTCAGCCTTTCTTCGAAGGAGAAGTGCTCCAGCCCTCCGAGCATCTTTGTGGCCTCCTCTGGACCTGCTCTAACAGCCCCACACCCTTCTGGTGCTGGGTCCCCAGAGCTGGATGCAGGACTCCAGCTGGGGCCTCACGAGGGCAGAGCAGAGGGGCACAATCCCCTCCCTCCCCTGCTGCCCACCGCTCTGGTGATGCAGCTCAGGACACAGTTGGTCTCTGGGCTGCAGGCGCGCACTGCTGGCTCGTGTCGAGCTTTTTGTCCCCCAGGACCCCCAAGGCCTTCTCTGCAGGGCTGCTCTCAGGGAGTTCTTCTAGTCTGTACTCACGTCTGGGGTTGCCCTGGCCCATGTACAGCACCCTGAATCGGACTTGTTGAACCTCATTAGGTTCACATGGGTCCACTTATCAAGTTTGTCCGGGTCCCTTTGGATGGCATCCCTTCCTTCTATTGTATGAACCGCACCGCTCAGCTTGGTGTCATCTGCAAATTTGCTGAGGGTGCACTCGATCTTACTATGTCATTGGACGTTTAAGGTCCTTACATTGAGACCCTTTTTATGTATATTGGAGGTAATCTTATTCACATAGTAAAACAAAGAGAAGTTCAAGCTGCTTAGGCTGTAGCAAGTGATAGCACTCTGTTGGTGATTCGATAGGCTAATTAAAATCCTGCAGAGAAGTACAGTAAATGGGCCTTACTGGAACTTCAGACTCCATAGCTAGAGTGCTTCTAGCAGTTGCTACTTGTTTATTTGGAACTATGTACAGTATATGCATATCTGTAGACATAGATCACTTTAAAATTCAGCTTGGAAGGGACTTCAGCAGGTCATCTAGTCTGTCCTCTAAACCAAAGAAAGGTCAGCTCTAAGGTTGATGTTTTTGATGTATTGGTGATCTAATACATTATGCAGTATTTTAAATTAAGTCTGTAGAGCACTGAGTTGAGGGGTATTAACTTCTCATGCTCTGTTCCTGTAGTCCAACATGCTGCTGGCTGATTTTCAGCTTGGTGTCTAGCAAAACCCATTGGGTCTTTCTGTAGAGCTACTTCCCAACCAGTTAGTTTGCAGCCTGTATTATTCCAAGGAATTGTTCCTTCCTATGTGCAAGACTTTGCTTTTGTCCTTACTGAGTTTTGTATGGTTCTTGCCAGTCCATTCTGCCAATGTATCCAGGTCCCCCTGAATGACAGCCCTGTCTTCAAGTGGGTTGATTTGTCCCACCCAGTTTGGTGCCTTCCCCAAACCTAATGAGAAAGCACCCAGTTCGTTCTTCCAGGTCATTGATAAAGTTAAACAGGATAGATGCCAGGATAAAACACTTGAGTACGCCACTTAAAAAGTTGTTTAAAAATGTCGCTCTTTATAGACTTTTCATACAATGTTATTGAAATCAAATTAGGTGAAATATATCCTACAAAAAGCAGTTTTCTGAAAAGGGTATTTTGCTTTAAGGCAGAGCTTTAAGACTTTCAGTAGGCAGTCAAGAAAAGAATAGTCTTGCCAAAATGGAGGGCACATACATGGAAGCTTGTAATTTTAAACAGACTGGTAAAATCAGACAGCATAACTTCTGGTAGAAGTCAGACAAATGTTTCCTGTTTGATCGTGTGATTGCAAGTTAGTATTCTAAGTGTTATAAATGGAGTTGAAAGAATAAATAGTGTCAGATTAGAATTCACTTCTGTGGGAAAAGAATTAGGAGAAAATGTACATTTGCCATTTAAAACTAATTTTTTGCATCCTCTTCGGAAATTGAGCTATGTTTAATTCAATGCAAGTAATCTACAACTGTAGCTAAAAATGTGAAATGTAATGCTCATACAGTATAAAAGCAGTTTCACAACTTCTACAAGGCAAAGCAAATGGCTTCCCTAGAAATTCTATTTTTCATGCTTGATACAGGTAGAAACTGTATCTAAAAGCACATTAGAATGGATAATTTTCTCGTGATAAGTAAAGTTTCTGTAAATTGTTTTTTTAAAGTTGGCTTACATAGATTTCATTTTAAACCTCAAAAATGACTAGAGTTATTAGGATTTTTGAATTGAATTTTATAATTTCTAAAATGTGCACAATGCATCTGTTATTTTGTGTACTTCATTATTAGCTTGTATACTGTAGGCCCCTGAAGCAGATTTCATGTCTATTAAGGATAGGTACATCGTATAGTTCTGCTAATAAAATGATCTCCCTCCATTTCTAACCCTGTTATGTTAAAGGAACAGACTCTTTCCCACTGCTAACAGAATTTGCTGTGGCAAATACAATGCCACTTTTTCATTTTTACTTACAGACCTTTTATTAGAGATGCGAAAGTTTTCAGATACTTTGTGTGGAGAAATAGAACAACAGTGCTAGAAGATACAATACGTGAAATTTAACGATAGCTTTTAAAATTAAAAAAAAAATTCTAATGATTGAGGTTGGACTTCACATGATGTTGCATCTGTTTTGATAGTGCAATTTCAAGTGTTGTTTTTTCCCCTCAGGATATATATTCAGAACAGCTGGGGAACAGCCGTGTAACCTGTCCACTGTGTCGAGTGCCTTGCCAGTGGTCAGCCACCCAGTCTTTGGCCTGCATACAGCCAGCTCAGGGTATTCAGAGTTTGGTGGCTTGGGAATACTTGGTACACCCACAGTCTTAGCAGCACATCCCCAGCTAGCACCTTTTCCAGGTAAACATTGTTGCAAAGAATATCAAACTAGAGAAGAAGGCTAACTGTCCTCATCCACTAAGCAAACTTTGTAGAAGACTTCAGACTGTGGGCTTTATTTAAGTCCTAGGCAACACTGATGAGAAGAAGAAAATACGTTGTTGTATATTGGCTGAGTTTCTCAGGAAGGATGTTCTCACAATGGTCTTCTAAGAACCATTTGAATCCAAGTAGTGTGATCTTTTTTTTCTTTCCATCACAATGCAGCATCCTTGATCATTACCTGTTGCGTTGATTGCATAATGACAATATTTGAAAGTACTCAGCCAATAACAAGATAGACTTGTTTTCCTCTGTAAACATGCTTTTTGTCTGTTACACTTAATGGCAGAAGTTGTATCCAAACCTGAAAAAGGAAATTGAATTTGACTTCTTTTTGTGAGCTCTGTCAATGTTTTCTTCTCCGCACCCCCAGTTTACATTGGTATTGTGCTTTGATAGGGAGTTGAGTTTAACTTTTGAAAACAGGGTGGTTTAAGGCCAGAAGCATTGGTGTGGAAGTGTGCCTGCCTGGACTGATCCTGCTGAAATATGTGGTCTTAACTTGTATGCCATCCTGCCTCAGCGTGAATGTTCTGCTCTTGGGATGCTGTAGCTCAGGGAGGGTGCTGTATTACGGATTATTCCTTGGATAAAGGGATATTTTTCCTCTGTAAAAGTATTGTATACTTTTTAAATCGTATGTCTGAGAACCAAGCTTTCAATGTATATAGGTTCTGTAGAACATTCTCCAAAGTACATAGTAAGTCAAGATGCTTTCTTAAATTACTTTTCTGTAGCTTCAAGGAGAGAAATTCCTACCAGGAAGTGAGGTTCCTAGAGAGACCTCTGCTGTTCCTGTGGTCCCTCCCAATCTCCCCCTTCAGTAGAATTTGGAGAAGTGTGAGGTCAGGGACTGGCAAAAGCCTAAAGCAAATACAGCAAAGAGTTCTGCTAGTATTTTAAAATTTATTTTCATGTAAGCCACAGACTTCTTCTTCGGTTACAAATGTGACATGAGATACTATGTGTATAACCTGAAAAAGCCAAAAGCCTCTGAAGGAGTGGTAAATTAGCTTCAAAAAGCTGATACAGTACTGATACATTTGTAACGTTTTCATTGTGAGATTTTTTTAATTATTTTTTTCTTACATTAAAAGTCTGTTCAATTGTACCAGCTATCCTGTGTTAGTGCAGTAAAGTAACAGACACTCATTCTTTAATTTTTTTTTTTCCTAAGGGGTGGTAAATACCCGTAGCTTCCCTGTGACTTCATTCCATTTTGCAAGAGCTTTTTCCACTGAGTAAATTGTATTTTTTTTTTTCTGAAGTAGGAATAAAAGCTCTCTCTGCATATGACCCTAAACAATTATCTGTCTTTCTGTGATGTTTTTAAGAGTTTCAGTTGACAATTGAGAGACTCAAGTCATGCTTTTTTCAAATTTATATATCTGGTTAAATCGGTGTAGGGGATAAAAAAGAATCATAGGATTTTGGTTTGCCATCTCATTGAAAGGCAGTCTTTTCCATAGATTTTAATACAATAAACAGCTAATATAGGTAGTTACGTCAGGCAGTCTAGTTGTACGTAGCTGTTATAACCTTGCTGTAGACTGTTAACTGAATTTGGTAGCAGTTGGTCTGCATGCACTATTGTGTGTGTGTGTGTACATATATATATTATATATATATGTACACGTATATACATATATATATATATTCCAGTGTCCATTAATTTTTGATTCTTGGTTAGCATGTTCTAGGGCAATGATTCTGTAAGTTTGTGTGACCACTCAGTTCACAATCTTCAGTTTCCAAATTTAAGGTAATGGAGCAGTGCTAAGTTTTCTGCAGACCAGTTATAGCCTGCTTATCATGACTATGAATAAAGTTTTGGAGTTGTTGATCTAGGGTGCCCAGTCTTCTGTTTTCATTGCTGGTGTTGTAGCCATATTTATTTATTCATTTATTTTTTAGTGATTAGAAAATTTCAGTGTCCATTGATACTGTCAGGTTAAAGTTTAATAGCATTTTATATATTCACAAAATACTGGTGCTGAATACTTACAAATACAAAAAAATGAATACTAAGTTACTAAATACTAATACTAAAATACTACAGAAAATGTTCTTCATTTTATGTATTCATAAGGGTCTTAATTACTGTGTGTAACATCCTTACACTTCTATAGGTATTGCTCACTTTCTTTACTTTCTTGGTGCTCTTTTTTTATATTACAATAAAATAAACGTCTTAACGCATTGGACTAAATCTTGCTCCACTATGTGGTGCAAGTCTTTTAATCAAATTTGTAACGTCTATGCATAAATTAACAATTTCTATACTTTTGACAGTTGTCATCCTCATGGTGTACAGAACTCAATACTTTTGTGCCTTCTCAGCTGTTTATGCAGAAATTATGCAAAGCTGCTTCTGTAGTGATTTTTTCTTTCCTTCAGAAAGATTTGGACAGGCAGTTATTTAATTATGCTTGCGTTTTGTTTTATTGTTAACCAATATTCTGTTGTTTATTACAAAATGTTGTTTTAGCTATTGCAGCAATTACTATAAAATAAGAC
This sequence comes from Cygnus olor, assembly GCF_009769625.2. Taxonomy (NCBI): domain Eukaryota; kingdom Metazoa; phylum Chordata; class Aves; order Anseriformes; family Anatidae; genus Cygnus; species Cygnus olor. The sequence continues at coordinate 40,448,777 of NC_049174.1, read as the reverse complement.
TCTGACATATAAAAAAAATTCCTTTAAGCAAATCTGTACACTCCTTTTGGGCTCCAATTTAAAGCACAGGAACCCATGTTTCTGTGTCAAGAGCCACGCAGGAGATACTTACCTCTTAAATGGCTGATTATTTTTTTTACACGGAATGGCTATAGTCAGTTTGGTCTTGTGGAATTTCAGAAACCTGCAAAAAGGGCTAGATAAGTATTCTAAATAGTTGTTGCGGTATTAAGGAACTTAAAAAAAGTTGTAGGGTCTGTAGCAACTCACTTAAAAGTTCATTTTGCTGGAAAACAAAAGTAAGTAATGATTTAAGATAAAAATTTTAAACAACAGAAACACCAAAACATTAGAGCATTGAATTTTTATTTTTAAATATTTCTCACTCAACAAGATGAATTTATTTTATGAGCAGCATGTCACAAAGTGGCCTCATTGCTACTGGTGAAAAAATAAATAGGGACATCAGAGAAAAAACGAACAGTTGGCTGTTTTCAAATCGAAGGGTATAACCTTTAAGAGTGACTATAAAGCTCCAGTAGAGTACCTAGAATTTTTGAGATTAAATAAGTAATTTCTTGGGGAACTGTTTCAGATCTATGGTTGTGGTTTTGTGTGGTGTGTTTGCTGTTGTTGTTGTTGGGGTTTTTTTTGAGACCCCAGAGCATTCAAGGACTGAGATTGCAGTGGTGACTTTAAATCTGTTCTGGTTTTTTTTCATAGTTCTGATTTAGGAAGGTTAGTGAGGTGATAATGAATATTCAGTAACAGCCTGTGAATGTTATTCTCTTTATAAGACTAGCATTTTCATGTTGTTGTGATCACTCTCGTGTACCTTTCTGTTATGTATTTGTTATCAGAATGCATATAAGCAACACTGAATCAAAATCTTTATCAGAGTGACTTAAATGATTTACAGCCAGAATTGCCACAGGAAATTCATGTGATTTAACATGTTTGGTGTTTTCTTAAGTGTTCTATTTTCTTTTTACTCTTCATCACAATTTAGTAAATCTGTTCTAAACTATGTACTGGAACATTCTTACAGAAATACTTAAGTATATCATTGGAAAAGCTGAACTTTGTTTTTCATTTGCTTTGTGGTGCAGAATGGTGGCGGACAGCAGATACACACTCTCGTTCTGGGGCAGCTTTCTTCCCACCGCTCTTGGGAATTCCACCATTGTTTGCACCACCTGCCCAAAATCACGATTCTACTCCATTCCACTCAAGAGCTACAGGAAAAAATAGTCGGGGCAGTACAGAAAAAGGTAATGGCTAAAGCTGTACAGTGAATGAATGTATTAAACTCGTGCATGTGCAGAAAGGTGTGGAATTTGAGCTCTAATTCGTATTGTTCTTCCCATTCCTTAAAAGTTCTCTGTGAAGTTATTCTGTCAGCAAAGTGTGTAACATACAAGTATGGGTTTTCAATAACAAAAATGCCCTTGCTAATACTATTTTTTACCCTTCTACCTTTGAGAATTTATCTGGGACTGAATACTGGGGAAGATTTTTTTTTTCTTTTGATGTTTATGGGTTTATTTGTGAGCCTGTACTTCCATACTGAATACAGTTCTGCATATAAAAAGCAGATAGCAAGGTAGTTGTGTGCAGGAAGATATGGAGGAAGAGGGATAGGGCTATGATCTCTGTAAAACCAGCCCGTTAACATCAGAACATTTTTTTTACAATTCAAGCTAGTATTTTATGTAGTGGTACTTAATGTCTTTTGAAGATACAACATGCATTTGTTTGAGGCACAAGCAGCTTTTTTGTTATAGTTTTAGTAGCTTTTAGGACCTGATAGGTGTTTCAAAATCAATCTGATAATAGTTGTGGGATTGCAGAGCAACAAGTTCACGTGGTTATAGGGGTATTTTCTTAGAAAACACTTCTTTGGCTTATTGTGGTTTTCTTTGGAGTTCCGATATTTCAAAATCTGAAGCAGATTGTTCTGTGAGATACTTACTGGATTGTATGTGTTTTTGTACCTTTTTTTTGGAGAATCTTGTTTCTCTGTCCCTGATTAAACTCTAGGATAGCTTGGATTTCAGATCTTTTATTTTTTTTTTTTAACCTTACAGCATTAGATTTGTTTGCCCTTCAGGTGATGGGTGGTCTGCATGTGTTTGTTCAAGTAAGTCCATGAGCAATTCAAAGTGATTCTTAGATGGCAAAACTGAGATTATGATAGGAGTTAACTGTGAGTAGTCTAGTGTCATGTTAAGGGTTTATTGAAGCTAGGTTAGTGTGACTGGGGCATCACAAAGAAAGGGCATGCTATTTTAGTGTTTGTTTTTTTTAAGTGTCACTTTGTAAAATCTGTCATTTAAGGTATAAATGGATCACTGAATGGGAACAGTACCACTGCAGTATGTGGTATCAGCACATCTGTACTATCCACTAGCATTGCAGCATCTGCAGGACAAGTGAAAACTATAACCTCAGGAGCAGGGGGTCGCAAATACAACCAGGAACAAAGCAAAGCTCAGCTTTTGGACACCAGAGCTGACAAAATCAAAGATAAGGTAAATATGCATAAACAACTTAAGATTCAACTGAAAAAATTGAGATGGTAAGTGTTCAGATTTGTGCAAACAGTTGCCTTTTTAAGTGTTTTATGTCAATACAAAATGTTTTGTTGCTTGTTTTTTGTTTTTTTTTAGTTTTAAACTTTGTACATGTTTATGAACTATTAGCACTAACTTCATTAGATAACATCTATACTTTTTAACATTTTCATTTATGCAATTATAAAATCCAAGTATATTTTAAACACAAATATTCAAGAACAAACATACTATAAAATATATATTAATGATATATAATTTATGTTAATTATATATATATATATATATATATATATATATATATATATAATCACGATATATATTGACATTATATATTAGCATTGGTGGACAAAAGGCTTGACATAAGCGAGCAGTGTGCATGTGCAGCCCAGAAGGCCAACTGCATCCTGGGCTGCATCAAAAGAGGTGTGACCAGCAGGTCAGGGGAGGTGATTGTCCCACTCTGCTCTGCCCTTGTGAGGCCCCACCTGGAGTATGATCTGTTAGAGCAAGTCCAGAGGAGGGCTACAAAGATGATCAAGGGGCTGGAGCACTTCTCCTTCGAAGAAAGGCTGAGAGATCTGGGGCTGTTCAGCCTAAAGAAATGAAGGCTCCGGTGTGACTTCATTGAGACCTTTCAGTACTTAAAGGGGACTTACAAAAAAGATGGAGGGCTACTCTTTGCTCAATCAGATAACGACAGGACGAGGGGGAATGGTTTTAAACTAAAAGAGTGGAGATTTAGATTAGAGGTTAGGAGGAAATTCTTCACTTAGAGGGTGGTGGTGAGGCACTGGAACAGGTTGCCCAGAGAGGTTGTGGATGCCTCATCCCTGGAGGTGTTCAAGGCCAGGTTGGATGAGGCCCTGAGCAACCTCATCTTGTGTGTGGCATGCCTTCTTCTGGCAGGGGGGTTGGAACTAGATGATCTTTGAGGTCCCTTTTTCTATGATTCTGTAGAATATTATAATCAAGCTACAACATATAAATATATAGAATTATATTTTCATGTAGTGTAAATCAGAAGAACAAAGTAATATAATTGACTGTGATTCAGCAAAGAGCTTGTGCAGCCATCTGATATTGAAGACATGAGTAGTTTCATAGAGTTAAACTACACGTTCTTAAAGTTCTTTGCTCCTCTTGAAACCAAAATTACTAAATTACTTACTGTCCCATTTCCCGTGTTTTTACTTGGGAAAGCAACTGCTGTTGCATTAGAAACTAAGGAATTCTAGATTAAAATAAATCTTGATTATTTTTTTTTTTGGGTGAGAAAGTTGACCCTGTTGCTTCCTTTCTCTTGCTGCATTATGTTCAGCTACAAGATCTGGGTGTTCTTAGGTTTTGGCATTTTCAATGGACTGGTGTTTGCATGTATCTACATTTAAAAAAAAAAAAGCTGTTAAAAATAGCGCTAATATTATTAATTGTATTTGTTTAGTGATAGAGCTTTTAATATACTAAAATTAGGGAAATGATTGACATACTAAAGAACATTTTCCCTCATACCTTACTCATTTTTTAAACCATCAGCAACTTTTGAAGGTATTAAGATAGAGGAATTTGACCTTTTCCTCTCTTAAATATTAGACATATCTCTTTCCTTTTTGAAATTCTTTCATTGTGGATATCTGTGCAAAATGTAAGCTTTATTTCTACAGTTCGGAAGTAAAGCTTTTTTCCAGATAATGTCTGTGGATATATCTGTATATGTAAATGACATGTCTGACTGATACTGCAGTTAGGCAGAATGCTGGATAAAATTCTCTCTTAATACCTCCAAATAATTTCTCAAAAGGTTATATTGTAAGTAAATAAATAAGAAAACTGTTCTCTGTTTGGCTGTTTGCCCTATTCAGAAAACTGAGCTGGTTAAGTTAGTTACTTGTTAACATGAGTATCATTGAAAGTTTCACCTTTTTTTTTTTTTTTCCTCAAATTTCAGTCAGGATGTTTGTCAGCATTATTTTCTTCTCCTTTGTATTATCTTTTGTCTGTAAGTATGAATTTTCTTCCTTTTCTGTGAAACACTTAGATGTGGTTGGTGTTTGTCAATGGAGTTATTTGAACAAACTTTCCAATCAAAACATACAGAATGCTATAGAAGAGAAGTGGATCAGAAGATTTGATTTAATTTTTTTTTTTGTTTCAGTATGTTAGAAAGTGAAGGGATGAAAGACACGGACTCCTGATGGCTCTTGAACAGGAGACGTTTATTGCCATTTTTCACTACTACATATACTTCCCCGTAGCCCCATGCGCTGTCCATGAGCACGAATCTGTCATACAGTTGATTAGAGACCCTCAGACACGCGCCTCGAGCCAGCCAGCAATTGGCCACTGCCCAAAGCTCATCTTTAACACTGTAGCCAATTTACTTTATCTTGACCTTGCTCAAGTTTTTGTTTCTACCGCTTGTTTCCTCATTATCTCTAATTCAGGGACGTGTGAAACAGCGCAAAGCCACCTGCGAATTCCTTTCCCACAAGTAAGAATCCACAGGTGGAACTGAGTCTCTAAAGCAGGGGAAAAGTAGTCCGTAGAAAGACAATATTTTGTGCTGCCATTTCTGTAGAGAGATGTTTTGCTCTTAAATGTGAAGGTGTAACATCATTTACCTCTTTTTTCTATTTTCTACTCTCTATAGGAGATTTTATTGTGTAGCTTATTTTGAAAGACTTTTAGTTCCTTATACTTTTGTGTGTTCTTTTCTTTAAGGCTTCTTCAGGGTTTTAATTTTTAATGTTCCTCTGATTTCTTTGATCTTGTCTGTAGTTGTAATTTTCTTTCGGGGTTGTCAGCATGTCAGTTTTCTGGGATAATATGTCTTAAGTTTCATCCTAATGTATACTGGTTCTCTTGTTCCCTAAAGTTGCAAATTACTTCAAGGCTTAAGGTAGTTCATAAAACGTATGTGCACTCGTCAGAGAAAACCCATTTTCTTTGGGTTAGATCAGACCGCCTTCTGTCTGGGTAGTGGGTTGTTTCACAGTCTGTGGCTTTGCCCACGCTGAACGTGACCATAAAGTCACTAGCAAGTGACTTTATGTCTCTTGCTAGTCTCCCACTCTAATCTGTGCTGGTGGTGTGTGGGCCTTTTCGTACTGTGGTGTCCAGAACTGCACACAGTACTCGAGGTGAGGCCGCACCAACGCAGAGTAGAGCGGGACAGTAACTTCCCTTGACCGACTAGCAATGCTGTGCTTGATGCACCCCAAATACGGTTGGCCCTCCTGGCTGCCAGGACACACTGCTGGCTCATATTCAGCTTGGTATCAACCATAACCCCCAGATCTCTCTCTGCGGGGGATGAAGGGCAAAAACTAGGATAGGATCCTATTTATGTAGCTCCAGGATGCATTGTTACTTTTATTACTTCAGATCATGATTTGTTCTTTATTTAATGACCTTCATGAAAAAATACTCTGCATCTGTGAAAAATATTAAACAGAAAGATACTTAAATATGATGTCAAGGAGGTCAGCAACAAAACATTTAGGACCTACTGTAGACAGGTACAGTTTTTTAGAACTGCTTTTTTGTCTGCATACATTCAGATCACAGTCCCTTACGTGAAATACCAGCTGACACTTTTCTGAATTGAGCAGTGAAACAGTAAATCCAAATAAATATACTTAAATTTTTAAGATATCTCAACAACAAACCAATGCATGTGGTGTTATGCATAAGGCATGTTTAGAGAAGTTTTACTGTGTTCATCATAAGAATCAATAAAGAAAATGTAGTTTAAAAGAACATACAGATACCAGCCAATTGACAAGTAACTGAGACTCAATCCACTTAGAGCTTCTACATTGCATGGATGTTTCGCGATGTAAATTCAGTCCCACTTAAAAGAAGTTTATGTTCTTCTACTAATATAATTGAATTCCTTCTTAACAAGACAAAGATTATTGACATAACATTGCTTTCTTTTTAGTACCTTGATTTATTATACACAAACCATGAACAAAATAGGTAACTATTTTTTTGGCATTAACTGTGCCAAGAGGTTTATTTTTTTCTTAACAAACCATTTATTTTTAAAGCAGTTTCTCTGATGTTCCCATTTGTATTGAATTACTGCATCTTTTTTTAACCTCTATGCACCATTTTTTCTGTCCATCTATCTTCCTTTTGACTGTTTTTACAATTTCTGTTAGTGACTTCATGTGCCCTGTTCAGATGCTACATAGGCAGCAGAAGCAGAATGTTAATATCTGTAATTTTGTTTCATGTGATTCTCTACCTTCCAGCATCTTTCTGCCAGCTCTACTTTAAATGCACCCTGATGCAGTAATACATACTTTAATGTCTCTCTCACATATCTACCATTATAACACTCAAGTCTCAATGAAGCTCCTTCACATACGTTTATAAAATGTATTTCTTTTAATTAGCTTCTTTAAAAAGCTAATTTTCCCCATATCTTGCATTTTCAAATCTGGTCTTACAGTGTAAACATCTCAGAGGTTAGTTTGTTTTTTTCCGACGTTGCTTCTCCATTCTTCTGTTTCTTCATTCGCTTTCCTGCTCTGGTCAGCAAATTGATTCTTTCCAAGAAGAATTTAAATATGACATTGTCAGAGTATTTCAGCAGGTTTTGGTCCTTTTTCTAGAAGCAATTCCCAGAAGCAATTTGATTGTATTCAGTCGCCAAAAACTTATACCGCTGAATAACACATACTGTGAAATTACAAATAATGTAGTTTAAATGAATATGCTTCTTAAATATATTGGTGAAATTAATACATGTTATTCTTTGTGTGTTATTTTTGCCAAAAATCTTTAGGTTTTTGAATTTTTGGAAGCAATATATTCTGTGGATGTTTTCTAGACCTGAATTCCAGACCAGTTTTCTAGGCTCTAATTCGATTTCTTGCTTTGAAATGTAGGTTGCCAGCTACAGTCCTGCCAGTGTGCCCCAAAAAACGTTTTGGCAGGACCTTGTGACCTGTGTAGTTTTCATCACCTTGTGAAATGCTTCTTAGTTTCTTGCTAAGGCTACCTTAGTTGTGTTCGAGGATTGCAGGCCCCTTTACTCCAAAGTCTTAGTGTTTTTTGTTTTGAAGATTATGCATACTAGAAGGTGATTCAACAGATTAAAGCTGAACCATTAATAGAGCATTCATCTTCCTGTTAGAAGCCCAGAAAAAAAGCAGTGGAAAGCTCCAGTAATAGCGACAGTGATTCAGGCTCTTCTTCAGACACATCAAGTGAAGGCATAAGTAGTAGCGACTCTGATGATCTAGAGGAGGATGAAGAAGAGGAGGAGGAGGACCAGAGTGCTGAAGAAAGTGAAGATGATGAATCTGATTCTGAAAATGAAGCACATCACAAACCCAAGAACAAGGTATGACATCTCACTCTGATGTTTGCAGTTTTGTCACTGAAAGCTGTTGGTAAAAAAAAGATACAATGTTTGTACCATAGAATAATTATTTAACATTTACAAATATTAGGAATGCTGGGTTTGGTTTGGTTTACGGGTTTTCTGTTTTTTTGTTTTGTTTTGTTTTGTGGTTTTTTTTTTTCACTTTCCCTTTTTTTGGTATCTTTTTCTTGTTCCTGAGGGGCTAGAGGGTAACAAGTGGTAGATTGTTTTATTGTCAGGTGGGAAATAAATTCAAAAACAAAAAAAAAAAAAAGCCCCACACTGAACACCAAGAAATGATGTGCTGTGCATTTATAGTGTATTGGAAGTATACCTTTGCCTAAATATTGCATTTTGGCAGGGCAGTTGCCTTTTTCCTAGTAGGATAGTTACTTTTCCTGATAACCAATAGAAGAGAAAGATTTGAATCTACTAGGAATCCTGTTAGGTTTACAGTTGACAATACATTTTAAAATGATCACGTCTTAGTACTCTTTCTCTACTATTAGCATTGTATTCATATGCTGAAGCTATCTTGGAAAGAAAAAAAGCCTAAATATGTAACAAGATTTTTTAAAATTTATTTTTCATCTTCAGCAAAGAAGAGTATAATTATTCTTCGAGGATGGATGATGTAATTTTTTTTCAGCATCTTTAACTGATGTAATATGAACAGTCATAAATGTATGTTTTGCAGGTGCTAATGCATAGTGGTGTAACAGATATGAAAACTGATGGACAAAAAACACTTGAAAAGTCCCAAGAAAAAAGAACACACCAGCAGATACCTCTCGTGTCTGATTCCCAGACTCACTCATCGTTCCAGTCCCAGCAGAAGCAGCCTCAGGTTTTGTCACAGCAGCTTCCATTTATTTTCCAAAGCTCTCAGGCAAAGGAGGAATCTGTGAACAAACACACTAGCGTAATACAGTCTACAGGATTGGTTCCCAATGTCAAACCTTTGTCTTTGGTACATCAAGCCAAAAAGGAAACCTATTTAAAACTCCTAGTTCCGTCCTCTGATCTACTCAAAGCAGGGAATAAGAATACCTCTGAAGACTCTATCCCTTTGACCAGCGATATACGATCAAAACGAGTGAGTGAAAAAACACTGTTCTTCTAACTATTTGTAACCTGTACTGTCTGCTTAACAAGTTGTTATCAAGACTTAATAGTGTGTTATCAAACTTTCAATATAATGTTAAAATATAATTTAAAGTGGTCTGCAGTTTGTTGTTAAATTTGAACCTTTTCTTTGAAGGTCACCTAGTAACTTTGGTATCATACTATTGTAAATACAATAAGCCCTGTAGTACTTGGACACAAAGGATAACTAAAAATGTAACTGCATTTGGAAGGGCTTCAGTGTGGTGGTTTATGAAGGTTATAAACTACTCTGTTTAGATGCTGACAAAGAAAGGAAAGGACTTTTTGTGCACCTCTTAAAGAAATTTGAGCAACTAAAATCAACACCAAAATGAGAAAAATACTCCTGAGAAATCTTATGGGCTTGGACGTTTTAGCTTTGCTTCTCATAGTTTTAATCAAAATGCTAGTTTAATACTTTCAATATCTAGTCATATAAGCAAGACTATTCTTTGTTTCAAGTTGGTTATTTTTAAGTCAAAGTAATTAAAGCTACCTTTTAAAATCGTGTTTTAAAACCAGAGAGCTGGAATCCTCAAAAATGTCAATTTACTTTTTTTTTTTCCTCTTAGACAGGGGGTGTTCATGGATTGGTAGCTATTAACACTCAGTATGGCCTTTGCAATAAAATTTTTACTTCCTTTTTCCTTTCAGGGTTCTACAATATGTTTACACATATCTAACTTAACAGTACTGTAACTTACTCGTTGTAGATTATGTACTTTTTTTATTGTTGATTAAGGCAGAATTGTTTTTGTTGACTTGTGATGACTTTTCATAATTTCTGGTCTGTTTATTTGTAATGGAGATTGGAAGAGAAAAATGTAACATTTTAAAAATGTTGAAGCTGGATATATATATATATATATATATGTATAAATATGTTTATGAAGATGTTTCTTTTTTTTTTTTTTTAAATACCTGATTATAAGTAGTGTAGCTGAAAAGTAGAATAAAGTCTGATTCACAGCTAGCTCACCATTTAAGGATTTTGAAGTTCTAACACAATTTTTATTCCTAGTCTGGAAAAGAAACACTACTTCTTTCAATTCCCAGTTGCTTCTTAACATTTAAATAAGCTAATCATTTAACTAGAAGTTGTAAATAAATTATAATTATGACAACACGTGTCTTTGCCATCGGAAGAGGCTTCTGTTGTCAAATTTAGGTTGAGAGTCTTTGGGAGGTGGTCCATTATCCGTTTAGTGTTTTGATTTCTTTGTTTTTTTACTGGAAACAAGCACTATGTAAATATTTTTATAGGGTTTTGTTTGATATTCAGTTTTAAATGGTAGTGACTTCAAGAATGTATTGTATTTGACTTAATATTTAAAAATTGATTTTAGATGCACCATATTAATTCTTCTTTTTTAATCAAGGAAGATGAATTTTCTTTATCCTTGGAATAGTCTTGAGACAAGAGCTTTATATGTATTTCTGAAGCACTAATGACTACTATGTCATTTTAAGTTTTATCTGAAGAAATATAAAGTACTGGTTTTTCAGAGATTAAAGCTTAGCGTATCACAGTGCTTTTGAGTAATAACATTTTTCTGATGATTTTCTGGATAAAACATTTCTGTGCCAAGAGTCCTCTTGTTTTTTTCTAGTTTTATAGCCATTAGTATGTTTGTATTTACTGTGTGCTTTAAAATAGACAAATTACTAAAGATAGTTTAAATTCAGTAATGAAATTTAGTATACTGAAATGAGTAAAAAGTGTGTTTATCTTTATGTAGGTACATAAAGGTAATCTATTTTTCTTTTTTTTTTAAGATCATGCTTAATTTCTTCATGAAAACTGTTGTCCAGAGCAATGCAGCAATCTTCCCTGCATTATTTAGATCAGCTTTGTTTTGTGTTCAGTTCATCTTTTCTTACTTGATTTACACTGAAAATCCCAGGATTTAAAGACTTAACTTGTAGCTACTCATCTCTTCTGTTGTCACTAGCACCTACTTTTGACCTACTAAAAATAGCTTTTCTGAAAGCACATTTTAAAGATTTAATAGAGTTCATCTGGCTGAAAAAAAAAAAAAAAAAAAAAAAGAAAATCCAGATTTTATTCCTCTGTCTTCTTATTTCTTTAGGAACAATATAAACAGACATTCCCAGCAGCACATCTAAAGAAACAAGAATCATCTAAGAACCTGAAGAAGGTTATTGCAGCTTTGTCAAGCTCCAAACCAACATCTAGTTCACCAGCTCATCAAAAACTCACATCTTTGGAAAACAACCATTCTAATCCATTCCTGACAAATGCACTTTTAGGTAATCACCAACCCAATGGAGTTATTCAGAGCGTCATCCAGGAGGCTCCTCTTGCACTTACTACGAAACCGAAATCCCAGACCAAGATCAATGAAAGTGTAGCCATTTCTAGCAGTACCCCCTTTTCTTTGCCAGTGAACTTGAGTGCATGTGGGAAAAAACCAACTGGTAACCGGACACCTGTTATGCCGTCTACCTCTCCTGTGTTACCTGGTTCAGGAAAAGACAAAGCAGTCAGCAATAATGCAGTAAATGCAGTAAAAACACAACACCGCCTTCATTCTCCAAAACTGGTGGTGGAGCAGTTCAGAGGGGTAGACTCAGATGCCCCCAGCAGTAAGGACTCTGACGACTCAAATGATGATGATGATGACGATGAAGATGAAGATGAGGATGATGAAGATGATGATTCTGATGATAGCCAATCAGGTGGTTTAATCTTTTTAATAGGAAAAACAGAAACTTTTTTTTGTGTGTGTTGAAAACATGCATTATGCCCACTGTATTTTAAAATGAAGGAAACGTTGAGGCAGCATGGCCCACCCAGTGTCTTCAGGATACCACGGAAAGTAGCGCATGCCTCCAAGTCCTTCCTTACGTTATATCCAAAACCATGTTTTGAGTATTCTGATACTTGATCACATGACAGGTATACTCTCAGCTGCCTAGTAAAGGGGGTCTGAGGGCCTTCTGGAAAGGCTGTTGAAGACCTGACATCCAGATAAATCACCCAGCCTACAGTTCATGTACTGTTTGGATGGCAGTGTGCTCAGAAGAGGGTTGGAGACAGTAGGCTGTTAACGGTTAATTATTCTGTTAGGCAGAGCCCATTTGCAGAGCAGGCTTCCCCATCCGGAGAGAAAGTAAGGCAAATTGCTTTCAAGTTTTCAAGACTGGCAAGAAAAACGTATTTCTAGGCTTCATTCAGGAGCATGGTAGTGAGTGAGCAAGATTACAGGAAGGTACCAGGACAGTTGTAAAGGCTGCAATGTTCACAGATATCTTTCAGGTTGCTTTTTTAAGTCTTTGAATCAGTTCAGAAAGGCTAGACCTGTTTTGAAGACTTGATTATATTCCCAGCTACTCCCTCCCCCTGTGAGCCCATGTCCCTTGTGTTCAGCTCCACCTTTGTTATTCTCTCTCCTCCTTTTATCCACATACCCTATACTAATCCTTTTTTTGTCTTCAGAACTATAGCCAGTCTTCCATTCCTTATCCTGTCTACCCTTTACCCTATCTCTAACTCTTCCTTTTTCCAGATTGTGACACCTCCAGTTCTGACATCTTTCCCTCCACCCAGTTCCACCATTTGCTTCTTCCTCTTTATGCTAGATTTCACAGCCTGTGAAGTGCCATTCATGTGCAAGTGCTCAGCCACTGCCAGGCTCACAGAGGAGTCTTACTTAGCTGTAGCCATAGTAAACAATCTCTTCACAGAATCATAGAATGGCTCAGGTTGGAAGGGACCTTAAAGATCATCTAGTTCCGACACTCCTGCCCCCCTCTTAAAACACTTCAGTTTCTGTCGATCTTCTCCTCATGGGAAAAACAAAGAATTCAGTTCCAAACAGCGGTGCATTATAGTGGAGGATTACTTTATGCTGTCATTATTTTAGTCGTTTAAAAGTTTAGGTAATTCATTATAACCTTCAATTGCTACTCAGGAAATGTTTTAAAAATTTTGAATTCAAAACACCTTACTTAATAAGACCAAAGACTTTACAAGTGTTAAAACTTAAGTGTTTGCTATTAGTAACCTGGTCATAATGTGCCTTTTGCTACATTGTTTTTAAAGAGTCCGACAGTAATTCTGAATCGGATACCGAAGGGTCTGAAGATGAAGATGATGAGGATGATAAGGATCAAGATGAATCAGATACAGACACTGAGGGAGAAAAAACTCCACTGAAACTGAATAAAACTGCTTCCTCCATGAAGAGCTCTTCCATTGGTCCTGCAGCTCATTCCACCCCACTTAATCTCCAAGCAGCAAAGGCCCCAAGCTCTGCACCAGCTGCTTTATGTCCAGAGTCCCAGCCTGCAGTTTTTCTTGGGACAGCACCATCTACTCTTACACCAAGTACACACTGTGGTATCTGAATGTCTTTTTATATAATTCAGTTATACACCTAAGTGGCATGTGTTGCAAAACTACTTATAAAAAGTAGTTTAGGCACTGATATCAGGTGATTTTTTTCGTGAGTATTTGCAACAGACCTTAAAATCATTCAGCAGAATTGCAAATACCTGGAATCTGAACATTACACTTAGTCTAGGACATCTTAGTCCATGTAATTATTTGAGAGAAAGTAAGATGTATTAACCAGATTTCATGATGATTACACTAAAACTATTGTTTGGTCTTTATTTACCATTTTATTCCAAACTAGTAATTTTTTGCTTACTTCTAACTTCTATGTATCATAGCTTGCACACAGCCTTCTGTTTCTGCACCTTCTTCAACAAAGCTAGTGGCTGTGTTTTGTTAAAATATATCTTTATTCATTATTTGTTTTGAAATTCTCAATAAGAATGTATGGATCATGCCCACAGAATTATTTTTGAAAGTTTCATGGAAGGAACATTTAGCAGTTTCCTGATACTTTGTAGTGTTTATAATTCTTTATCTGGTTACTAATTTGAATGATGAAGTAATTACAGCTGCTGCAGAAAGGGCTGCGTTTTTGAAAGTCAGTCTCACTCCTCAGTTTGTACAGTATCAAATCAAGTTTCATATTTACTGCTTTGAATTAGCAACTTGATATTTAATTAACGTACAAGTAAGTAGTTTTTTAATGGTGACATCCACTCATAATTTTTTTTTGTACTTGGATTCAGTGGAATAGGTGTCAGATGCCATGTCACGAAGCGCATTAATTTTGAAGGAATATATTGTGATCTACCTCATGTTTTTCCCAGAAACAAGCATATGAATTACACAGTTTGTGGAAGATTTTACACATATTGGGAATAATCAGAATTCTTAAAGCACAAAGTTACTTTATTTCTTAGAAATCTGGGATGATTTATGATACTTCTAAAAGGCTGTTAGTGGATTTTTGTTAGTGTGTTGAGGTAAGAGATACAATACATTAATTTTGTCTCCTTGTTTTAGGCGTAATACTTTTTTCCTACTAAGAATGGCTATAAATCTATTAAAATATTTTTGTGTTTATCTTACCTAAAGGTAATTTGTTGCTGAAGAGGTTTAGAGTCTCTTCTCTATATCTGGTTTGCATTGGAGAACTCATTTTTTCAGTTCAGTTGTATTTGGACAAACAACGTTCCTCCCTCTACCATGAGTGTTAGAAGTAATGTAATGATCATGTTAGCTTAAGACTGCAGATATGTGTCCAAGCAGTTTGGCATTCAGGCACGGGCAGCTCCACGCTGTTTTCTGTCGAGGATTCTAATCAGCAGTTGCTTCCAGATCATTCAGTCTTCTCCATTGGAAACCTGTGCCATTAGACCATACGATACTCCTTCTAACTGTAAGAGGTTGGAGCAAATTTCAAAGATGTAGTTTGATAAGGATACTCTCTCATGTCCACTTAGGAAGAGTTATGTCACACTCTTATCACAAGGTCTAGACAAATCTTCCTAAAAGTTAGTCTGTGTACGTAGTTGATAGCTTACTGTTCTCTCAAAAAAGCCTGTGAAAAGAACCAACCTTCAGCACTCTTTAAAGCCTCACATTTGATAATTTTTTCCATTTTTTTTTGGATTCAGTCTCTTAAATAGCACCAAACATATCAACAGCTGTTTGAATTCTGAATAGCTGGAATAATCCTGAAAAAATTTCTGCATGTCATAGTTGATCGCAGTCTATGCAGTACTTTTGAAGACAGAGTCTAGTCATATACGGATTTTTAGAGTAAAGGGTATTTCCATTTTCATCTTCTGTAATGAAAAATATTAAATATGTTCTGGTATAGAAATACAGGTGTTCATGGAATTATTACAGCACATCTGCGTATCTCCATCTGAGAGAGCTAACCAAGGCAAGCAGCTCAGTATGGCATGATTAGATTTTTCTTCTGTTTACAATTCTAGAAGAAGAGGTTAAAGGAAAGCTAGTGGAAAAAGTATCTCTAAAGGAGAATAAGTTACTCTAGTTTCTTGGTAGTTGAGATATATAATGGCTGTAATGTAAAATGATTTATCTTTTCTTTCAAGGATATAAGTATTAAAGGTATATTCTAGGAACATGTTACCTTTTTTTTTTTTAAACTCTCTTAGGTGTTAATTAGAAATTCTTTTTTAGGCATTTCAAAAAGAAGAAGAGTAACCGATGAACGGGAGCTGCGTGTTCCTCTAGAATATGGGTAGGTTTACATATATACTTGCTATTTCCCAGAGGGGAATTAGTATCTTCAAAAATCGGTTGGTAAAGAAATGTTTTAAAGATTTTTGGGGCTGAAATATAAGAAAAGGATTTCAAGGATTTAGATTTTCAACTCAGTGTCTGTGGATCTCTTTAAAAAGTACCAGCATATTTCAAGTATTCATTTCTTCATCAGAGTTACTTTTTTGTGAACATGACCTGTCTTTTAGCAGTTGTGCTGCTGGAAAATAAGTACTTCGGGCTTGTTCTGAGCCGGTAGAGATGCCAAATAACTCCTTAAAGTATAGTTCTAAAATCTGCTAATATGTAAGTAGCTTGATCTAAATAAATTCATGTATAACAAGAAATTTGACAATCTAAATAATAATTTATATTTTGCCTATTTGATTTTTTTGATAGTTTGTCAAATTAAGATATGTGACCTTTTCACTTTATGTGAAGTTCTGAAATTGTCTTTATTTGTTGAAAAAAATATACTTATATACACCTATTCTGAGATTTATGTTATTTGCTTAAAAAAAAAAAGTGTTGTTATATACAACTATTTCATGTTAATCTAGCTGGCAAAGAGAAACCCGTATAAGAAACTTTGGTGGTCGTCTTCAAGGAGAAGTAGCGTATTTTGCACCTTGTGGAAAGAAGTTGAGACAGTATCCTGAAGTAGTAAAGGTATGTTCCTTTTCTTAACTTCTGTGTTCTAATGCTACTAAGCATGCTTGCAATAAAAAAATTCCATTTTTTCTTCCAATAAAGATCCTTATTTCAAAATATATGATCTGATGGGTAATGTATCTCAGCCTATTACTGATTTGATCTCCTATATATCCCCTTGATAGAATATGCAAAACATTACACTCACAGTTAGCTGTACATCAAAGCTGGGTTGTAATTATTTACAAGCTGAAGTGGAAAAATATGTGATTTTTTCAGTATCTCAGCAGAAATGGAATAATGGATATCTCAAGGGACAATTTCAGCTTCAGTGCAAAAATAGGAGTGGGTGACTTCTATGAAGCCAGAGATGGACCGCAGGTATCTGCTTTTTAAAAAGTAAAGTCTTTGATCCAAGGAAATTAACATAAGTTTAGGTGAAGTAGTTTTTGCTACAATCTGAAGCATTTACTGTTTTTAGCTAATTCTTTCTAAAAAATGTGCATATTTCTTTATGATAGTTATTGTGAGATGCTGAGAGCTTGATCACTGTCAGTGCTGAAAAACACTCCTCTTAGTGATTTCACTAGGAGATACCAGGAGTTCAGCATACCTCACAATCAGCTCTGAGCCTGGTTTTGTCTAGTAAGAAGGAACTCAGAGCTACATATTTTATCTGAGTCAATGTTCAGTTATTTTTGACTGAAACTGGTCTTCCTGTCTTGTATAAACCTAATATTGATAGCAATTTATGTGTATGCATTAAATTACACTCTTTTCATGTATTCACCTTCATAATATATCTGAAATACATATTTAAATACAAATGTTGGCTGGATCAGGAATCTCAGACTCCGTTCTTAAAATAGTAGATAGTTATGGGAGGGAATGCTTGGTGTACCAGTTATGTTTTACCATGGTTGAACTATTAGATGTTGTGTAGATTAAGTTAGAATTTTGGAGAAATTAATACTATTTTTGATCCATACTATATTTCTCTAGTTTAGTCATGTTACTATTTCTTTAGGACGTATGCAAAAAATTTTGAACTTTGTCAGTAAATATGTTTTCTTCTTTAAAAGATAATAACTTTATATGGTATGGGAATGTGGACAGATGCCACGCTCTGAGCGATCTTGGATTCAGGCTGTAGTTTTCCTTATGTGGGCTTTATATCCTGTGGAAATGCATAACATTTACATAGTAAAAATTTGAAAGGATAGTATAGGCTGAGTTCATGGTAAGCAGCTACTTTGAGATAGTGTGTGCTGATTCCTGACTTACAGAGTAGAACATTGTTTAAACCTCTTCATGTTTATCCTTCATAAATCAAAAATTACAAGTTCATGTAGGTGTGAACTGCATTATGTTATGTACCTGAACAGCTTATTCTGAATAATTCTTTATACTGTGAACACAGCGTAACGTCAGGATATCTGTTCTCGTTTTACCCTGTTAACTTTTTCTCGTGTTTCTCATATTCTTTCATTAAACTTATTCCCTTCTTTAGTTCTCTCTTTCTTCTGCCCTTTAATTCATGGGATAATATTCAGATTTGGTACGATACAATTTCAGAAAGAAGGAATGTTGGAAGAGCGCATTCCTGTAGGCAAGACTGGCAATATGCAACATTAAGTTATTGTACATCTGACTGTAGTTTCTACTTTTGGATAGTTTGTGGTAGGTTGTGC
This sequence comes from Cygnus olor, assembly GCF_009769625.2. Lineage (NCBI taxonomy): Eukaryota > Metazoa > Chordata > Aves > Anseriformes > Anatidae > Cygnus > Cygnus olor. Next base: position 40,430,723 of record NC_049174.1, on the reverse strand, counting down.
TTAGACTTTATTAGGCAAGGAAAAAGTTTATTGTAAAAAGAGACTCAAACAGGACAGCTATTTCAGAAGTGCTAAGATGTATTTATATTTTAAGTATCAGCTTTTGACTGAGTAGATTGTAACGTGATCAGTTGAGCTACACTCAAGCTGATAATTCACACTTACTACGTGCTAGGTACGGTATGTGATACCGGTATTTCATAGTGTGCACCCTTTTTACAGATATTTTTTAATTGTTCACCTGCAAACAATATGTGATAATCATATCTTTATTGATGTCTAGAATCATTTCCAGTAGTTTAATTAGTGCTTATGTTCCAATTTTGATTATTCTGACTGTTTTTTATTATTGATTCACTGTTACCTTTCCCTTCTTTTATTTTATATTTGTCATCTTCTGAGATGTACAGCATGCATCCAAAGTGATATTCATAATGCTCATGTATGGAACAAGATACAAATAAAATTCTCTGTGGACTAAATTACCTATACTGAAGAATTGCCTTTAGCAAGCCAAAAATACAGGGGTTACCTGCTTCTGATGGTGCCAGTGTTTCTTTGTCATGGGGCACAAATAACCTGATACTTCGGGTTATTCAGATCAGTGCAGTTGTGCGGTGACTGTGCAACTGCTTCAACAGAGCAGCATATCTGGCAGAAGTGGACCCTGAAATAGTAGGCTCTAGAGGAACGTTTAAAGTTTCTCAAAAGTGGAAATATAGTTACATGACCTAGAGGCTTTATACTGCTGTGTTTTAGAGTGATGTGTGTGTAGTGATGGAGAGATGGAGAGGGCATGGGTCCTTATCAGTTGGAGTAATATGGATATGAATGCTGCATTCATGTAGTAGATGGAGGGCTGTATTTTGGAGCAGTACTGAGCTGTGCCCCTAAGTTTGTGTCTTACTGTCTTTGATTAATGAATAACAGCAAGAGTATCCACCATAGAATCACAGAATGGCTAAGTTGGAAGGAACTCTGGGAGGTCACCTGGTCCAAACTACTTGTTTATGTCCAAACAGCGTTTGAATATATCCAAGGAGGGAGATTCCACAACCTCATTTGGCAACCTGTTGCAATGCTTAGTCACCCTCACTGTAAAAAAGTCTTTCCTGACGTTCAGATGGAACCTCCTGTATTTCATACTCTGTCCACTGCCTCTGGTCCTATCACTGAGCACCCCTGAAAAGAGTCTGTCTGTCGTCTTTTCAGCCTCTCTTCTGGTATTTACAGGTATCAGTAGGATGTCCCCTGAGCCTTCCCTTCTCCAGGATGAAGACTCCCAGCTCTTTCAGTCTTTCTCCCATAGTAGAGATGTTCCAGTCCCTTCATCTACATTGCCATTTGTTTTAGTCTCTTCAAGTATATGCATGCCTCTCTTGTACTGGGAAGGCCAGAACTGGACACAGCAGTGGCCTGACGTGGCCTCACCAGTGCTGAGCAGAGGGGAAGGATCACTTCCCTTGGCCTGCTGGCAGTGCTTTGCCTAGTGCAGCCCAGGATACTGTTAGCCTTCTTTGTGGCAAGGGCACGTTATTGGCTCATGTTCGACTTGGTGTCTACCGAGACCCCCAGGTCCTTTTCCTCCCTACATGCAGGACTTTGCACTTCCTTCTGAACTCCACGAAGTTTCTTCCAGCCCACTTTTCCAGCCTCTAAGATCGTGAGCAATGTATTTGGCTCCAGCCCAGAAAGTTTAAACAGTTTGATTCATTGTGTATATGACACAGTGGAATTTTTACTTCTTAGTTTTTGGAGGTGAGGTCATGGAAACCAGAATGTTCATTTTTACGCTTAGGTGAAAAACTTTTTGTTTTGAAGTTTTCTTAGATGTATCTGGTGCTCAGTTATTTTCATAACAAAAATAAATTTAAGTTACAACACCAGTTAAATATAGGATATATATATACATGTGGCCTGAAGTATAGAGGGTGTTTTAGTGAACTATAGGACTCCATTGTCTTATAGTCAGAAACTTATCTAGTTGTCTTCTAGTAGTTCACATTAGCTTTTTGAAGTGCAGTTAGGTCCTCTGATAACAGCAAGATAACACTGATTTTTTTGGTATAGTTCTCTCATTTTCCCCCCCTCTCCTTGGAAACAATTTCTATTGGAAGCAGTGTAAGAATTTTAAGAAGCTGATGTATTTGACGGCTACACTGCATTTTTAAACTGATATTATTTTTAAAGAATAATTAAAAAACGAATTTAAGAAAAGTAAGCACATGTAACTATCAGTAAGTATTTTAAATTAGTTCTTAAGAAGAAATTGAAGTAGAGGATGAAAAAAACCTAACCTTTTCCTTTTTGCATCTTTGTTTTTGAAGCTTTCACTCTAAATCTGTAATAAAGTCAGAAGGTATGTGTGTATTTTTAGAGAAATGAGAAAGATAGCAATGTAGTTGATGTAAGACTGTATTCTAGACTAACTATTTTTTCTCAACTAGAAGTATACACTTTTAGTTAAACCTTAAATATGTCTCAGCACTTCTAACCACTGCATGTGAATAAGCATTCTGCTGTACTTATTTTTTTGAATGTTGATCAACCTGCTAGTGATCTGAATGCAGAACAGGGAGATAAGACGTTTATTTCTGTCCCTTACATATATCAGACAAGACTGAGGAGGATTAGTTTTACATATGGATTGTTGTGGGGTTGTTAGGTTCCTGTAGGATGTGGTTTATCCTTCGATAATCCTCTGCCATGTACTAGTTGTAACACAATTGATAACCTTTGTAGGGTTATTATGTAGTTAGAGAAAACTTGGGATTAGCCTGGTGGGTAATAGTAAACATGACATGCACATTTTTCCCCGTAGGATTTTGCATAAAGGTGGGAAATATTTATTTTTTCTTCGAGTCTGAATGCTTGCCTAGAAGGGCAGCTGAACGCATGAACAGGAAAGGAAAGGAAAAAATGCTTACAGATATCTTAATTCTTATCTCTTTAGTGTCATGTAACACGTATGTACATTAGAGACTTTCACAAGAGTTTCTTACTATGATGCTGTTCAGAACAAATGCAATGTATCTTCTAAGGCATGAGGTTTGCCACTTTTAAGCCAGTTCTTAAGCTTACTATTATTTACTTAGTCTGTTAATTTTTTTATTCTGTGAATAAATATTTAGAAGTCTAAAATGTTTATCACAGGCAAAAAAAAAAAAAAAAAAGCTATGTAGAACAGCCAACTTTAAAAGCAGTTGTTGTATATGTTTGTAAAGTAATTGTTTCCTTTGCTTGAAACTAAACTTTAAAATGTTTTCCTATTCTGAATTCCATATTTTAATTTGGAAAGCTTTGTTCTTCGCTTTGTCTGACAAATCTAAATTGAAATTAATGATGATGTCTGCTTCTTCTAAGGTGCCCATGATTTTGTTCATTATTTTGGTTTACAGGCTTTGGACTTGGTTCTACTTCTGTGCATACCTATCTTGTACCATTTGAGGTAGCTTGAGGCCAGAAGGGTTATTGTAGGCTGTGTTTTCCAGAGGCCAGCGGCTCTTCTGTCTGTCACAGTTGCTAGGCCTGTGCAAATCTGCTGAGCACAGTAGAGTATTGCAACAGATCATAGATACCTGAAGGGGAGAAACTGTATTCTTGTTTTGTTTAGTTTCAACAATAAAGCACAACATTTCACCATAATAGCACTTCAGTGTTCCTCCTAATGGTTGTGCAGTGAGGCTTAGCTTATGCTGAAGCCACTGTATCTCCTATGTTGGGGCACATGCCCCATTTTTTTTTTCTCCTTTGGCATATAGAGAATTCAAAGAATATCCGGTTGTTTGTTCTTTTGATAGAAATGTGTTCTGGGTCAGATTTTTGAAAGCTGTCTGAGCCCAAAATATAGATGGTCAATTAACGCCTATTTTTACAGACATCATCATACTGGTTTGACCATGTTGTTCAAGTTCGGTGTAGAGTGCTTGCCCTTGGTGCATGCAGCTGGAGGAGCACTTATGTGCAGACTTGGAAATTGTATTTGTTTCTTCTTTTTCTGTTTTTGTATGTTCTAACTCCAGAACTGCTTTAATAAACTAACATACTAAGTATAGTGTAGTACATGGCTAATATTACTGTAAATTGTAAAATACAAGTTTTATATAAGTTATTAACTTGATTGTAGTGGAAACTTCACAGTAGTGAGATGTATGAGAACGTAGATTCTTCAAGTATATTTTCTTAGAAGAATATCAAGCGAATTCAAAGTAGCATTTATTTTGTCACATTAAAAAATGGGTAATAAGAAATAAAATTTTGGTTGAAAGGTCGTCTTTCTGCCTTCTGTTATCACAAGGTTTGTCCTTCCATGACATTTGAGCTACACTAATAGTGAACCCTTCACAAAAGTTGGTGGTAACTGCAAGCTTAAATGCAACAATCAGATTCTGCAGTTGTTTAGAGAATAATAAAAAAACCAAATCAAAACACCAGCTAGATTGTCAACAAGGCAGCTTTCTCAGACAGCCTTTGGTAATGGTTCATGAAAGATAGAAACATACTTCAGGGGTTGGACAGATTATCACCAGATTCTTGACTGGCAGAAATCAACACTTGACAGTGAATAAATGTGCATTTATGCTGGTATAAAATTCTCCTCCCCTAATGCAACATGAAGGCAGAGAATATTGTGTGTGCCTGCATGTGCCCCACACTGTGCCCCTCCCCCAGCACCACGAATTTTATCAAAGATTTATGTGTTTGAGTGATATTCATCAACTTGCAGTGTTTTTGTTAATAAAAAAAATAGATAACTGAAAACCAATAATATGAAGTTTGTCATATTTATTTTGTTCCTCTATAAGCGCAATATAAATTTATAAGAACAGCCAAACTGATTCAGAACAAGAGTCCTTTGTGTTGTGTGTTTTGTCTTTAGCAGTAGCTATCAGTGGATGCCTAGGGCAGCAAACCTGTAGGATAACTCCTCCAGTTATCCCAGTATCCAGGTATTTTAAGCTGTGGGGATGTCCTGAACCTGTTGTATTTTTTCTATTTAGTGTTTCTCAGTGGATCTATTTTTAGACTGTTTTTGTGTAGTATTTAACTTGTGGAAACTTACCGTATCCACAGTGTCTTTTGACAACACGTAAAGTAGTCTTATTCCCATTTCTTGAAATGCCAGCTCTTACTGCTTATTGAACCATTCTCCTGTGAGCTTCATATAATGGCCTCTAGTTTCTCTTCTGGGAGAATTAGGCAACTGTAATATGCATCCATAGTCTCTGTGGTACTAGCAGCCTTGTAGAGATCTGTCTTACTTTTGCAGATAGAATTCTGCACATTTGTTATCATTAGTATCATTGACCATAGAAAATAAAGTAGAGACCAAGAGAAATCTCCATTGCAGGACTTAAGGTACCACTTGAGCCATGGCTGCTTCTCCTTATGTTCCTTGATTTATTTATTTATTTATCGGACACAAAATTTATGAGATGATTTCATAGGTTGGAGGGTTATATAAATAAGTGTGGTATGAAATCCAGCTTACCTTGCTCAACAATACAAACTAAACCTGTAATAAATTTTAAGTTACGTACTAGACAGTGAAATGACCATGTGTGCTTAAACAGTACTCTTAAAGATAGAAAACGAATGGACTTCTGTTTAAATTGTAGAGGTAATTAATTTGGGATTAAAAAGTCCTTAGCAATGATATATTCTACATATAGAGATATGGTCGTGATTCTGAACAGCTTGTATTTAAGAACATAATACCATAGTGCTTTGGAATGTCTGGCAGCTGAGATGTACTCTTGTGATGGTCCTAATTGAGAGTCGTACAGACTTCAAAAAAGGTATCATTGCAGATACTGATAGCTTCTTGGGATCTGAATGTTTACTTAAATGCCTTTTTAAAAAGAATTGCATGTTGTATTAATCATTCTAATGAATTGTGAAGAATGAGCAGAAAATTAATAATAAAATGACAAAACAAGCAAACACTGTATTTTATGGTACACTTGTAATGCAAATATATATTTATTGTGAACATATATTTAATGGGTTTTATAAGTTACCAACTTTCATTCTTGATCTAGCAGGCATTTTCAAAATCCTTTACGAACATTTATAAGGCAAATTATGGAGAAGTCTAAAGGATTCTTAGCTTCCATTTTTTTCCCCATTGTTTTCAAATGATTGTGAATATTGTTTAAGATGTTACAATTTTGAAATAGCTTTAATCAGGATCAGATTGGCTAAGCTACTGTTCTGTTCAGTAGAAACAGTAAATTTGTCGTCAGTTAAATGACCGCTATTTCTAACAAAGTATTTTATTATTTCTTTTTGAGATTCCATTAAGAAATAGTAACAATAGTGAAAGAAAGGTTTCAATGCATTGCTGTGTTGCTTTGTTTATTTAAAGAATATAGTTTCTGTAGCTTTTAGTTAACATATATTGTAAAAAGCTACAAACTTCTCATTTCTTTCAATTCAAGTTGGCACAGAAATTAATTCCCTTCTGTGGGAGGGGTGAAGAACTAAATTGTACTAAACAAAACTTCAAGATTAAAATGAGCAATGAGCCTGGGGCTTTTCAGTTTAGTTGTTTCAAAACCAAGATATACAACACCAAAAAGGCAGTATTTGAAAATAGACCACTGCATTTGCTGCTTCTGTATGCCAGAGTTACTATAAATACTAACAGTTGGAAGACAGTGACCCATAACTTGGCATTTTTTTTCATTTACATTGAGCAGTGGTTTCTGTGAAAGCAGTGAAGTTATTTTTTAGTTTACGTGATAAGGAAAAATCTGTGTTTCTGCTTTAAAATGCGCTGAGTATTAAGTGGTTTTGTCTGAAATCATTAAAACTAAAAGATTAGTGGCATGGTTGCTTTGTAATAACTCTGTATGCCACTGAATAGACTTCAGTATCTTGCATATTAGTACAGTTAACAAATGCTTTGTAGTGATAAGCTGTCAATATATAGCTTCTGTGCATCATTGAAACGTACTACACAAATAGTCCATCACAACTCTTGTATGTTATGTATATATATATATATTTCATTTGCGTATATATCTGTGTACATACAGGTTTTTAGTAAATATATATATAAAACACACGCACTGTTCATGTTCTCGAATGTCTTATTTTTCTTTTTTTTATTTACGTTTATAATACCTGTTTGTGAAATGTGTCAATCAAAAGGGCGTTCAGTGGTGTCTTCTGAAGGAAGAGGAGGTCATTCCCCGTATCAGGGCTATGGAGGGGCGTAGAGGACGACCACCAAATCCAGACAGACAGCATTCAAGAGAGGAATCAAGAATGAGACGACGCAAAGGCCGACCTCCAAACGTTGGCAGCTCTGAATTTCTAGACAACACTGATGCAAAGCTTTTAAGAAAGCTACAGGCTCAAGGTAAGAAATATATTACTGCTTTCACAAACAAGGACATGTATTGATGTACATGGAGGATTAATGTTTTTCTAAAGAGAAGTAACATACATCTTACTTTGGAACTTTGTCAAATGTTTTTATTGAAGCCCTTTTCTGTCTCAAGATCAGTAAATATATGTATGATTCAAGGAAAGAAGCATGTGTGCACAGGTGTATGTCTAAGAGTTTATTCTGTAGTTTACGTAGATTTAGTTCTATAAATTAAAAAAGCAGACATACAGTATTTTTGCTGCTATTGATATTCCTTTAAATTGGCAAAACTGATCAGATCTCTGTGGTCCCTGATAGCAGCTCAAACAACATGAGAACAAGAAATTGAAACTGATTAGCTTTTTCATCCTCTTTAGAATCTAATTTTTCCCTCAGCCTCTACAATGTGTTTGACTGAATGAAAGAGAATTGATCTCACTAGGCAGAGAACAATGTTATGATTTAAATTGTAGAGAGCAGTGATTTATTTAAAAAAAAAAAAAGAAAAAAAAATTGAAACTAGAAAGGCCCTTTTTTGTTTCACTTTTTCATAAGTTGATCTTTTTTACTTAAATCAGCTTGTTTGTTTCTACTTTTGGAATTACATTTGTAGATTTCTCTTTTTTTCAAAAAAAAAAAAAACAACACACCTTTGCCTTATTAAAAATGAAAAAAAATGTTGCTTTAAAAAAATGGCAATGCTATATAAATTCAAACAATCTGGATGGATAAAACTTTGGAGCTATTTCTACCACATCTGAAATTTAGAGCCATTGAAGTTAGCGTTTCTGTGAAGCTTTTGGCTGTTCCAGGAAAAACGCTCTTGTGAAATCATTGATAGTGACAAGATCTTAAGACCCATAACGTTGAATACTGTCACATGTTCACAGTACTAATGTATACAGTAGCACTTTAATGTTAGGGAATACTACTAGATATCAAGGGTATGAAGGCCTTATTTTAAATAAACATCGGGCATGTGACCTTCGAATTTCAATTCTTTAGTCCATAACTGTATCATATTTTCCAAAATGAGCTAATGAAAAATTCTTACCTCCAGGAACTGGAATGTTTTAACTTGGGCTTCAGAACTACTCTTTCATGTGCTTACTGTAGACACATTTTGGGGTATCTATCTAGTATTTTGCAAGTTTTCCTTGTGTGCGTCGAACATTTCCTTGGTGCAGTTCTTTGCATCCTTTTTGTTTGTGTCTGCAGAGTGTTGTTCTGTGTGAAAACATTTAAGAGATTTGATGGTAATGCTTTAGACAGAAGGACAGAGAGAAAACAACTCTCAGGACACCCAAAGTATTTTTAGGTGTTTTGCAGCTGTTCTACCTGAGCGTTAAGGTCACCACCATGCTTTGCCCAGTGTGAGAATTGGGAAGCTATTTATAAGTGAAGTGTCAACTGCTGAAGCACCACAACATTTGCTGAGAGGCTGTTTATTGTGGAGGTACAGGATATTATTCAAAGAAGTCTTTTCTTAGTGGGAAAAGATAAGTCTCAGTCACTAATCATAAGATGTTTTGCTTCATTTAGTATCTTCCTTTTCCCCATATTGATCACTGCAAGGGGGGAGAGAATACTCTCCCATGTCTGTTTTCCCACCACATTTAGAGCATTTAGTAAAATGGACAGAAGCATATGGTCCTCATATAAAATAAGATTCAGAATGTGTATTTGATGTTACGTATGTTCAAATCTATCTTGCTTCTTTTTGTTCCTCTTCTGAGAATATAAGAAATGCCTTAGTATCTCATTTCAGGGATTCATCTAGCACAGAGCTCTTTCTCCAGCAGTGTCAATGGGAGATGCTGTTGGGAGAAGGCATGTAAGCCTGATTGCTTCTTGGTCCAATTATTCCCTCATAAATGCACCCTGGCATACTGAAGTGTTATATTAATACAAGTTTTCTTGAATCTTTTGTTTTCTGTGTATGAAACTGTTTCCCATGAATTAGCCTTTTCGCTCTCTTTTTAACTTGATGTTTGCTCTAACAGCCTCCTGCAACAAGAAGTTTTTGGAGTCTGATAAATACCAATAAAGAAGTTTTTCTAATTTTCAAAAAAAATATCTTGGGTTTTTGGTGGTGTTCCATAGTTCTGTGATTGTGGGATTTGGAGAATAACAGTTCTCCAGTTTGTGTCCTTTGACTTTGCAAACCTTGTTTCTTTCTGTCATTCATCTTGTCCACTCCAAACTGAAGAGCCCAAGTATTCTTAGTCTTTTCTCAGAACATAGTTGTTCCATCCCTTTTATCTTCTTTTGTGTCTGATTTTGGTATTTTTCTAGATGTTTTACTTTACATTTTTCTATGATGAAGCTTCTCTACTGCCTTTACCTACTGCTTTGCAGGGCTCTTCCATAGTCCCTTGGTGTCAGCACAGCTTTGGATTTTCCAGAATGCTTAATATCATCTGCATATTTGGGGATTAACTTTTCTGTACCCTTTACAGGTCATTGATGAAGAGAGATATTAAATAAAGGTGGTTCTTGTACTGATACTTGAGGATATCCTCCATTAACTTTTCTCTATGACAAAAGGTGACTGATGATCCCTACCTGTTGCCTGTAACCACTTAATGAGCTTTCAGTCTGTAAAGGAGCTTTTCTTTGGTGACATAACTGCTTAGTTTTATTAATAAATGTTTGACCTGGAATCTTGTCAAAGATTTTTTGAAATTCCAAACGTGCTCTGTCCATTACATTCCCTTCATCAACCTGTTACTGACATGCTTGTAAAATTCTGAAATTGGGAAGAATTTCCCTCTATAGAAGCCATGCTGACTGTCTCAACAGATGGTGTTTTACAATGTACTCAGTGAAGCCTCTCAAGCTCAAGAGGAATAGAAAATGGAAATAGCAGATGAGCATGTTACAAGACTTCCTCTAGAGCCTGTTTTGTTGATGGGAGTCACTAGTCCTATTAACAGGTGAAAAGTGGCTGTTGTTATTAATACAATAAACATCCAGACCAGTGCCTCTCTGGTTCCAAGTTAGTGTTGCTTCAGATTTCTCAGCTTACTCTGTCCAATCCTGGTGTGCAGTTAGCATCTTACTGTATATTTACCTCAAGTTCATCTAGCTCTTCTGACCTGTTGTAGACGATACACTGTGTAGGGGAATATCCCCAACATCTTCAGCCATAGAGACTAGCACAAACAATTCACTAATATTCTTTGCTAAGCCATTTTTTCTTCCTGTTTCATAGAATAATAGAATCACAGAGTGGTTTGGGTTGGAAAGGACCTTAAAGTTCCAACCCGTCTCCCAGAGCACCGTCCAGCCTGGCCTTAAACACTTCCAGGGATGAGGCATCCAAAACTTGTCTGGGCAACCTCCCAGAATGCCTCACCACCCTCATAGTAAAGAATTTACATCTAATTTAAACCTACCCTTTTTTAATTTACAATTGTTAACCCTTGTTCTGTCACTATACTCCCTCTGTCATTAGGTCCCCCTGACTGCATTTCTGGCTTCCTGTTTTGATATGTGTAAAGATCTTTCACTGTCTGTTCAGGCACCCTATGCAAGGAGCTCTTCAAATTTTTTTCTAGCCCTTCGAACACCCTCCTTAATTTTAATGTCATGTTTTTATTTGAACAAAATTATTATTGTTAAGTGCTCACCGTTTTCTTATGACAGCCTCCTTTTCTGAAGAGCTATGTGTCTTTTTTCTATTGAACTACCTTTTTCCTTTTTGAAATGTGGCAGTCTTTATTTACCTAGATAAGTAAAGGGTTTTTGTTCTTTAACTGCTTCGAGGTTGTTCACTTTAAGATTGCACACTTGAAGACTGCTTTTTACACCTTCTTTTGATGTTCCACCAAATGGATTACAAGCGTCTCTTCCTTTAATGTTTTTGTTATATGTCTTGATGCTATACTTTACATAGAAGGCTGGTCAACTGATATTCCTGTAATTCCCATCAATGCCATATCTTATTAAAGAACATTGTAACGTGTATGTGAGATGTCTGTTACATCTAGATTATCATTTGATGCCAAGAATTCTAGTTTCTCTTCTTCCTGTTTTTTTTTTCCTTGCCTTGATTTAGAAGTACTCAAATTTTTTTCTTAATAAAGCACACAGCAGTTGAATGGGATTGCAGGTGGGTCTGATTTGCTGTGCCTGTTTTTTGGTAGATTTTAACCTTCTGGTTTTTTTGTTTGTTTGCTTTTGTTTTTTTGTTTTTTCAAAGACATGCTGCACATTAACTACATCCTCCTCATGGATCGTCCCAGTTTAGACTCAATAGTCTTCTGCATCTGTTGGCTTTTCCATAGATCATAGTTAGAATTTAGGTCATAGAGGAGAAGTTAAATTTCTAGCTTCTAGTTCTGTTGTAGTTCATGTTTAGCTGCTTCTTATGTATTGTTTCCCCTTGGCCCTGAAGGTTTCCCAGTTGTAGTGTACCGATTTGTAATGTTCTTAACTATCTACAACATTGTCTGATCTACACATGGGCATTCCATGTGTCTGCCTGCCTCTTGGTCGTTGGACATGAAGCTGGCACTATTTTGAAGAATTCTGTAAGGGAGGTATTGGGCTTCAGTACTTTGAATAGCAAGCTGAATTTAGCCTCCAGAAAAATCCTTCCTATAACTGTCTACATCATTGGGTCCATGCACAGTTCACCCAAATTTCATACTGTTTTCACTTGTAATATTAGAACGAGTCAGGAAGTTACTAATTAGCAAAAGAGTGGTAGCTGTCTGTACGTAGCCATGGTTAAAGAATGCTCTGTCCCAGTTGAGTCTGCTTCTACTACATTGTTCAAGAAGGATTAGGTGATTATTTGAAGTAACAAATAAGGAAAAGAGTAATTTCATGCTTTCTGAAAGAAATGATGATCTGGTACTTTGAGACAAATATATTCTGCTTTAAAAAGAAAGACGAAATTTGGCTTTAAGCAAAGCAGCATTATTAGCGGGATACTATCACATACTTTATGGAGACATTTCTCCTCCAAAAATAAAACATTTCTTAATGTAGAAGCTATCCACAGTTTTTCTGATGCATACATATTATATATACATAAAAATATGTATCTGTGCTTGTGTCTGTGTTTATATGTATATTGGAAATACCCCAAAGTAGTTGGTAGTTGAATGTTTTCAAGATAAACGTGCACAAGAAATGGACTGTTTTCTCCATTTTTTACCGCAAACAAGCATCTGGAAACGTGAGCTATATCTTTATTGTTGGACAGCACTGTTTTTATGAACTCAATTCCTTTTTTATAACAGAAATAGCTAGACAAGCAGCACAAATAAAGCTACTAAGAAAACTCCAGAAGCAGGAACAAGCTCGAGCTGCCAAAGAAGCAAAAAAAACAGCAAGGCAAGTATCAGACTTGTGAAAGCTTGTGCGTGCTGGAAGATTAGTTTGAGAACTGTTGACGTGAAGTTGTATGCTTTTCATCATTTTCTGCTGATACTAATTTATTTATTTATTTATTTTGCCTTTCTTATAGCTATTATGGCAGCTGAAGAAAAGAGAAAGCAAAAAGAGCAGATAAAGATAATGAAGCAGCAGGTAACCTTTCTGATTGCTGATTAAGCTCTTCTTGTTTTGAATTACCGAGTTTTGGTTTTTAAATTATTGAGTAAGTTAAGTCTGCTTGTTACAAAGTGAATGTTTTAAATCTAGTTCTACAGAGCACACTGTATATTATTGAAAAATGTAAATTCTGTTGTCATGCCAGTTCATGCTGTCAGGACATCCCAGATTTGTCTATGTTGATTTAAGCTGTGCATACATGTAGCTGCTTGCCAATATTGGTAAGAAATTCAGAAACTGCTGCTCCAGTGTGGTGATGTGGTCATCCTTTAACTAGATCCGTGAAAACAAATAATGATGTATCTCTTTCTGTACATACCAGAATAGTGTAGTTAGCTTCTTCATGGATTCTGGCTATCTCTCAGTGGTTTTAGATTGTGTGTGAAGGGTTATATCTCAGTATGCCAATGAATTAATATGTTTTTATACGTACAGGTATTGTCAAATACTGTTATAGCAAATGCTTCTACCAAAAGTGAGAATGTGCCTGTATAAACATTACCAAATGAAGCTACTTATGGTATCAGGCTTTTCATTATTTTAACAACAGAATTTTAACAAAATAGTGAGATGTTATTTATGTTGGGAATGTGAAAGCTTCCAAAAAGAAATAACGTCATATTGTCTGTGGCTGTAGGGTCAGTTCCTTTTTAAAATTTTTGTTATTAAGGCATCCAAACTAATCATTAATTATCTGAATGTTTTAAAAATCTAAAGATACTGAAGTCCACTTAACTGTGAATACATTAACCAGGTTGCATGTGGGCGACTGTTACTGGCTGACAGATCAAGTGCTTTGGGTTTCACAGTACTCAGATTTTGCATGTTGCCACAACTGAAAGGCTGCTAGAACTAAGGCAGAAAATGATGGTTTGACAGACCCCTGTATCGCTTCTTCAGGGAGATTACATCAAATCACTGCCCTTTTTTGTGTTTAAACTCCCATTTCCATTCATTTCTGAATAGCTCCACCATTGCCTGCTAGAATTTGAACACTGCTAGTTTACTTAGTGTCATTATCTGGCAATCTTAAAACTGTTAAAGAAATAAAATAATAATACTGTGACTTCCTAAACATGAACACTTATGCATAACTGTGAATGTTGGTTTTTCAGGGATATATCAGGCATCTTATAATGCTAGTAAAAATTCTAAACATGCATTACTGTAAGGGAACAATTCACTGTAATGCTTGTGAGACTCAATAACAGAAGGTATATGTGTATAAACTTGCTCTTTTTTTTTTTTCTGAAGTAATTTTCCTTAATATTGTTTTCAAGAAACAGAATTAACTTTCTTCCCCTTGTAGGAGAAAATTAAGCGTATCCAGCAAATCAGAATGGAGAAAGAGCTTCGAGCTCAACAAATTTTAGAGGTAGACATAACGGCTCAAGTATTTTTGTGTTTGCATTTGTGAGAATGTTGTCCTTTAATAGTCACACATGAAGTAAGAATGTTACCAAATACAGCAGTTCTAACAATATGGACTTAAAGAAGCCAGTTCAAAAAATTCCAAGTACAATTTTGCAATATTTGGATGCTAAAGCAATATGTTCTACTTTGTATGAAATGCAGTAGTATTAAAATACTAATTTTATGAATATATAAGCTATAATAAAGTAGTATACAATACTAGTATGCTATTCTAATGTACTACTTTGCTAGTGTAGCAGCAAGGATAGATCACTAGTATTCAAGTTTCCTATCATGCAAATACTAATTTTTTAATCTCTTTGCCATTTATATTTTATTGTTTCGTTATTTATTTATTTTTTGTTATAATATCCAAGTGAAGCAATTTTGCGTAGGACTTGTTATTCTGGCTTAATTTAAATAAAGACACAGTGAATGGATTGACTATGTGACATACATTGAGGAAGAGATTACTTGGAATGTATACTTAATATGTGATGTCATTTTCAGCTTTTTATGGTGTATAGCTTTATTTCTAGTCAGATTATTTTCAAGTTGTGATGTTGCTGTTGAGTGACTTATTTTGCATGCACAGGCAAAAAAGAAAAAGAAGGAAGAAGCAGCAAATGCCAAATTATTGGAAGCTGAAAAGCGAATCAAGGTTAGTTTATATGAGTTTGAAAAATAAGTGTGTTGTTATGCGTAATACGTGTTGATGCAGAAGAGCAATTTTTTGGAAGAGTATTCAACTGAATAGGTATGGCATGTGAATAAATCTGAGTGTGCATATGTTTTGTAGGTATGTAACACATACAGAACTTTTTACACGTGTGTCATATAGAAACACAGAAACATTCCTACATGCATGCATGAATATATTGGCGTAGACACTAATTTTTTATGCCATTACCAGGAGTTTTGCTTACACGACGCTTGGTTTACATAACTTCAAATGCTTTTGCAATAGCATTATTCACAATGTTTTTTAAAGCACACTATTAAAATACTTTGTTGCTTCCCAACTAATATTCTTGTATAGGCTAGATGTATACAAGACTAGGGAACTCTTCTGCAGACACCGGAAAAAAAGTAGTTTATATTAGTAGTCTATTACTGCTTTGGTGTTGTTGGTGTGTTTTAATATTGAACTCCCAACTTGGTAGATTTGCTTTCATATATACTATTACTGTTCTGTGGTTGGTTTATGGGGAAGTAAAACTAAGAAAACTTAATTAAGATGTGCTGTTTTAGTATAGCAAATATGTTCATCTTAGTAAGTACAGTTTGATAAGATACATTTCCGTTGTTTTGCTTAAGGAAAAAGAGATGCGAAGGCAGCAAGCTGTTCTTCTCAAGCACCAGGTTGGTATACATTTGGTTGACCAAGCAGGCAGAATGCCAATTGTGAACTACTACTTAAGTAATGTGGGGGAAAAAATCTTCAAAATATGTCCTTTTTAAATTCCTGGGTTTGATTCCTGCACAATTTTTCTTTCATCTTATGATTTGTTGCTTTGCTTTGGTATTGGGGTCTTTTGGGGGATTTAAAAGTGGTTTTATGACTTTGTGATTTCTGTTTCATAATGTTGTGCCAACTCTTTCTACCAGGAGTTGGAGAGGCATAGACTAGATATGGTATGGGTATGTTTATTTTTGTACATCTAACACCGCATTGTGATTTGGTTGTGATATGGTTGTCATAGCAATGCATAAAATGTAGCACTGGCTGCTGTCATATTACATACTGCTGCATGGCTTTACAGCACAGTGCATTGCATACATCTGCTTGTCTTGTCTGTTAAGGGAAAAAAAGACATCTCAAAAGTATATAAATTGAATGTGGCAATCTGTAAATAAGTTCTTAAACAGAAATCTTTGTTGCTGATGTCCCAACATAAATTGGACAACTGTGTAAGATCAGGGATTAATTAATGCAAAAATTAATAGGTTGTCACATGGATACTTTTTCTAAACCTTGTCCCATTCATTGGGAGTGGATCTAGAAGTTTTTAAATATGATTTGAATTAACCTGCTTTAGAAGTTAGGATCGTGTCTCTCCCAAGTCTGCAAAATACTGAGCAAATTAGCTTTCAGTCAGTGTAAATACATAACATTATAATTATACAGTGAAACATTAGCCTATAATCCTACTCTCATTGAATTAGATGGTAAAATACCTTTTGCTTTTACTGGAGCCAAGACTTATTCTACACTTTTTAAGGCAGAAAAAAACATACATACCACTCTAGAATACAGCTCCTTAATGCATTTGAAGTTATTGACATAACTTATTGGAGGACAGGCATCAGTAAATTCAAGTGTCAGTGCGTATGTATATGCGCTGTGCCAGCATTAGCTTGATCTAGAGTTGAGAAAATTCATCATACTAATTTGTTCCTCGATCACAGAAATGTTAATATTTGCAATGTTCAAAAGGACCAGTTTACAAATTTCTATTGAATTGGCTATTGAGGAAGTAAGTTGCAAGTTCCCTGATAGCAGATGTAAGGTAACTGACCTGTTCCAGCCAACCATTATGCTTTTTGTTCTGCCAGCTTATGAAGGAGCATCACAACTGACCACAAGTAAATCTGTATGCTTCTTTTTTTTACACTGTCTCCATATTCATTGCTTTACCTGTTTTGCTTTTGATTGTTCTTGTATTTGCTTTCTAAACCTGAACTAAAACATGCACAGACTTGGCCATTCTTGTTCTGTATTTAGTATTTACTGTGACTTGTCTATTAATGCTAAACTTGTACTTAGCTTTTTTATCAATATTAACATGTGGATTAGTTTTGTTCTAATCCTATCCGTTTCAATAGGAACGAGAAAGGAGAAGACAACATATGATGCTTATGAAAGCCATGGAAGCACGTAAAAAAGCAGAAGTGAGTAATTAACCAGTGAAACTTTGAAGTTTTCATTTGCTCATTCTGCAGTCATCTGTAGAAGACCAGGTCCGTTTATTAGATGCTGGTAGTGTGAACCTGCACAACCTAATCCAAAACCCATCAAAATGCGTTCATTTAATGCTAAGATAGAAATTTTTGCTTTTTGTTCTAGGTTGTTTTTTGCCACCTGCTTCCTTTAATTTATACTAGTAATAAAAATTTAGTTCTAATATAAATAGCAGAGTTAAAGACTTTCTGTGAAATGGAGCAAAATAAAATTCTCATTCAGACTCTCTTTATAGATAAACAGTCAGTTTGGCTTTTTCTCATTCATGGAAAAACAATTTTTACTTTTTACTCACATGAAACATTTCACTTTAAATGTATTTAATAGAAGGTTTTCCTAAGAATGTAGGACCAAGACTTTGGTGGTATGGAGATAACACATCATATATTTACCTTGAGGCTTGAATGCATCTCTAACAGTATGAGGGTTTTACTTATTCTGGAGTTCTGTGTACTTCAGGCTAGCAATATCAAACAACGGTAAAATCACTTCATTTATGCCAACAGGGTAGCAAGCTACCATGAGTATATGAGCATTTTCCCTGTAATTAACTGAGGATCAATGAACAACAAATGGTTTTTAAACATGCATTTATCACCAGTTGGCTTTATCAGGAGTTTTGTGCACTTAACTGTAACAGGAGAGGTTCTAGGAGCTGTCCAATCAGCTGTTTGGAAGCAACATATAATTCATAGCATCCAAATGATTACAAAGATGCATATATTCAGTAGGATTTTTATTTTGTCACTTAAGGGAGAAAATATCATGTGCAACTACAATTTTACTTGACCTGTCTTTTAGTTTAATGTCCTATAGAGAAATTGATCCTTGAGAAGTGAACGTGTAAAATGTAATAGCCCAGATAATGTTTCATATTATATTGATAACCATGCAAATAAAGCTACTAAGAGCTGAATATTATGAAGATCATTTTCCACAGCAGCACTAAAATAAGGAGTAGATCTAATTTTTACACAGCTGGGTGGAATTTAAATTAAAACAACTGTTGTGAAAAAATCATTGATTCCGTATTCCACATGCATTGTTGTAGCTGAAAATATTTCAGTGTGTTGTACCTCTACAATACTGGTGAAATTAAAAATATTGACTCTCACATGTCCATGTAATAGAGTAGTGTGTGCAGATTCTAAATTGGAATCTAAGAGAAATCTAAGTGGATCTTAGATTTGCTATTCAATTATTTTGTTCTGTTTGTGTAGTTTCTACCTTCCTTTTACTTGAATGCAGGTTCCTTAATTGCCGTAGTAAGTACTAAGATTACATAAGTAGTACTTTTCAAATTCTTAGACTGTTACACTGTAAGTATAGTACACGGGTTTTATTTTCTGCCCTTTTAAATCTATTGAAGGAAAAAGAGCGGTTAAAGCAAGAAAAACGTGATGAAAAAAGATTAAATAAAGAACGTAAACTAGAACAGCGAAGATTGGAATTGGAAATGGCAAAGGAGCTAAAGAAGCCTAATGAAGATATGTGCTTAGCAGATCAGAAGGTAATTGTAATAACATAAAAATGTATTTCCTTGCCTCATGTCTCTGTCTTCTGCTGTTGTGACAGTAACTATTTTTCTTGCAGTCACTCATCAAGCGTTCAAGTTTTGGGCTAGATAATGAAAGAACTATATTTAAAATGTATAAATACAGTATATGAGAAACACTGAAGTGGGTATTGATATATTTAGTTAAAAACATGTTGTTTAAAAGTGGACTGCTTCCCAAAAACCATTTGCATGATTGCTTTAATAAAAATTCTGTAGTCTCAGTTGTTTTTATAGCAGGAACATGCACTTTCTCTCAGTACATAGGCACTAAATAGAGCTTTGCTCATATGTGCAACTCTTCTAAGCCATTATTCAAAAAAAAAAAAAAATTTACTCTTCCAAGCTTTTGTGTTCTTAGTTCTTGTCCTTCAGGACTGTACTTATCTCAAGCTCAAGGCCCAACTTTTCCAGAGAATTCCGGAGAATTTTCCCTTTCTGTGTCCCTGAAATATTTTTATGCCACCTTTTATGGTACTTTGGCTCAAAATACAGCCTGAGAACCTCTCCTGGCCAAAAAGTAATTATAGGAGGCCACAGTCTAATTAATACTAAGTGAAAAAGTTAAACGTTAATGACGAGTTCATAAACAATAATGATTTATGGATGGGGTGGGGGGCAGCTCTTCTAGTGCCTTCACCTTCTATTGTTAATATACTGTAAGTTATGTGATCATATCAGCCAATTTCCCTAGCTAGTATCAAAAAAAGTTATCCTCTGAAATATACTACTGAATCTTTAATTATTTTTCCTTACTTTTCAGCCTTTGCCAGAGCTGCCTCGCATTCCAGGCCTTGTTCTTGCTGGAAGCACATTTTCAGATTGTCTCATGGTAGTGCAGTTCTTGCGTAACTTTGGTAAAGTTCTTGGCTTTGATGTGAATACGGAAGTCCCTTCTCTGAGTATTCTTCAAGAGGGTTTGCTAAACATAGGGGACAGCATGGGAGAAATACAAGACTTGCTTGTAAAGCTAGTCTCTGCAGCTGTTTGTGATCCAGGACTTGTTACAGGATACAAGGTAAAAAAAAAAAAAAATCTAAAAATTTAAAAAAAAAATCCATAGTAAAAAAAGTATACTTATAAAAGCATTCTTCGTAGTGTACAAAATAGTCCAGTTGGAACATGCATTTTCTTATTTATCTTATGCCATTAATATTAGTATTATCTCTACTCTTAAAAACTTACAGGGTGAAGACATTCTAATTTGTTACTAATTCATGATTTACATTTAAGTAGTTAAAAAAAAATCCCGATTGAAGTTCTTGTGGTAAAAAGCAAGCAAAACCACATCACTGTTTTGTAAACAATAATATGGTCTGCAGTGAAAAGAATATTTTCAAATGTGATTAATTGAAATATCTTTATTTTTAGGCTAAGACTATTCTTGGGGAGCACTTACTGAACGTTGGCATCAATCGAGATAATGT
Source organism: Cygnus olor (assembly GCF_009769625.2). Taxonomy (NCBI): domain Eukaryota; kingdom Metazoa; phylum Chordata; class Aves; order Anseriformes; family Anatidae; genus Cygnus; species Cygnus olor. Next base: position 40,410,426 of record NC_049174.1, on the reverse strand, counting down.
ATCTGAGATTCTGCAGATATTTATGGAGGCTCACTGTGGGCAAACTGAGCTTACAGAGAGCTTGAAGACGAAAGCTTTTCAGGCACATACTCCAGCTCAGAAAGCAGCAGTTCTTGCTTTCCTCGTCAATGAGTTAGCTTGCAGTAAAAGTGTGGTCAGGTAAGATGTTTCTCAAACAGATGTGTAAAAATAAAATTATTAAAATGTTATAGTTTAAAAATGCAGTATACACTACTTTGTTACAGGAGACTTCTTGATGTTCTCGAAATGAAAGCTGAAATCTACTGTTACTGCTGCTTGCTTTTATGTACTTCTGATATTACAGAAGATTAGCCATTTTCTGCCAAGTTTTTTGGCTTTGTTTTTTCAAGACTTGAAGTAAAATTCACTATTCTGGGAGTAAAAAATGTGGTTGAATACAAAGAAATTTACTAGATATTGTGGGGAACAGTGTAGAAGTGCTGTGTAAATCGTCTGTAGTACTCTTTTCCTTTTGATTTTTTTTTAATATATCAATACTTTAATGCATCAATACTTTAAGTTAATTGTAAGCTGAAGTAGCAGGCTTGATTTATCATGGTGTAGTAATTCAAGAAAGTGTATACTTCAGTTGTTGGTGGTGATGAATAGCATTTTGTAATTAAAAAAAAGCTATGATATACAACATTCAAAAATCCAGAAACATGCAATAAAAAGTTAGGAAATGCCAGTCTTTGGGATACCTTCACCTCCATATGCTTGCTTACTGTGATAGTCTTCTATGACCAAATTGAGTACGTTTTTGTCTTGCCAATTCTGTCTCTCTTGGTACAATGTGTTGCAATAGTTAACCAGGGTTGCTCAACGAAAGAGATGTTTCATGTTTTAAAAAAAGCTGGGACATTGCAAGAGAATTGGCTAGAGCAAGTGCTGTGTAAGTACTTTTCAAGAGAGTTCATGTGTATTAATCAAATTCATCACAGCAAGGAATTGTTTCACTTAAGTATATTACAGATGACGAACTGTAAAACCAGATTTACAAAAATCATTCAAAAGCAAGTTGAGCTTTATTTTCGTAATTATTTTTAATTTAATAATTGAAACAAGTATAAGCTGCTAAATTGTTGATGCTAGAATTCCTCAGGTGTGGGTTCCCAGGTAGTTGACAACTGAACCACTACTTTTGTTCTTCAATGTCTATATTGGAAAATACATGTTAGTTTGTAGATCACATGGATCCTTGAGAGAATACTATAGATGTATTTGTGATAATTTTGTATTCTGTGTAGGGCTAGATCCTTTGCGGTACATACAGCTGGAGGCTTCACATTGAATGGGAACTATGAAAAGAAGCGTCAAATATTTTGAATGACATAATTCTGAAAGCTTACATTGTATTCTAAATAAAGACTGCATGATTCATGTACAGTAGTACACTGCATGGACATTCCAAGTATTGAAACTTCCTAGCTTTAAAATTATTTTGTACTTTAAGCATTTCTTCAAGGTAGCTCTTTGAGACAATGAATCTCTGCATAAATGTCTGTCGGAAAAAGATATGTAAGCTCACAGTTAATGGTGTTTCCTTGACTACTTTGGATTATTTTGTCTTTGACAGTGAAATTGACAAAAACATTGATTATATGTCGAATTTAAGGAGAGATAAATGGATGGTTGAAGGCAAACTTCGGAAGTAAGTTTCATTTCCTTAAATGTTACCACGTATTGCTTTTTTGCATTCGCTCAGATACGCTACTATATAGGCAATTGGTTCTTAGTTAAAAATTATCTGATGCAATTACAGATTTTCCAAAAAGTTAATTTAGAGTGTCCCAGCACCAGTCTTTTACCATACGCTAAAGAAGCGTGAGATTCAGAGTGTTAGTGTCCCTCATAACTGGAACTAAGTCAAGTCCATTTTGTGTTATTTGGTTAAAAAAAATATATATATATATTTTTTTTATTGGAATGTTACACGAGCAGTCAAATTGTGATTGACATTATCAAAGTTTATTTTGGACCTACCGTACTTAGTAATGTTCATTCTGAAAGGCATTTTAAGAAAACATGGTTTTCATACAACAGTCACCCATTAAATTTTGCCTATTTATATTACATAATATTAAAGTTTCCATTTTGTGTATGTTGCATCATTCCCTATAGTTAGATATCGTCTGTAGCATGCAAACATTGGGATGTTTTAATATTTTCATTTAAGGTAAAATTGGAACGTTTTAAGACTGTTCAGCATCATACCCACTGTTCTCCCATCCTACAAGACAAAATTCCATACAGCAAGCATAATGGCTCCAACTACCAGGAAGCTAGAAGGCATAAATTTCATGAATCACAGGGGGTAAAAATGCATAGCCAGACTCTTTCTTTTTTCTTGGTCATCTTTACCTCTTACCAGGAATGGTGAATCCTTTCTAAGTCTTTGCTTTAGGTACTCATGTTTCTAATCTTGTTTCTCCCTTTTTTCCCTTTAATGTATCTGCGAAGGAAGAAGGAAGAAGTAAAGAAGAAGGACAAGAGGGAGGTAGAGGAAAAAATAAGACCAGTAAAAATAACTCTCTACTAATACTGTAGATATCAGTCTGCATAGGGTTAATACATTTTATCCCATAGGATGGTCCAAATACCTTTTTCTGTCTTCATCTGTATTTCTTCTAGGGGATATAGTTTAAAAAGTGTCGCTGAAGTTCTGATGTAGACAATTATTTGTTAGTGGAATGGGACCCTTGCCTGTTCTTGTCGCCTAAGGGACTCCTTAGTCTTTCTCTCCCTCCATCAAACTGTAAGTACTTGTAGATGTAGGATCCTCCATTTTCTCTCATGATCTTTCTTTTCTTTCCCTTCAAATAGTGGGCATAATACCCTGAAGCCCTAAGCCGCTCTTCCTTTCTACAATCATTTCTCTTTTTCTTGTGTTTTCTTCTCCTGTGTGGATGTGAGGTTTCAATAGTGCTTTTCCTACTTTAAAGTGTAAGTATTATGGGAGTACTCTGAGACGTTCTTCTTGTGCTTCTTTGAGGTCACTGGACTTGACTCATCTCTCTCATCTGTGGTTCAAAATCTTTGAATTTTTCACTTTCTTTCTGATGAACTCTCAGAAGCTTTTAAGAAGAGATTTCATTGACCGGTTAAAAACAATGCTGTCCTCTTCTGTCAGTTGGTGATTTTCATAGAATCTTACAACTGTTGTGGGGCTTCTCTGAAAAGAAACCTGTTCATTTAAGCCTTCTGTTTGGTCTTTCTTCAGCTTCTAAGCTTCATTCTTATGCATGTTATTTTCCCCATCCATTTTAGAGCTCAGGCTAGTTTTTAAATATCCCAGTCCCAGTCAGTTTTAGGAATATCTGGTCTCTTGAATACTTGCCATGTGATTGACAGATACCTGTACACTTTTTACATGCACACAAACCTGAAAGCAAAAGCTCTTCGTATGTGGAAAGTGTGTAGTGATAGAATAAAGGATTCTGAGGAACGAGTTTTATTTCAGCTCAGCCTGGTACTGGATTTGAGCATATGTGTCATGTAAATCATCATAGCATGATGTCCAGATTGTCTTGAAGTATATACAAGTGGGACAAGAAGAGATTCTGCTTGTGTCAGAAGATGTTTTTACATATGCTCCTACTGTTGTTCAGATTAGTTTATCAACTGGATATTCTGGGTGTTGGGGGGGTGGGGGGGGGCGAGATTTGAAAAGCTATGTTGGTAAGATGTAAGACAAAACAAAAAAAGCCCATTAGAATCCCAGGCTTCAAAAAGAAAAAAGCTGGTAGAGAGACTGTTGTTGTTGTTTTTTCTTATGGCTATTGAACAGATTTCCTTGAGAATTAGTTTATTTATGGTCAGAAACTGAATTCTGAGCTGCCTAGACTACACTTTCTACAGGGCTGATGGTCAGTGAGAGGTCACATCTATTGCCTTCACATTTAGGTGTGAATCTTGATACTAAATCACCATTTTTGTGAAGCTATCTGTCTCATCAGTTCAATTCATCTTTCTTTGTCATCTGTATTTTGTATCACAGTTATTGTCAGAAGACTGTCTCCCTGAGATGAACCAGGTGTTTTTACTACTAGATAATCATAACTTCAGTGTCTTCTTTTCCATTACATGTCTTCTTGACATCTCTTTTGTAGCTTGATCGATGTAAAAGGCAATAAAAATGAAATGTGGCTTCTTGAAGGATTAGATAATACCTATTTCTTCACAAAGCTTTGAAATACTGCAGAACAAGTTTTTTTACAACAACGATGCTGTTTTTAACATGCCAGTGTTATGGCATACTCCTTGTACGTTAATTTCTTTCCAATGAGGCCATCTCAGTTGTAAATGATAACAGTAAACCAAAACCAGTGTAAGACAGGGGTAGGAATTACACCTTGAATTTGGGTAGGAGGTAGTTCTGATTCGGAAAACTTTCTATTTTTGAGATCCCAAATGAACAGTGTTAAGAGAATGTGATGTTTAGTATTTTTTTTTCCTTGCTATTTGTTAATATTTATGTCATGTACAAAAATTATGGGGGAGGCTTTCAAAAGGGGAATTTTATTTCCATGATCTAGTAACATTACAGATTAGGAAAGCGTCGGCTTAAGTCACATATCTGAGTATTTGGTGGGTCACCCGTTCTTCTCTATAGGCCAATGGACTTAGTAATTCCTTCATTGGTTACAGAAGTCCTTTTAGTCTGTATGTGAGAGTTGGAGATGAAAGTTTTCTGAGTGAAGGTTTTCTTCTCTCAGCCGTATTTGTAGGTAGTAGGAAGAAAATTGTGCCACCTCTTGACAAATCTGAACATTATTTGAAGTTACGTTCTCATTGATTTCTTCCTCTGTGCTACTTTGGATACAGACAGCTGCCTTGGGAGCTTGTACTGCTATAAAAGGAGGGCATCTTTGATTCATTTCCATCTTTATTTGTAGTGTCATGCAGGCTTCCTTTGGTGCTTTCCAGCATTTTATCACTATTTTTGCTTTCAGTGAAAGTAGCCTTCTTCACTTGTTCTCATTTCTTTTAGGTATATAAATGAGGGTGTTTGTTGATCATTGAACTCATCTGCCAGCTTTTTTTATTGAGTTGTTTCCCAGATTATCTTCATCTAATTTGTCTCTAAAGTTGTTCAGTCACACAGCATTCAACGTGGCTTTGTTTGATAGTTTATTTCTGTGCATAGGCAGGAATTTCCAGTCCAGTTGAACAGGATTTGATGGTCTGAAGTTACCCTAGTAAAAGTAGATCCTTTTCTTTAAAAAAAAAAAAAAAAAAAAAAAAAATTAATTCAGTGCAAGCCTGAGTAATATTGATATTTGGTAAGACTAAAGCTTTTTGCACCACAGCTGAAAAAATAATACTTGCTTCCAAAGTCACTGGAAGGCTTCAATTTTTTTGTCCAAAATATTCTAAGTTGCTAAAAATCCATTACTGATTGCAAAATAAAATCATAAAACTTTATAAATTCTTCAGTGGATAAGCCACTGCATTAAAAACAAATCCAAAACATTTCTAAGGCAAATAGCAGTCCCCTTGATGATTTCTTGCTAACAGTCTTTTTAAAAACTGCTACTATCAGTTGAGCAGTGACAGCTTCATTAAAATCTGTGCTGTTGAGTACTGGCATGGTTTTATCAGCATTTTAGAAAGCTGATACATTTGTCAGTGTACATTGACTAAAAAGCCAGTACTTCTACAACACTCATTGTATTTGTAGCCACTTGCTGTATGGAATATTGTGTTGTAGGATGGGAAGAGAGAGAAGTGCGACAAGGGAAAATTACGTTCTGGTAATTGTGTTTGTCGTTACCGTTCTACTTTTCCCATCCTACCTTCTTCCAACCATCTCTTATAAAATCTTTGTCTTTTCTACACGTTTATGAGTCTCTTCTAAGACAGTTACATTTTTGGTCTGCATTATAAGTGACTGGTTAGGCCTGGCTATTTATACCTCCTGCGATTCAGCATGTTTGCCTGCTAGCTTCCTGATAGGTGGAACTATAATTTTTGCTGTGTGGAATCTTGTCTTATAGGGCTTTTATAGAAGAAGAAGGTCTACAACAACCATAATTACTGGTATGTAAGTTTCCTTTTTCTTTCATAAAAGGAAAAATGAGGGTTTGATGGAGTAATCTAGTAGTTTAGGTAGCTAATGTTTCTCAGAAGAGAAACTGTATCCAAAAATGGAAGAATCAAAGGACCGTACTGAAGTGAAATAACATATAAATTAAAAAACAAAACAATAACAAACACACCACCAACAAAAACATAAAAATCTGAAATTAAAAAAAAATACTCTAACCGTGCTGTTGCTATGCAAATGTAAGTAATTTCATACTTCCAACTTAGGAATTTTTCTTTGGCAGGGGTTGTGGGTGGTGGATGGGGCAGGTATTTTATATGATCATACTCTTAAATGCATAAAACAGAAGATAAAGAAATTGAAATAGTTCTTCTAGTTGTCCTTCCTGACTTCTCAAAACCACTCTTATGTTGCATTTCCTTTAAATGGTTATGCAATACAGTATTCCTGGGAGAAACAGATTCTGTGCAGGACTGAATAAGTTTAAGGGCTTTCTGCAGTCCGATTTTTTTTCCTGTTGGTTAATGACAATAAACAGGTAATACAGTATCATTGTAGAACAGAAGAACTAATTTGAATCTAAAATGTATGGTTCACTTTCAATCACACAGGAAGAAAGATATGTTTATGCTACAAACAAGCTTCATAATTTCACTCCTTGTCATGTTTTCAAAGGCTTAGAATAATTCATGCCAAAAAAACTGGCAAAAGAGATACTACAGGAGGTGGTGACATAGGAGAGGAACAGCAGTCTTTGGAAACACCAACACCAGGCCGCAAACGCAGACGAAAGGGTGGGGACAGTGATGATGATGATGACGACGACGACGATAGTGATGATCAGGCAGATGAGGATGAGGAAGATGAAGAGGACAAAGAAGATAAGAAAGGAAAGAAGGCAGAAGTTTGTGAAGATGAGGTGAGGGATTTTAAATATACTTAAACAGAATTAACTGGTAAATTAAAAATTGTTTCCTTTCTGTTTCTCTGCAACACGGTACTATTTCCCCAAAATCTTAAAATAAGAATGAAGGAAAAATAGTTTACATCCATTGTTTTTAAATTTTTTGAATAAGTTTATTTTCCAGAGTGTGTGTGTGTGCATATATTGATAGCTTCCTGCTTGTTTTGACTTCATTTTAATTTTCCTGAAATTCTGCAAGATTGTACAAGATCCTGAGAGCTGCAGATTTTTTAGCAAACGTGCATAACTGAAGTTTCCATTAGTGGAAAATAAAGGTCTTTTTTTTAATTAACATAATAGTAAAGAATTGTAACCTTAAATTTAACATTATCTGGTATAAAACTTCCTGTGATTTTACTGTGTGCTTCTTCCTAACTTTTCTAGGTTAACGAGTATTGGAGAAAGTGCATTTCATTCCTCAACTTATTTGATCACAAGATGATAAAATTTTTACTAGCCAATATCAGATGCAGGAAGGATCACTGAAACATTTTTAGTTTTTTGAGCTGAATTCTATCTACTGCAGACAAAGTGAATTTTTGGTAGAAGTGCCACAAGTCCACAAATTTCACTGTAGTATTGCATGAAACCTGATAAAGGAGACAAGCAATACCAAATACTAACTTGTAGCACTGGGTGTTGCACTTTGCCAGAAAATGACATATTTTTGATATATTTGTGTATGGTTTTTAAAATTCACATTAAAGTTTTAAGAGTGCTGTGAATATGTCTGTTCAAAGAGTGCATGCACGTAACGCTAATGTGGGAACTCAAATCTTTGGAAACACTCTTCATTAGAAATCCAGCTAGTTTCTAGTGTAGGAACAGTCCTTTTTGCCACTATTGAGAATTTATTTCAAGTATAACTAATTTGTATGAATCAAAGAGACCACCTGAGAGGTATAGCACAATGTTCTTACAAACTAATATTTTAGAATTTAAAATAGATAATATTTACATATCTAATCTCACATTCTTCTCCTAATCTGTTTCTTTTAAATGCAATCTTACAGTTTGGTGCACTGCACATCTTACAAACAGAAGTCCTATAACCCCTCTAAAAAAAAGATTTCCATTGCATTTGTGCTATATGTGGTATTTCAGATGGCTTCACTCTGGTACTCTTTTACAAAGCCATGAAATAGAAGACCAGTGTCCTATGTTGCAAGTAATTTGGAGCTCCTAGGATTTTTTTAAACTCACTGTTATCCCCAAAGACTTTCTGGAACTAAATTAAAATTCTTGTTATGTAAACGACTAATCTTTTAAACTGTGACAAGAAAGAGGGGGAAATAGGCTTATAGGCTAATAGGCTTAATCACAGGTACATTCCTCTTCAAAAATTAAGACGATTAATACTGGAAATGTTACAGCAGATTTGCTATTTATGTGACTCTACAATTTCTTGTAGACATTTAAATAAGATGCAAGTTTGCTCTCACCAAAGACTGATTGATAAGATTTTGACAGGTTACATTATTTCATGCATGAAAAACTCTTAAGTGAACTTGAATATCCAAAAAACTTCATAGGAAATAAGATTAAATTTTATAGTTTTAAGTGTTTATGAAGAAACTGAATTATCTCTTCCAGTAAAAGAATGTTTTCAGCAAACATTTGGCCACCAGCTTTCTCCTGCATATGCAGTAGTTAATGCTACTCAAAAAGACAGGTCTTTTTCCAGTTATGTTGTTCCTTGTCAAATATATCCAACATGTAAAATATTTGAACATTTTTACCCTTAGGATTTGCCTGTCACATTTGATGTCTCATTTTCTGTTACATCTTTTCTACTGTAATGTTGGTAAGATAGAGTTAGTATGATTTTATCACGAAATAGATTTGATGTGACAGTATATTTGGTGATTATAGGATGATGGAGACCAGACAGCAAGTGTTGAAGAACTAGAGAAGCAGATTGAAAAACTGACAAAGGTGAGAGATCATCTATCTTAGTTATAATTCAGATTTGATTGATGGATGTCAAGAGTTGGACTATAAGCCGTCACCTTCATCACCCTCTGCCTTAATATAAATTGAACTCAGGATCAGCTTTCATTTAATAAAAATGTGAATGATGATGCTGTTTATGACACCTGAATTGTGAGTTTAATCCAAAGAATGATTGTCTGTTGCACTAGTGGATTTGACTCAAGAGAAGCTTAGAAAGCTGTTATTGATATCTGTGCACATCTCAAATCTTTGTTAGCCATACGTAACTTCTGATTTTAGAAAGTGATCGTAAAGCTTTGTGTACAAGAAGCAATGATATTTTTCATTATGCAAATGACTGCAGTTCTCATTTCTTCCTATAGTTAGCTAATTGCTACAGCTATGTTCCAGGCCAATAAAGAGAGCTACCTTTGCTTCAGATTTTTAAAGAAATAACGGAATAGAAAGAGAAACATAAATTCTGAAGAAAAAGTGTTGTAGATTGGGCTACTCATGGACCATGTTTTTTATTAACAAGTTTATTCTTTCTATCAGAAAATATGATGTTTAAAGCTTTGTCTGCTGGCTTCTCTCATGTGCCAATTTGCAAAAAATTAGCAGTCCAGAATTACACCTGACTTCCAACAGTGTTAATTTAGTGGGAGAAAAAAGTGAATAAATGAACTGAAATTCTTGTTGTCTTCCCTCGTAGAACTGTTTGTTTGAATATTCTTTAATGAACCAGTTAAAATATCTCATTAGTTTCCCATCAGTGGCTGCAGTAGCACACCCTGGTTGGCTATGTTCAAGTGCTCTGTATTTGCTGTTATTGCTTAATTGATCGGATTTGAGTTGTTCTTGAGCAATGTTGTCATTGATCCTTTTGTTCTGTGAGTCTGTGTTTAAAAGTCAGGCCCTAGCATTAAAAAATGTGTTTTTAGAAGAAAGCTGATAAACATAAGGTGAATCAGAATATGATTGCCTTTTTTAAAGGCATCTCTCTAAGTAAAATAATGAAGGCAGCAATTGTGAGTAGAATATCACATAGCACGCAAAAAGATCTTCTCTAAAAGAGCCTACTTATGTGACTCTTGAACTTCTGTTCAGTCTGACAGTTAGAAGATGTTTTGTTGTAAAGGTTGTTGATGTTTTGTGTTGTGTGATGTTTTTTTTATCTATTCAATCATGATGATTTCCTTTTTTTAAAACAGCAACAAAGCCAGTATAGAAAGAAATTATTTGAAGCTTCACACTGTTTGCGTTCAATGATGTTTGGTCAAGATCGTTACAGGCGCCGGTATTGGATTCTGCCCCAGTGTGGTGGTGTTTTTGTAGAAGGCATGGAAAGTGGTGAAGGTAAGAAGCATTAAAGAATAATGTCATGTCAGGGCATACCTTGCCAAGACATGCTGCCAGTGTCTGTAGGCAATACTTTTGTGTAGCGAGGTTTTACCTCACTTTAGCCTTTAGGCTAAAGCCTAAAGGTAAAGCCTTTAGGCTTTACCTCCAACCAGAGGCTAAAGAAGTAACTGTCAGTAAACCTCTTGTACTTATTTGGCGCTTTCTGATACTACCTTTCTGGTTGTGAGACAGTTAATATTTCTTTCAAAATGAGTGTTAATCATTTGTCAATTAATAAAGTTTTCATATTTACATACTTCTTTTTTTTCTTCTTTTTTTCTTTCTGAATTGTTTTCTCCGAGGCACTAAGTGATAAGATGAGGGGAAATGGACTCAAGTTGTGCCAGGGGAGGTTTAGGTTGGATATTAGGAGAATTTTCTTTACTGAAGGGGTTGTGAAGCATTGGAATAGACTACCCAGGTTGTCATCACCATCACTGGAGGTCTTCAAGAAACGTGTAGATGTAGAACTTAGTAGCGTGGTTTAGTGGTGGACTTGTCAGTACTAAGTTAAAGTTGGGCTATATATAGTCTTAGAGGTCTTTTCCAACTGAATGATTCCATGATTCTAGTTATTTCTCTGTGGCAGTGAACTCTGCATATGAAAGCTAGGACAACCACAGAATATATGGATATTCATTTCTTTCTATCATTTTCGGTAGATATTTTTTTTGGTACAAATACACAGAGTATTCCATGTTTAAAGATTTGATATGTATCTGTGTGCTGGTTTGGTTTGGACAGAGTTAATTTTCTTCACAGTAGCTCAGATGGTGGTATGTTTTGGATTTGTAATGAAAGTAGTGCTGATAACACCAATGTTTTAGTTCTTGCTAAGCACTGCTTACACAGTTAAGGCCTATTCTGTTTCTCAAGCTGCCTGCCAGTAAGTTGGGTGGTACACAAGAAGTTGGGAGGGGACACAACCAGGACAGCTGACCCCAAACCCTAACAGGCCAAAGGCATATTCTGTATCATATGACATAATGCTAAGCAATAAAATGGTGGGGGGGAGTTGGTGTGGGGACTGCCATTTTTTGGGGACTGGCTGGGCATCTGTCAGCTGGTGGTGAGCAATCACATTATTTCCTTTGGTTGTTTAGTTGTTTTTGTTTGTTTGTTTGTTTGTTTTTCCTTATTAAACTGTTTTTGTCTTATCCCACAACTTTTCTAACTTTTGCCTTTCCAATTCTCCCCATACCACTGGGGGAAGCAAAGTCAGTGAATGTTTGTGTGGTACTTAACTGCACAGCAGGTGCCAAAGAGAGCCTGCATGTGCTTTGGTATTTGCTTCCTTGGGTAAAGTGAGAAATGTTTTCCTTTAAAGAAGGAAAAAACCAACCAACCAACCAACCAAAAAAAACACCAAAGTTTGCAATTTAGCATGCAGGGAGGTAAAAAATAAAATCATTGCTTATATAACAAAGTTGATAAAAATGGTCTAAATTATTTGGTCTGTTGTATTTTGTATGTGTTTTTGTACAATTTTAGGTCTAGAAGAAATTGCAAAAGAAAAAGAGAAGTTAAAAAAAGTAGAAAGCATTCATATCAAAGAAGAGGTATTTGAGACCTCTGAAGAAAAATTACACTGTTTAAATTCAACTCACTGTGAGCAAAAGGAAGATCTGAAAGAAAAGGACAACACCAATTTGTTTTTACAAAAGCCAGGATCATTTTCAAAACTGAGCAAACTCTTAGAGGTAGCAAAAATGCCACCTGAATCTGACATTATTTCCCAAAAACCTACTGGCAGTGCAGCAAATGGATGCACGTTATCCTATCAGAGTTCCTCCCAAAACTCTCTGTGCAGTCTTCAGCCCAGTGTATCACAAAGTGGCAACGAGAAATCCGATTCTAATAATCTTTTCAGTCCCATTCCAAGCGGGACAGGAAAGTTTTACAATTCTCCACTAATTCCAAGTGATCAGTTGTTAAAGACTCTTACTGAAAAGAGCAGACAGTGGTTCAGCCTTTTACCGAGAATACCCTGTGATGACATGTCAGTCACCCATATAGATACACCAGCTACTACAACTTCCCTTACTCCTCAACCACATCCACCATCAAAGTCACCTTCACCTGTTCCATCACCTCTTCTGGGCTCAACATCTGCACAGAGTCCAGCAGGATTAAGTCCTTTTGCATTGCCACCACTGCAGGTAAATAAACAATTATGTTTTAAGTAGTGTGAATTTGCTTTGTTTATTTTGCAGAATTTCTGCTGAGCTGAATTATTTCACAAAAGTGGTATTATGTCTTCATTTCTTCTCTTTTTGCTTGTTTCTAAATGTTAATAGGTAGTTCCATGTTACAGATGTTTTATAATAGTAGAAGTTTTTTACTAAAAAAAAAAAAGATAAGAGGAGGTAAACCGATGTCTGATATTTTGTGTGTATATTTCAGAAATTTGATTTTGGTTTTAGGGATTGGCCATGGTATTAAATGAAAAACAGATTTCAGAAATTTGACCCTGCCCCCTTCAAAAGCTGCTCTTCCTGAAGCATTCACAGGATCCTAATAAGAATTATTACGTTACTGTTATGTTTTTTTCCTAAACTACTCAAAGTACTGAGTAAAGGCCTCCTTTATGTTTTGATTACTGCTTGAAAATTAGCATCCTGATCATAAAGCAGGTTTCTGGATAATACTGAAAAATACCGGTTGTGATTGTGTTAAAAATATTTTCTGTGTAGCAGATGAAGAGTGGACTGCCTATAATGGGACTTCAGTTTTGTGGATGGTCTACAGGAGTTCTTACTTCAAATGTTCCATTTTCATCTCCTTTACCTGCTATTGGATCAGGGTTGGGATTATCAGAAGGAAATGGTAACCCATTCTTGACGTCTAGTGTTCCTACAAGTAAAAGTGAATCACCAGCACTACAGACTGAAAAAATAGCTTCTGCTCCCTGTACAGCAGTGGAAGTAGCCAAGCCAGTAGATTACCCAAACCCAAAACCCATACCAGAAGGTAAGTATGAACGATTAAATGGAATCGTCTGAAGGATAATTTCTAGTGCTACTGTGCTGTTACAGTTTATTTTTTATAATTTCCCTACTGAATTTCTCTAATCTGATTATTATCACATTAAAAACACCTGTAAAGTATATAAATACTTATATATATACTTCTCTTGATTTAGAAATGCAGTATGGGTGGTGGAGGATTACCGATCCCGAGGAACTAAAATCTTTGCATAAAGTGCTGCATCTCAGGGGAATAAGAGAAAAGGCCTTACAAAAACAAATACAGAAACACATGGATTATATCACTATGGCCTGCATAAAAAATAAGGATGGTATGTAATTGGTATTTATATTACATATGGTGTTGGGGTCCCAGATAAGAAAACTTGCAGAGATCTCTCCAAGATGTGTTTAGCTACAGAGGCAGAGTAGCAGCCAGAAAAAATGTAAAGGTCTCATTATAGTTGCCTTTTTACCAGCCTTGTTCTGGAAAGTTCCAGTGTTGGAGAAATCCCATTTAATATAAATTCCTCTAGTGGCCTAAGTACTGGTAATCACTTCAAGCTTCTTTTTTGTCTCTGTAAAAATATACCTCAGCCTTCCCTTACCCTTGTCTTTAAATTGCAAGCTTGACAATGTGCTGAATTTGGTTGTCATATTGGATATTTTAAGTCATGCACTTTTATAACAGTTCTTCAACATTTAATTTGGACTGACAGGTAAATAAGTTTGAATTTACTCAGGGGAATTTATGTTAATAATTTAATAAAATATGATTCTCAAATGCAGTTGCAATTATTGATATCAATGAAAATGAAGATAACCAGGTAACTCGAGATGTTGTGGAAAACTGGTCAGTAGAAGAACAAGCAATGGAGATGGATCTGGCTATTCTTCAGCAGGTGGAAGATCTAGAGAGGAGAGTTGCATCAGCTAGTTTGCAAGTTAAGGTAAAACCAACTTTTAGTAAAATGTCTCTTTAAAATAACATTACTCAAGTGGTAAGAATTTAAAGTAGGTAGTAGCAATCCTTTTATTGTTGGTAAGTGCCTTCTCATTCATCTGTAATTGCAAGTAAAATCCGCTGCAGCAGTGTCATGGATATTTGCGTTTCAGACATTTCATTGCAGTTAAATCTTCAGCTGAAGAAGATGGGTCAGAGTCGCTGCCCCTGCAGAGTGTTCTTTGACAGAGTTCCTTTTATGATAACCTTTTCTGAATGCCAAGATTTCATTGCATTTAGATTATTTTAATTATAGCGCGTTTTGCCACTGTTCTGTCTGTTTTGGGGTTATTGTTGCTGTTATTGATTTCAGAAAAGCCTGCAAATACATCATAATACCTTGCCTGAGTATTGTAGAGTCATGGAGAATGCAATAAATGGGTTAGTGTAAAAGCGTTAAGAATTGACTGCCTGTCATTAATTACAACTTGGAATTTTTCCAATGTCGATGATACCAGACTGAGTATGTTTGGTAGAAGTACAGATGTGTTTTGGATGTAGTATGTTCTGTGAGTAGATGCTAGTTCTCTGTGACCAATTTATACTCTCTTCTGAGACTACTGAACAGATAGACCTATTGTGATGTTTTGACTAGTAGAACAGGATACTTTGAATGGAGATGAGAATGCAGACTGTTGCAGGAAAGTACCTTCGGGAAGTCTGGTAATGCTTGTATGTTTTTGATTAATTATTTTAGTTCTCTGAAGATTTTGGAAAGTTTCTCTGCAGATGGATTACAAGTAACCAAGATATACTGGAAACAACTCTTCAATTATTTAGTCTGAATCTGTAAAACAGTTCCTCTATTTACACAAAGTTAATAGCAACCAATAAATGCACAAACCTTTCTGTTAACATAGGGCTGGCTGTGTCCTGAACCTGCATCAGAAAGAGAAGACTTGGTATATCATGAACATAAGTCAATTACTAGATTGCACAAGAAGCACGATGGGGATTGTGCTGGAGGCGGAGAAGGCAGTACCAGCTCTCTAGAGCGGAAGAGTGACAACCCTCTAGATATAGCTGTAACCAGGCTTGCTGACTTGGAGCGGAACATTGAGCGAAGGTATCTGAAGAGCCCCTTAAGTACCACCATTCAGATCAAACTGGATAATGTGGGCACAGTTACTGTCCCTGCTCCTGCACCATCCATTAGTGGTGATGGTGACGGGTAGGTTTTTGAGATTAACTTGAAAAATTATTGTGCTTCTTTGCTAATTGGAGCCTATTTTCTATTGCCTGTTATCTATGTACTTTCTTGTATGTCTGTGATCCGTATGGATCATGCTATTCTGCATGGTGCTTTGTAAAGATATTTTTTGTTACGTTTGTTGATAATCTTGCAAAGTTATCTTACATTTAACTGGTTGTGATTAAGCTTTGAGGCACGTAGCCACAGTCTGTGCACTACATCAAATTTAGTTGCTTAAGCCTTATACTTATTGGCTGTGTATGTTTTGTCATTGCTTGGCTTTCAGTGTGATAATGATTGTTCCACGTTTAAACATAAGCAAACACAGATGTGACCAACTTAATTTCTCTATATTTCAATGCAGAGCTGAAGAGGATATTGCTCCAGGGCTAAGGGTGTGGAGAAGGGCATTGTCAGAAGCGCGCAGTGCTGCACAAGTAGCTCTGTGCATTCAGCAGTTACAGAAATCGATAGCATGGGAAAAATCTATTATGAAAGTCGTAAGTGTTTTTCATTTAAAAAAAACAAAACAAAACTGTAACTGAACTAATTTTGCTGTATCATGGTTTCCCATCTTAGGTGTTTCAAGATACCATGATTAATAATGTATTTCTTATTACAGTCTGTAAAACTTAATACACTTAAACTGTACATTGTGCACAGGTGAATATAAATATACCAGAAAGGATTTTCTCCTTCTTTCCAAACTAATAACATTAAATTCTTAAGATGAAAAGCTTTTGTAAGAGTTTGTTACATGTAAGATAGTAATTATTCCTTGTAATTAACATTTAGGTAAAAAGAGTCGTTTGTGGCTTCATCTCACGGAAGATAATCTATCCGATGAAATATTTCCAATCTCATCCATGGCATAAGCTTTATGGTGGTTCAGAGTCACATATCCCAATTTTTCAGGAAGTCACATATCCCCTTTTTCAGGAAGTTGAGATGCTCCAAATGTGTGGCTGCTTTGCATGTACACTTTAACAACTGGACATACAAATTGGGCAAGTGTCTGAGCAAACAGCCTGAGATACCTGTTTCCTTGTACGCATGCCCATTTAACAAGTAGATCCGTGTTAATCGCATATACAGAGAAGGCATGCAAAATGCATGTATCAAAATTTGCATGGACCTTTGAACCTCAAATTTCTGAAAGCAAAAATGTAATATTACTACAGCAAAGGTGATAGGAAGAATTTTCATAATTAAAATCAATTGCTGTTGAAATGGTATTGTGTAAAGATATTTCTCCAGTTATTGCACTATTGTTGAAACTGAGCTTCATTTGCTATATAAACCCTATCCCTGGAAGTGTTTAAGGCCAGGTTGGATGGGGCTTTGAGCAACTTGGTATAGAGGAAGGTGTCTGTGTCTAGGAGGGTTGGAATTAGATGATCTTTAAGGTTGGAATTAAGATGGACTTAAGAACCATTCTATGGTTCTATGATAAAGAACCAGCTTTGTGATATAATTAAGTATGGCCAGTGCTACACAGTGGGTTCTGGCAAAAGTGATTCTTTCATTATTGGTCTTTGCCCTAATTTTTTAAATTTCTGCAAGTTCTATATATTTTTAACTTCTGCAAGTTCTATATTGATGTGAATTACATCTGGACAATTAAAGGATGATTTAAGTAAAAATTATCTTGTAGGGGTGTCTCTTTAATTTTATGTATTTTCAGCTTTAAGGCTGTATCTTTAGAACAAAGTTTATCAATTTAAGAGCAGGTGAAAGGCAGTTGAATGTTTCAAGGTGTAGTAATTTATTAACCAGAAAAAAATGTACAATATCATTCTCAATTTGATTGAAATGTTCTAGGCAATGAATTGCATAGTAAATGTAAATACTTGGTGAAAACATGGAGATCTTTAAGTTCCTGAAAAAGATGTCCAGGTATAGAAGAGTGTCAAAACCACACGATGCTTGTAAGGAAAATGATGACACGTTAGATATTTTTAGATATTAGTGTGAATTTCAGGGAGTGTTCAGATCACAATTGGTTTGCATTACTGAGTTTGCTCCTGGTGTCTTTGGATAAGATCCTTACCAATTATTAACTGAAAATACTTTTTAAATGTAAAATATATATTAATGCAATGCATTGAGTAACTTACATATGCAGCATGGGCATAAATGAAGAGACTGGGAAAGTATGTGTGGGCCAAGTAATTTTGATAGGTATAAGACACCTTTACTTCCCATTGACATAAGTTGAATATAAAAAGTATTCAGAGTTTTTTATACTGGAGGACACCAAACTTACAATGAATTTTCAAATGTGTTTCCATGTAGCTTTTAGATTAGTTCCTCACACACTATATATATTCCTTTACAAATGTGATTATTACCAGACTCTGTGGTAAAATGAAAATAATTTTAGTAGTGAATTTGTGTGTTAGAAGGGGAAGTGCAATTTAGGTACCATTCCTGTGTTTCAAAATTTAAAAATTGAAGCAATTTTCTATGTGTTGTAGTACTGCCAAATATGTCGAAAGGGAGATAATGAGGAACTGCTGCTGCTCTGTGATGGTTGTGATAAAGGCTGTCATACTTACTGCCACAGACCCAAGATCACTACAATACCAGATGGTGACTGGTTTTGTCCTGCCTGCATAGCAAAGGTAACGCTAACCATAAAGGTGAAGTGACATATAGCGCCCTTTTTATAGATGGTAGAGTTTGTGTGTCTACCAGTGCTTTTTTCAACAAAAATAATTATCTATATGTTTTGTATTGGGCTGCAACTAATATGAGACATAGTTTTATTTAACTAGGATTTCAATGGCAACAAAAGTTGCTACAGTTTGTCTTAGATTTTAGATTTTGATGCAAGTACATACAGAATTTTCTTGCTGATTCAATGCCAACTTTTTTTCTTTTGTAATACTTTTCGGCGTTTGTCTTTAGAGCTTCATTGTGAAGAGTTGACAGACCAACGTCTTTGATTGTATTTGAAAAGACCAACCATAGAAAAAACACCTAGTAAATCAGCCTTTTTTACAGCAAAGAATAGTTTTACTTTTTTGATACACCACAGTGCATTTAAGAGAGAGGCTGTGTATGTTTCATGTGTGTGTTCTTTCCCTCCAATAAAAATAGTCTAAATAGAACTTTAAGATAGTTGTATCTGAATGACTGAATTAGCAGGTAGTGTTGTTAAATATCCACAGTCTTTCCCATCTGTACGTAGTCCTCAAATTAAATGCAGTTTTTGCTAAATTCATTCATTCTTATGTTTCTGCCATGACCTGTGAATACTGTAACTGAAGAAAGAGCTTTTCACTATAGTATTCAATTTTCTGTGTTCTCCAAGTATTGTCAATGTGGCCCTTTTTTTTAATGCATCTTTCACTAAGTAATAAGGAAGACAGATTGTTTTTGAAATAATTATGTGCAACCCAAATAATGAAAACAGCTCATGGTTGATTGTATTGAGCTAAACTCATTCTGTAGCTTTTTCCTGTAGTTATCATGGGATCATATTGCAATTTACCTTGTTATAAGGATATAAATTATCCTATCATGCTATGGGATGCAACACATGGGATTTTTTTCCTTAAAATAATTACCATTTTTAGTATGACAGAGTAACTTTTTTCTCATTTTTTTTTCTGTCACAAATTTGGATGAAAGTTGGAGATTTTAAGGTACACGATATCTAAAGTGAATTTTCAGGAGAACTTAAAAGTATATTGAATATTGATTCAAGATTCTCCAAAACATTGAAACAGTTTTGCATAAGATTAGATATAAACTTTGCTGTTCTAATTGAATTCATTTTAGATTTTTTTCTTGTCTAAAATGAGGTGGCCATTAACCACCTTCCATTCCCACCTATTAGGAGTTAATAGAGAATATTTCCAAGTCAGGCTTTAGATATTCACAATTTATTTGTTCTCATTGCCTTACATTGCATTTTTATCCAAATGGCTGAAAATAAGAATTCCTCTTCAATTTCTGTATAAACAGACATGCTTGACTGTTTTTCTGTCCTTGGACCAAGAACATAGATGTGATACAGAATGGCATTAATTGAGTGCTGTTATTCATAAAACTTTCTATTGTTCTCTATTACGGAAAAGTAATTCTACGCACAACATACATTTTCCACGTTACAGATCAGATGACAAATTAATTACAAACTGGCCACATTTTTTGCCTTGCCAGTTACAATCAATGCCAAAAATGTACCCTTTCTTAGTTTCACCTCATGGTCTGTAAATATTTTTATATTTGATTAAATAATAATCCTTATTTCAACTTGTTTGTACCATTCTTTTATTTTCATACTCCTTTTAGGTTCTCCTATAGTTATCTTACAGTCAAGCTAATTACATTTTTCATATCTAGCTTTTAATCTTTAAATCAATTGATCCCTCCACTCCACTGACTTTTTTCAAAGCTCTTTTTGCATATCCTAAAAATAATGTGGTTACTTGAAAATGAATGTAGAATTTCAGCTATGGTTATTATCAGTCTTTTAAGAATAGACGAATACTTTTCCTAAAACTCGGTCAGCCTGGTTTGTTAGGAGGTATTGTCTTACCATCCTGAAAGTCAGGTGTTTTTACACTGTCACAATTTGGGTACAAAGGTTACTGTAATTTCTTGGCTGTTGCTTATTCCTGTTTTTTTCTGTTATAGGCAAGTGGTCAAACTCTAAAAATAAAAAAACTTCAAATGAAAGGGAAAAAAAGTAATGAGCAAAAGAAAGGAAGGAAATTATCTTTAGCAGGAGATACAGAGGATGAAGACTCTGCAACTACAAGCATCTCCTTAAAAAGAGGAAAATCAGATCCTAAAAAAAGGAAAATGGATGAAAATGTTTCTGTAAGCCAACTAAAGCAAGAAAATGTCACTGTTATTAAGAAACCTAAAAGAGATGATTCAAAGGACCTGGCTATATGCAGGTATGATCTGCTTATTTATAAAGTTACAAATTCTAAAGTATGGTACGCGTTGTTGAAGCCAGTAGTGCCTTGTTACGCTTACCTGTGTTTTGGGGAACAAAAACCCTATTCTGTCATGCATCTCCACCCATGTTGTGATGATTTGACTGTAGATGTAAAGGATTTTGCTTGCTTGCTGGAGTAATTGCTGTGCTTGGCAATGAAGCCCAGAGTGTGGTCTATGAAATTTACTCCTCTGTGCCCTTCCAAGAGTAGGAAGAACCCTGAGAGCTGTGGTACTGACAGCTTTCTTAATTGTTTTGAAGGTGATTATCCACCATGTCTGAAAAGCATTGTTGCATTTTACAGAGGATGAGATAGTAATAGAAAAGCATCTTTTTTTTAGTGTTTCTGGTCAGTATAAAGTGATGTAGTTTAGCCTCTCCATGGTTTTGGAAAGCTAGTATTAGTATCTGTTTAATTAAGTTGCAAATCATTTATTGAGGTTCAAACTATTGACATTGCACAGATAATTCCTCTTGCATCAGTTTGTTGGAGAGAACTAAATGCTACCCTGAATAGTCAGTTATCTGTCAGACTGTTTTGTGCCTTGCAGAGGGCATAGAATACAGGTGTTTTCCTTTTGTAAAATGAACCTATTCACAGTATATGATGAATTTATGGAACAGTGAACAACCTTTGCGAATATGTGAACAGTTTAAAAATATTGATTTAAATCCTTATTTTATTCAGCATGATTCTCTCAGAATTGGAAACTCATGAAGATGCCTGGCCTTTCTTACTTCCTGTAAACTTGAAACTTGTTCCTGGTTATAAGAAAGTTATTAAAAAACCTATGGACTTTTCTACCATTAGAGACAAGCTAACTAGTGGGCAGTAAGTAAAAGTATTTTAAATTTTACTTTTTACATTTTAAGAAAATGTTTAAATATTCAGCAAAACTTTAAAAAGGCTATGCCAACTTGAAATACGGTACATTAAAAAAAAAAAAATCAAGTCAACTATTTTTATGTGCCCTCTCTGGCACCTCTCTACTTTCAAAAATTCATAACTGTTAAGGTCTGTCTTTGCCGTATCTAAGCTGAAATAACATGTCAGGTGGGAGGACCTGTGGAACTGACTTCACAAGAAAAAGAATAGAATTGCCATGTTAAATGCACAAAATCAGTCAACAGGAATAACTTTTCTAATTGTGTGGGCTTTAAGCTAATGGAGTCCCTTTAAATAATGCTGAAGTGTGTTGGAGTGAATTGGTACCACTGTTGTGGGGTAACATTCCAGACATTCCAGTAATGGCAGTTGATCATTTTCTAGTCCTAGAATTAGACTGCACAACTTCTTACAAAGATGATGATAGTACCTTTACACTTTTAATATTCCCGTTCTCCTTCCTTCCTTATTACATCCCGGTGCTCTTATGACTCCCCAACACCAAAGAAAACTTTGTCATCCATACAGAAAACGATGAACCCTTTTCAGCATCTGTCAGCACCACGCAAAGCAAGTTTCCTAGGATGACACAAAGGGCTTTTTAACCTCTTGAGATTTTTCCTCCCTTATGCCTGAGAGCTTAATATATTCCACATGCCTATTGGTAGACTTGAGACTTCTACTGTATTTCTTTTTTAACAATTGCTCTGAATACTGGAATGCTATTTGGACCATGTGTGTTCAGGATAAGAAAAAAAAAAAGACAATGTTAGAGGGTTAATCCAGGCAGCCTAATCATCCAGTATACCTGAATGTTCCTCTTTTAGATAAATGCAGCTGTACTCAACACTTCCTTTGAAAGGGCTTAAACCCAAGAAAAAGATGAATAAGTGGAAAATACCCATAGTGTTTTAACTAGAAATCTGTTAAAGGGAAAATGGAAGCTAATTAAAAAAAAAAAGTTTGTTTTCCAATATAGACTTGAAATTCTACCTTACAATTCTTTTTAGTACAGTAACAAAAACAACAGTGAAAGAGAATTTGCTTACAATGATGTTCAGTTTCCTGAAAATATTTAAATTTGAATTTAAAAAGTTAAAGGTATAATTTATTCATTTAGCATTCTGTGACTGATTATAAATTCACTGATGTTAAGAGTTCTTTTTCATGTAGTTGAAGTATTTTTCTCCTTTGGCTGTCACTGTTCCAAAAATCATTTACCTTTTTCTTCTTTCAGGTACCCTAACCTTGAGGCATTTTCGCTAGATGTCAGGCTTGTTTTTGACAACTGTGAAACCTTTAATGAAGACGATTCTGACATAGGCAGGGCTGGCCACAACATGAGGAAATATTTTGAAAAAAAATGGACAGAGATTTTCAAATTGAGCTGAAGTTACCAGAACTCATTTTTCTCCTTTAAATGAGGACTGATAAGACCAGCAATGTGAACTGTAGTTACATGAAAGTGCAAGGCACGTGCATAACTAATGACTGTTCTCTTTCCTTAAAAATATCACAAAAGAGTGATACTGGTTCTAAAGGCTTCACTCCTACAGCAACCATGGCCCCTTGGTTATTGGTTTGTATGTTTTAACAAACTAATTTAGGTAGAACAGGGAAGCACACCCAAAGAATTTCAAAGAAAGGGGTGTTATAGTGCAATAGCAATTAAAAATATATCAAAACGCACTGAATATTCAACCACCAGAGCTCTACTTGGGGAAATGGTTCTTTTTCCCTTTCAATAAATATCTATTTTTCATTTTTTTACTTTGTAGTTTATTTTTTAGTGAATGTATTTAATTTTATGAATTATTTATGATTATACAACATCCAGAATCTTCGTTTTCTGTGAAAAGGAAGAATTAGAAAATTGCTTTAAATCTTGAAAATACAACAAGGAATGTTTTAAAATATAAAACAAAGCCAAGTGAAACTGTTTACACTGATGTGCTGTAAAAGCACTAAAAATTAAACTTTACTGTAGAGTTACAAGTACATTTATATATATGTTGCTGCATCACTTGTGTAGTTAAATTGTATTTCAAGACAGTGAAGAAAAAATTGAGACGTGTATATACTGTTCATTATTGTTTATATTAAGTCTTGTTTTAAATATGTATGATGTGTACATATTGTTTGCAGACATTATTGTTTATGCCTTAGGAGGACAGTAGCATTTTATTTTAGTCTTAAGATAATTACAGCTATATGGCTTGTACAGTAATTATCCTCTACCAACACTGTGGAGTCTCCTTAATCTTGGTAGTGCCTGCCTTCAAAACAGGGTGTAGGGGATATTGGTTTTCCATTTTTCTATTTTGTTACATAATTTCAAGCCACCACAGCCTCAATTTCAAGTATAATCATTTGTATTCATGTGGAATAAAATTGTGATGATTTCCTACGCACACAGTATTTTTTCATAGAAACATTCCCCTCCATTTGCCTTGCCCCATAAATAACAAAAAAGACATTCGTAACCACTGTGTTTTATCTACTGTGTGTTGTGGTGGCCTGTTGGGGCAGATAGAATTTTTTTTTTTTTTGTACTAATGTAAGAGTACTTGAAGTTTTATTTAAAAGAAATGTTGTGGAAAGGTAGCATTCCTTTTCTTTTCTTTTTTCATTTTTTCCCTTTTTTTAGGAGTGTTATTTTACACTAGTATGTGTGGCACGTATACAATAAACGGCTGTTTTGCAAACCAGATTTTCTTGGCGATTTTAATATTTCAAATCCTGCGTATACAGGAATGTTTTTAATAATATCTTGGGAGTCTTGCGTTTAACATTAAGTTCGTTTGATGCATCTAATTCTCCTGGCCTTTTAATGGTAACTTGAAGCAATTGCCAGGCAGAGTAGCAGTTCTACCACCTACTTGAATGAGCATAGATGACGCGGCCTTTAGGTGTAACCAGTTGGCTGCCTAGTGTTTGACCTCTTTCTGCCAGTCCTGCTTATCACGTGCATTCACGCTGTAACAACAGTAATGTAAATACGTACCACATTTAATGTTTCTTAAAAGCAATGATGATTATATGGTTTGGGTTTTTTTGGTCTGTAGAAGGGCATGAGTCATAATCATTGTTCTGACTAAAGAAAGTAGAATTGTAGATGAGTGCTGCAGAGCCCCAATACCTAAAGCTGCCTTGACAAGTAATTTTTTTATATTTTAAATTAGGCCTGCCAAGTTTGAGCTTTAGTCTTGTTTTTTATACCCCTTCACCATTATATTTTCTCCCTCTGCTGAGAGAGTGTCTGGTTTTTAATAAAATTTTTGTTTGTTTCTGTTGCCCTCTCCAGAACGTCTTGTTGAATGTTGTTTTTCTTTTCTCAAGTCTTGTTAGAAGAACCGGTGTTACATAAAATAAAAAAATTCACATCTGGATATTAAAGCAGCCTTGCATTCTAACACTAGCTCCACCACTGACTGCTTCATGGCTTTCCTCTTCATCACATTTTGGAAGATTTCAGTTAAAAGGTCTGCTGGTATGTTTCAGAGATATGAAGAGTAATCTGCATTTAGAACATATAACAGTAGGCTTGTAAGAGTGTTATAAGTATGCTTAGATTATTGGCAAAAGCATTTATTCGATGCAAAACAATTGTTTTTATTTTATCAGATTCTGTACCGGTTAATGTTTTATCCCCCATAGTAAATCTTATAGTTTTCTGGAAAGTTAGAATAGAACATTACATACATTACGGCCACATTACATACATATTTGCATTTTTCAGCTTGTATCCTGATTTGACTGTACAGCTAGGACAGTTAAGGAGCTTGCAGCTATGATGAGAGGTGAAGCTTGTCTCACTAACTTTACATTACCAATGTATTGCTTTCCTCACTATCAGCCAGTATTTTCATTCCAATTTCAATAAAATTAAATTTACAGAATTATATTTGAAAAGTGAGCCTGAATCATAAACATGCCATTATATGTCTTCTTAGATAAGATCAGGGTTTTAACTACTGGAAAAAATGTGCTTAATTTTTTCTTACTTGCTAACCTTCTCTCCTGTTAATGTTCCCATCCGTCTGTTTTTGTAGAGGAAAAGTCCAGTGTGCTCTCTTCCTTTCTGAACGATGTAAGCTTATCTATTTGGAGAATTTGGAGAATTTCTTGACAAACTTTTGAACTCTTTATTTTAAAATACCATTAATAGAGAAGGTCAGTGAAGAGTTTTCTGGCTATCACTTTGGATTCTATTTTGTCTCTTGGCATCTCTTTGAAAACAAATTGGCTGGCACAGAATCAGGTGCAAATTAAAAGTTATAGTTGTTGTAAACAAAATATGTATGTTTAAAAAGAGATTTATTGCTTTTTCTTAAGTCTTTTTATATGACTTGATTTCCTAATGACAGTTTGTTAACTGAGCAGCTGTACCCTATGAATGGGCACAGACATCTGAGGAAGCATCATGAATATGCTGAACTGGTGGTCTAGGGGACCTTGTTCATTAGGTTTGCATCATATTATCCCTAGATGTTCTAGATCTACCGAAGTGTGCCTGCAAACTGAGCACTAAAGATGGAAATCGAGAACAACACAACTATGCTGTTTGTTTGATTTTGCAACTCTTTGTAGTTCTGAGTTCAAGATAGATCTAAAAATGCAAACTTTTTCTTTAATATGTATGCTTAGAAAAACGAGCATCTTTTATCACACAAATTTCTGTTGACTGTATTGTCCAAAGTAACCATGGCTTATAGAGGCTACACTTCTGTGCATGCTGTTGTTTCGCAATTTGTTATTGAGTGAACAATTTCGAATTTCCCAGGTGCTACTTGTGGACCCCTCTTTAAGTGGAAGCCGTGGGCTTCGTGAGCTGCCACGAGCTGAAGGGAATGGTGGCGACGGCTCGGCGGCAGCGGGGAGCGCCTCGGCGCTGAGGGGATCTCCTCGCGCCGCCCGCTGAGCGCCGGCCGTACCACGCTGCTCCCGCCCGCCGCCTCGCGCTGGGGGCGCCCGTGTGGCCGCACCGCAGCGATCCTTCGCCGATAAGGAAGGAGACTGCAGCGTTACATGGATGCAGGCCACCGCACCGGGAAACGAAGGCGTTTGGGAAAGCGTCGCAGGCGAAGCGGCGGGGGAAAAAACGAGAAGCGGCCAAACGCCGACGCCGACGTTGCTTCAGTGCGGGGA
Source organism: Cygnus olor (assembly GCF_009769625.2). Lineage (NCBI taxonomy): Eukaryota > Metazoa > Chordata > Aves > Anseriformes > Anatidae > Cygnus > Cygnus olor. The sequence goes on along the minus strand of NC_049174.1, from coordinate 40,383,910 downwards.
CGGCGGGGGCAGACGCTGGGCGGCGCAGCGGCGCGGCAGGCCCGAGGCCGGCGCGGGCTCCAGCCCGGCGACCCAGGCGGCGCGGAGTGCGCGCGCGCAGCGGCACCGCCGTGAGGCGGCGGGGCGGAGGGCGCTGCCGGGAGGGCGGTGCGGGCCCTCGCGGCGCGAGGGGGGGCTCGGCCGGGGCTGGCGGGGCGGGGCGGGGCGGTGCCGTGCGGACTGTCTCCGCTGTCCCGCGACACTGCGGTGCCCGGCGGCGGCGGCGGCGGCGGCTGTCGAGGCGGGGCCCTGCGGCCGGCCCGCGGCGCTCCGGGCAGCCGAGGGAGGGCCTCCCCCGAGCGCTCTCCTGAAAGCCGTCGGCAGGGCGCAAGGTGAGGCGCGGGCCTTCCCTCTGAGCGGCTCCGGCGCGGCGGCGCCGTGCACGGGCCGTCGGTAGCGCCCGAAAGCGCCGCAGCTTTGTCTGTGAGCGACAGCGGATGGCTCGGGAGTTACGGAGGAAATGGCGGCTGCCGGGGAAGGCGATTCTGCAGCGCTGTGCGCGGGGACAGCGGGCCGCGCTGCGCCCTCGGCCGCTGGAAACTGCCGACTCCTGCGCCCTGTCCTTGCTGCGCGGGGGTGGTGCAGCGAGGCCCGGAGGTCTCGTAGCAGCATCGAGGCTCCTCAGTTTCTCGTAGTGGAAGGAAGTAGGCAGGTTTTCTCTGTACAGTCAGGAGATGATTTGCTGCTGCTTAGGCCGCTTAACAGCTTTAAAGAGAACGGTAATAAAACTGGGACGATCCTGAAGTTAAAATAGCCAGTATTTAAAGACCTCACCTATAACTACAGCAGCGTGCCGTACGCTGCCTGAAGGGGGCAATTACTTTGCCCTTATGTGTACGTGTGTGTTTATATATAGATACACACGTGTGTGTACGTACATACATTTATGTGTACGTGTGTTTGTTCATATGCATATGTATGAGGAGGCATATATAGAACTAAACGTGTCTATATATGTGGGTAAATATATATAAAACCCCACTTTCTTGTTTGTGGTTGCCTCTTAGGTGTGAAATTGTTCAGACTGAAGCAGTCAAATGACAGTCTGACGGTTTAGATGCTAACTCCGTTTGAATGGCATTGCTGCCTTTATCCATTGTAGGCACTTCCTTTTGGCTCTGTGCTGCCTTTTTCTCCAGAGGGCTGACCACGGTCCTCTAGCATGGGGGGGCACTGGCTGGAATGTATGTTTTAGGGGTTTTCCCTGACCTCAGTGGCACAACTGCTTGGCTGATGCTGAGATCTAAGCTGGTCCCGGCAGTCTTAAGTACTCGGAAAACATACATGGGGTGCCTCTTTTCTTTGGTTGTTGTAAGGAGAAGCAAATGCAATTTCAGGAGTGGTGCAGATTCTCATCTCCCTTTTAATATTCGCACTTTGACTTAAATGTGTTACTCAGTATGCAATGTTTGTTTTACATGAAAATCAGCTCAAATCTTTCATTGGCGATGCAAGCCTGTTGTTAGTATTACCCTGAAGTGTTGCCATCACTGGCGTTGCTGCCTAAGCGTGAAAGGTATCAGCAGTCTGAATTCAAATAAGAGATTCAGGCCTGGAAAGGAAAATTTATCTTGGACTGGTCATCGAACCTTACTGCTCACCTATGTTAGGCCTGCAGACAGGAATTTATTTAATCTGGTTTTATTTTAATGGTTATGCAAATTTCTACTCAATAGTACTGTAATAAACAAGTGCTCTCAATGCTGTATTCTTAAAAGGAATAAATCAACTGCTAACCCTTTTGTAAGATATAACTCATTAGAACATTTCAGCAAACTTATTATTATTTGAATAATTTCCCAGAACCTCTTTGGTACTGCATCATGATTAATATATTTTTTTTGGTCACTGATGACTTGCAAACCTACTTTTGTGGAGGTATAAGTGGGAGGAGGAAGAATGGTGAATACACGTGGGTTTAGTTGCTGAAAATCTTTATATAAAAGCATAAGATAATTTTCTTGCATGCTTTTGGTATAGTGGAAGTATTTGTCTTGGGTCTGTACTGTACTTACCTTCTGTTATTGCAAAGGATAGTGGAGGATGTGTCTCATAATAATGAATTAACATGAATAAAGAGTGACCAGTGTCTTTCACTGTTTGCCTCTGTAGGACTGTCCTAATATTTACATTTTACTATAGAACATTCTGAATAGGCAACCCTTGATTCTGTGCTCTGTTATTTTGTTTTTGCTGTCTCTACTTTCATCTGTTTAGGTAACCTTATAAGTTTGTTAGTGCAAGGCTTACCATTTTGCCTCTGTTACACCCAGCACAGCGGTGCCTCATCCTGGTTGTGTCCTTTGTGCGCTGTAGTATGTAGACATTAAATATTTAAAAAAAAAAAAAAACAACAACTTTTTAAATTCAGATCATATATATATCCCAATCCCATGTAGAAAGATATATTTGTTTGTAGCAAGTGGTTTATAAGTTTTTCACTTGGTGACTGGCCTCTGCAATGCCTACTTACTCCATTGTGTCTAGTATAGATGCAACAGCTAACAACTTTGAACAGCAAACATCTTAACGTAAATAAAAGTTCTGGAATAAGCTCTATCGCCAGTGCCCCCAAGCTAAATAGTTATTATGTGAGCTTGCACATTGTATTGCAAAATTGCAAATTGACTTAAATAAAAGTTCATATATGTTAATTCTAACTGATTCACAAACTCCTCATCTTGTTGCTGTGGATATTCTATGCTTTAAGTTGAAGATAAAAGCAATGCTTAAATGAGAAATTAGTCTCTGCAAAACATCTATTTTTTCCTGGAGAAAGTATCTTGTTTAAGGAAGTATGTATGATTTATGAAATAGGAGAGACTAACTGTTTTAACTTGTTTTTCAGATTTTTTTCTTTGAAAGTAGATAAAATGGCGACATTAATTCACACTTTAGCAGATCACAGCGATGATGTCAACTGCTGTGCCTTCTCACCATTGCTCTTGGCTACTTGTTCCTTGGACAAAACAGTTCGTATTTATTCTTTAAATGACTTTACTGAGCTTTCATACTCACCTTTGAAAGGTCATACATATGCTGTCCACTGCTGCTGCTTCTCCCCATCGGGACACATTTTAGCTTCGTGTTCAACGGATGGTACTACCATGGTTTGGGACACTCGCGATGGTCAGGTGCTGGCAGTGCTTGGGCAGCCCAGTGGCAGCCCGGTTAGAGTCTGCCGATTTTCCCCGGAGTCCACGTATCTGGTGTCAGGTGCAGCGGATGGGAGTGTAGTTCTTTGGAATATGCAGTCATTGAAAATGTACAGGTGAGTGCCAAATATCTTTTCACAACCTTTTTCTCAATGACAGAAATATAAGTGTTATTCTTTTAGTAGTATGCTGTAATGTGTACAGACTTGCAGACTTTACACCTCTGATTTATGTGACAAAGAAAAGGGAATAGGATGTTGAAGATCAAAAGATTATAAATAGAAGTGCCAAGTTTTGTTTTGTTTTTTTTAAGTTGATCAATGCAAACTCAAGAAGCTTGAATTAATTATGTTATTTTTCATCTAAATCCTGTTGTGTTTTGTCTTTTTAAATCCATTGATTTAACATGAAATCAGGATGCATTGCATATTGCATGCATCTGGTTTCTAAGCAGTTGATCAGCAAAATGTGGTATGTAATATACAGTTGGTCAGTGGAGCCTGACTGTGTTGTGTGCCTTAAATTGCATTATACACGGTCTTTTTAATTTAAGTATTTAATGATGTGGCTGTTTGAAGTCTAAGAAGGTCTTAGAAGCTTGATGTTGATCCAGCAACCAAAAAGGCTGGAAGGTATTACCATAACCTATATTATTTCAGGTTAAGAAGTTAATGGCAACAGAGAGGCGTATTAGAGTTCAATGAGTTAAGTATTAGAATCAACATTTCACCTGGGTTTCCAGAACATAACTGTTTGAAACAAAGCTGATGAGCATTTGTAGTGATGTTGCATAGTTAAGGGAATGAACCTTTGGGTGATCTTCATAATCCTTCTCTTTGTCGGTAAAGTCTTCAGGCCAGTTATTGTGATTTACACTTAGGCAAGACGTTATTTAAGTTGTAGAGCATCAATCGCTCAATATCTCTCTGAAATAGAAAAGAAGTTAAGAATTTAAAAGAATTTATGAGATGTTCCACTCTGGTCCTCAGGATAAGGGAGCAGCCACTTTTTTTGTTTGTTTTATGTTAAACCTCGGTCAGGCATGTTATGCTTTTGTGGCTTCTATCTGCCTTCTACAGCAAGGATTTAGATGTGAACTGATTTTTATTTTTTTTTCAGAATGATTGATTGTTGTTTTCTGATATCCTGTAAATCTAGAAACATGTCTATAAACAAGAATCCTAATGGATTCTTGCCACCTCTGGAACTGGAAGAGTTTCTTTAATTTTGGAAACTAGTTTTTGATTACATGTTTTTTTATCTTTAAGAAATATTGGGAATGTCATTTGTTATCATTCTGATATCTAAGGGTTTATCTATTTTGAGGTATTATTAGTGAAGAACTTTTTTATACAGAATGCTTGTTACTGAAGGGGAAAAAAATTAAAAAGTAACTTCCTTATAATTATATACTTTTAATATATGCAATGATGCATGTTTTAGACCTACAGCCTAAATTTCCTTCTCATTGGATGATTGATGTATAGTGACAATGTAGAAACTATATTGTTGTTTTGAGCTTAAATTATTCTGATTTGGTGTTTACATTGTAAGAGAACAAAAAAGAACATGAACATTGCTTTCCTGTTCACCTCACTTTAGTTTTACAAGTTCATTTCAAAGTGCTAACATGCCAACAGTGATCAACTTAGTTTTAATTGTATATATTTTGGGGATGTGTGTATATATATATATATATATATATATATATTCAGTTGATAAATTCCCTGAATGATTATTTGCATTTGTAATTGAAGGTACAAAAGTGCGCCTGTCCTGCTTTTTCTCTTAAAGTTGAGATCAATGTTACTTAGAAATTATCAATGTGCTTAAAAATTACATCAAGGGTTTTAGTTACTCATCAAATGTCACTCTGTGACCCTCTGCTTCTTTTGCAACATTTGAGTATGTTGATGCTAAATGAGAGCCTTTACCACACTATGGTGTCATTTTACTAAATATATGGATGGTAATTACAAGATAACCAGTTAGTCCTTATTAGCTGGACTGTTGTAATTGACTCTCCAAATTGTGAAGAAAATGGCAAGTTAAATCATCTTTATGAAGGGTGTGAACAAACTCTAAGCAAGTTAATTTATGTATGTTTCTTAAAGTGTTTGCCATTTCCTGTTCAGTAGCAAGAATACTGATATCTGACCTGAAAGTCATAAAAGCATACACATTTGTATCATTCACTTTATTTTACTGTTAAGTTTTCAGAGTGGCATCTGTAGCTTTTTCTGTGTGAAAGAATGAAAGTTTTAAAATCTGGGCTAAGGAAACAGAATTGTATATATGAAAAGGGCAAGCAGTGTAGTGTGTTTGCTAGTATGCTTAATGATCAAATTAAGGGAGTCAATAATTTTTTGGTTGTCCTAGGTCTGGTTAGAGAGAACCTCAGGCAAGTTTATGGACTTGTCGTCTGTAGCATTAAGTTTGACACCTCTGGCAGTAAATAAAATTTTTATCAGCAAGAGAGAATGTGCAGGTGTTCTACGAAATACCATGACAGAGTAAATAGGACTGAGATTTCTTGATGTATGACTATTGCTTATGTCTGTGACTTTTTTCCTAGGCTTAAAGATTCAGCTATGCACACGGGGTCTGATTTAGTATCTATTAAAAGGAGTGAGACACTTTCAATTGACTTGACATTACCGTCTGATAACCCAGAGGATGTTAGATTGACCCTGCTTCCTTCCTGATACATTTGCATATCTGCTAGGAATTTTTGTATATGATCAATTTTTACAAAGTACTTTGGCTGGCTTAGTTAAAGTACAGAAATCATATATTTTTAAATTTACCTTCTCTTGTCTATGAGTGATTTGAATTAACCCTATATCATAAATCACAAAGTATTCTACTCAGCTACAGCTAATCATAAATGTTAGTAGGTTTTCTGTTTTGGCTTTAAAATCAACAGAGGAATTGTGGGAGTTGTTTCCCCCCTGTTTTTACAGATGTGAGTCCATATTATGACTGCTGTATATTTATCATAGACTTTGAAACCTTATTCTGCCATAGATTTTTAACAGTGTATTTTGCCTGTCACGTGGTAAGTCCATTATATTTGTCTTTAGTTTGAAGCTCATTTTATCGCTCAACTAAAATTATTTTACCTTGGAGTGTCATCTCATGTTTTTCCTCCTGTAGTCAAAGAGCAGGCCCTGGTTCCTGCAACTCTCCTTATTGTGCATCTCATTGCAGAGCTGGAGAGAGTTTCTCTGCCCTCCGTTGCCAAGTTCTAAAATGCAGGGCTTAGAACAGTTTGGTGTATTGCATCAGATTGCATTTTAGAGATCAGTTCTTCAGAGCATTACTTCTAAACTCAAATACCATATACTCTTGCTTTTCAGATCTGGGAGTGTTAAAGATGGTTCTTTGGTGGCCTGTGCGTTTTCTCCGAATGGAAATTGCTTTGTCACTGGATCATCATGGGGTGATATAACCATTTGGGATGATACAATGAGATGCCTATATAATGAAAAAGCACATGATCTTGGTGTTACCTGCTGTGATATTTCTTCACAGCCAATTTCTGGTTAGTCACTTGACTCTTCAGGGGAGGAACATGGGAAAGAAAGAGTGATTCTATTTCTCTCTAGCTCTTATTTTCATTAGTGCTTGAGATAACAGATGACGTTGGGAGGAGCTGATGTTTCACAATATTCTGAGTACTCTTAAGTAAAAGTAGTTGTGAGGCTGATGACAAGGAATGTACTAGGTCAACAAAGTGATTAGCTTGCTTATGTTAGCTTTCAGTAGCTAATTATGCTGTCAGAGTTTTGAAAAATGTTTGGGCAACATCTGTAAGAGAAGCCTATCTGTCAGGGCTGACAAAGGTGTTAGAAGATGCAGTGCTTGATTACCATTACCACTTTACTTGTTCTTAGCATGCACCCCCAAGGTTAAAGCAGTGCAAAGAACTGTAAAAGCAATAAGCCGAATGCATGAGCTGTGGTGTGTGAATAGATTGTTTTCCTTCACCTGACTTGGAGGAGTCTGGGGGAGAAGTGAGCCCGGGATCTCATGTGTCCCACTAAGACGCAGTACTGTTCAGGTGTCTTACAGCTGTTTTAGCTGACCTTGTTTTATCAGCTGCATTTCATTTTTTTCTTTATGTGCTTCTCCATCATTGTGATGGGCAAGAACTTAGTTTTGTCTTTTGAGAATGAAATCTGATTTTCTAGTATGTACTTGGGTATTGAGATCAAAATCATAAAGCATGAGTAGTGCAGGTCTTTCTCAGGGCTGCAGTGCATAATCTGTTCATTTTTCATTCATGTCACATCTGTAGGGCTTTCTGTGGGACTGAAATAATTAAAACTTAGACCTCTTTATATATGAAAATATAGATACTAAAATTTCACTTTAAACTACTGGCTACCTCAGGGAAAGCTTTGCATTTGTGGACACAGGCTTTTAAATGTACGTAGTGACGCCAGCTTACTGCATGGTTGTGTGGGAATCCTGAGGAGTTGCATGTCTATGTCCCTAGCTAGTATAGTGGGAAGAAACATTTGTACAAACAAGAAGAACCTCTATTTGAAACATCCTGTAGAATTAAGTGCAGTACAGGAAAGTGTCATAATCAAGCAATCAAATATTGGCAACTTGGAAATTTTTGGAAATTCTGAAATTTACAAGTGTATGGAAAGCTGTAAGGTTAATTTGTATAATTTTTATCTGGAAAAAGTTTTTAATACAGAGTTATGAGATCTCATAGTCAACTGCTTTTATTGGAGGTAGGGAAATTGCACAGAAGTCTCACTGTCTGACTTAGCAAGAAGTGATGTAACTTGTCTTAACAGCCTTGTGCTTTCCATGTCGATTATGGAGACAGCATGGTCTGTGTAAAGGTATGTAGACTTCTGTTTACAGAGTACAGGTGAGCTGCTCTTTCAAAGGTACTGAGAGTTACAACCGAGCAGACACTGTGTGTTTAAGCGCTAAACACAGCAATAACAAAATAGTACATAGCAGGGAGAAGGCAGGAGAAGCAGTAGGAAGAAGACAGGACAGAAACATTTATTATTGAAATAATGTCTCCATCTTTCCTGGTGAAAACACTACCAAAAATCTTTCATTGTGGACTAAGAGTTGTATCTGAGAACAAAGGAAAACAATGAAGCAGATCGTAGTGTCATTTCCAGTGCTCCATTTCCTGGTGAAATTATTCTTGGGGCTTAAAAAAGTATGTCACTGGCCCTTCATGCTTCAGCCTATATGCACCAAGATAGAGAGAAATAGGGAAGAAAGCATAATCATTTTTAGTTTCATTTAAACCATAAGTTATTGAAAAACAACATTATTCCTTTTTTTTTTTTTTTTTTTGTATTGTTTAATCATCAAGGAGTGAAACTTCTGGGACTACTGGCAGATTTAACACATTATACAATACAAGCAGTGCTTATCTGGCACAATAAAATGTGACTTCAGATTGAGACTCTCTTTACATGCTTAATTTGGAGCAAAATTGGAGCCAGAGTGTCTGTATGCAGAGTGTCAGTGCTGCCCTCCTCCTGAATGAGCAAACTTCAGTGAAATTGCCTAGTGATTCTGGGTTAAAAAAAAAAAAAAAAAAAAAAAAAAGTAGATCTTGCTAAAAATGTTTAGTGTACCTTAGTGGAAGACAGTGTATTCCTCTTCTAAGGTATTCAAAGAGCTCTGCATGTACAGCACTGTAATACCCTATTAACAACTTGGCAACATGTAAAATGTGGCCAACTCTGTGCATTGTGACAGAATTCTCATTCTGTCCATTTTACCAAGAAATGTGCTTTTACAGTATGATAGCTAAGGCATGCTACTCATCTCAGTATGAACAAGCTCTTGCACTGTAAAATCCTAGCAAAAATGAGGCATTTTGATGTTTGACAGATTTGAAGCCAGCCCTAAAATCTGCCACAGCTGAAGTAGCTCTGATCGTTCCTGTGAACTACAAGTATGTATAAGAGAATTTTCTGTTGATAACCAGATGAAACTAAAACTACTCTTTATGTGGTGGAAAACAGAGGTGAAATCTCAGGGGTAATTTTATAAGATGCTTGACTGTAACTATTTTGACATTTCCAGTAACTACAAAGCTGGAAAGATGAGCACTTATTTAAGGTACTTGTATTATACTTACATTATTATGTTAGCATCTGATAGAGTTTTCTGATTTTCAGCCTTAAACCTGGTGATTCATGTAGGAGTTTTAAGACTGCTACTGGCAGAGGTAATGCCATTGAAGGAATGTTGTGGTGACTTGCGTCAGGCTGGTATGCCAGCTCACTGGAGTAGAAGAGCAGAAAGAATTTGGCTAAGAATAATAAAAAAAAATGTTAACAGACAGAAACAACACCTTTAGAATGGAACTTGATGATAATTCAGAAATGTTCATATCCATTCAATAGAGAGGGGAAAGCTATGAAACTATTGGTACTGTTGTATTTCATCTCATCATCATACTAATGCAAGTATTTCTCAAGAGTGGTTAGATAGACTGCAGTCATGAAACAGTTTATAAAAAATGAAACACTCAGCAGACAGAGGAACCAAACACATACCATCCAGAACATGTGAAATAGGAAAAACAGTAGTGCAGTTCTGGGCTTTATCTACTTGTTCAGGAAACAGTGTAACAGTGATATCTGTTTCTTACTTGCAAATGTTTTTAGAACCTCTGCAATTATTTTTATCAACACTTTTTAAAGTAGTACTGAGATTAAGGAGATTTACCAAATTGTGTATGAATGCTGATGTAATTTACTGATACACTTTGATTTTTGTTGCTTCTGATTCCCATTAATATATTTGAATTTTATCAGATGGTGAACATGGATCCATATACTTCCAGATGGCTTCTTGTGGTCAAGATAATAAGGTCAAAGTCTGGCTTATTTTGTTTGCAGGCTCCTTAGGTTTGTATTGTGGCTTTTTTTTTTTTTCATAATCAAATGTCTTAACTCTTTAGTGACAATTTACAACTAAGATCAAATTTATACTGCTACCATGGATTCACAGCCAAACTAACCACACGTTGAAAGTTTTCTTTTGATTGTTTTGCTGGAAAACAGCTAATGCATGCTGTGGTTTGTGAGATTGGGCCCTATAGCTTTTTATTTAGTAATCTCTTTAGCAATAATTATAAAAGTAAAGGTTAAAAAAAAAAAATCCTCCAATCCTTTCCACCTTAACGTCTTGATAAATGTTTGGTTTTAGTTAGTATTTTCACCTTTGGTAACCAGTATAATTTCTGCTGTGACCATCGGGCAGGTTGGTAGTTTGAAACCTCTTAATCTGCCAGGCCAGAGAAAGGTTTCATTTCATCGTTCAGTACATCTTGGCCTTTTGAGCAAGAGCTGAAGGAATGAAAATGGTGTTGGCTCTTCTAAAACTGCAATGTAAATGTGTGACTGTTACGTAGAGACCAAGCATATGGGCAAAACCATCTCCAGTGAGAATTTCTTGTCATCTCTTCTATATGGAAGTCTGTAAGGATGAATGTTGTATGTAGGGATACACAATTATCTAAAATACTGTTAGACATGGTAAGACTACAGAGTGAAGAGGTCAGAGAGGATGAACTTACGTTCTCTCTGTGATCCTTTATCCCCTTCTCTGTAGGCAGTATGTCACAGAGTCAGATCTTTTGAGGCAACTTTAGACTCCTGAAAGCATGTTGTTTTAATGCCTTGTCAAATATGTCCGTATGTAATAATTTACTTCTTGTATTTTCAGGTGTTGAATTAAGATACAAATGTACATTGAGTGGACATTCTGCCCCAGTTCTGGCTTGTGCATTTTCTTGTGATGGACAGATGTTAGTTTCAGGGTAAGCAGTATCTTGTACTTGTTGAAATTTCATGTAGGTGGCTGTCCAGTCTACACTTAAATATTGTAAAACAAAGTTCAAACGCGTTGCAGATTTCAAAATATATTTCCAGTAATTATGGCATCGTTCTTTGACCTCCAGAACTAATGAGGTGTCTTTCCAATTGGTTTGCATCTTGTGGGTGATTGAGTTTGAAATCTAAGATGTTGCAAGCTCTGTTCTCTGAGTATTATAATGAAATTCATTTTTTCTGTGTTTACGTGGCTTTTCTTGTATGTGGATACTCTAACATCTATTAAAAAATACGAATTTACATTGCAACCTTACCCTGTCTTTGGGACACCATTTACGGTTTTTCTTTTCCTTCTCACTCACATTTTTCGGGAAATTTTTAGAAACTTAAATACCTTGAAATTTTTGTCTTTGACAGATTTGATTGAAAGTAGCCATTGTTAAAAAGGTATTAATTGATCCATATTCATAGTATGGCAACATAGGCCTTTTTCCCTAAAAAGTGCATGATCAAGATATCTGTAGACCTGTTTTTTTGCTGCCAGCCCTGTACAGAATAATGGTTAAGACCCAGATTAATCGTGAACCATCAGATAGAGACTAATATGATTATTAGTCTTTGTCAGAGGGTGATAAGGGAGTTGCCAATCTCATTGCATGGTCAGTTGCTATTGTGTTTGAAAGACCCAGGGTGGTGGAGGTGAGGGGAAGATTCCTGATGAGTTAAAAAATGAAAATGTCATGCTCACCTCTGAGGAGGACAAGGCAGAGGACCCAGAGAGCTACAAGCCAGTCAGCCTAACTCCAGTCTCTGGGGAGGTTGTGGAGCAAATCCTGGCAGTGGCTTGGAAGCTGCTTCCAGGTGCAAATGTTTGGGAAAAGCAGCAGGAGCTGATCGAGGGCAAACTGATCCTGACTGACCTGACCACCTTCTGCGATGAGGCAACCGGCTGCATGGCCAAGGAGAGAACAGCTGTGCTGTACGCCTTGGCTTTATCAAGCCCTTCGGCGTGGTCTCCCATCGAAGTCTTACACCCAGACTGGGGACGTGTAGGTCAGGTAAGTGGATGGTAGGATGAGTGGAAAAGTTACTGGACTGTCAGGCTGAAACAGTTGTCATGGTGAGCAGTGCAAAGTGAAACTGGCAGCTGGTTGCTAGTGGTTTTCCTCAGGGATCAAGCTGTTGAAAGAAGGAATTTTAAATAAGGTAGATATCATCATTTATGGTTTTATGAGTATGAATGACCACATGCTTTTATTCTGCACTCTATGAAGAAAAGTGCTTGATCACTTCTAAACTGTCCCACTGGCAACTTAATCTAACAAATCAAAGGATTCTTCTCTAAATTTTAATCATCTTTATTTTATGAAGATATTTTAAACTGAAATGGGGAAGCTGATGTCTTGTGAAGGAAAAAGAAAGGACCACAACAGCAAATAAACGGAAAACTATGCAAAACACAGAAGACAATAGCTTGAATATAGAATATAGGGTCTTCTTCAGTATTTGAAGGTCATTCTGAATGCCTTAAGTTATTTTATTTTCCATTAGATATGTGGATTATTGTTTTAGATTACATTGTCATAATTGAAATATCTATCCCATTCAGCCTTTAAGTGAATACTGCTGTCGTGGTAAATAACTATGCAATTTGTATTTCATTAAATATTTTGTGATTGATTGCATTGCATAACTATATTTTATGGATCACACTGCAGTACTTCCTCTAGTTTGATTTGGAAATGAAAAGGTTTCAAAATTAAATAGAAGTGCTGAGAGTAGGTAATGGATAGCCAGATTCTGTGCATGATGCAGAGAAATGTCTGCATTACAGATACTTCTGGCAAAGGCCTATTTGTACCTTACATACAAACATAATTTTGTTTGTAGGGCCAGTATTGTTGGCCAGTTCACATAAAATTTGTACAAGCCCTCTGCAGCAGAAATTCTTATGGAAGTGCGAAATTTTGTGTTTTATGTATTAATTTTTATATCATGCTATAGGTGTAGCTAACCAGTGTCATTGTCTTAAGCTGGACATGGGTGGAAAGGGTTTAAGTAGCTTAGCTTTCCATAAATTTCTGTTATGAGCTCTGTTAAGAGCTGTGTTCACTGTTCTTACTTTACTTGTGGAAGAGGTTTTTTTGTTTTGTTTTTTCCCTTCTTTTCTTTGTTTTTTCCCTTCTTAATTAGGCAGCTTGTTTCTTTATGGCTCTGTGCACCACTGTAATGTCGATGTGTTTTTTTTTTAAAAGGTCTGTGGACAAGTGTGTCATAATATATGAAACTGTAAGTATAGCATAGTGCAAGATCATTCTTTGTTGTGTTGTCTTGAAATATCAGTGCTGTTTCTCCAATGTCTTACTAAGATAAAGAATGTTAAAGAATAGGAATTATATAAACCCAAAATATTTACTGTGTTGTGTTGGTTTTTTTGTTTGTTTTTGAGAAAAGTAAGTTTGAGGATCTTGAGAATCGATCAATCTCTCTCATTCTTTATTTATATCTCTTTGAGGGTTTTATTATTTTATTTCTCTACAGTGCTCTACAAGACAGTATTATTCAGTGGACTCCATGCTTTTTTGTTCTTCGTGTTGAGGTAGAAGGGGGTTTGTTAATCTCAAATTTCATCCAAAGCAAGAATGACAGTACCTTTTGACCTAAAATCAGGAATAGTGATCACTGAAATCCTTTAATTAATTATATATAAAGCACACATAAAACAGAAGCATGATAAAGAATTCAAGAAAAATACATTAAATACTAATGTCCTTTCTTAAAAATATACTCTTCAGGTATTTTGTGTAATGCTATTATTAGATCCTTTGAAGTTCACCTGTAAGTGGTATTTACATTTAGTACTTTACTAAAAGTACTTTAGTAAAGTTTAGTTTAGTTTAGTTTACTTTACTAGTTTACTTTTACTAGTTTAGTTTACTTTAGAACAAACTTTAAGCTTCTTCAGCTTGCTCTGCATTTTCTGTTGTATTGATATAATTTTTCAATTAGGGTTTTTGAAGGGTGGCCTTTTTCCAGTGAATTGAACAGGGGACTAGGAACAGGAAAGTCAAGTTACATATCTGACTTTGCTGCCAATCAGCTTTGGCAAGGTTGTATAACTTCTCTGAAGGTAACTTCTGTCATATTACAAGAATAATATTTCTTTTTGGAATATTTGAAAGTAGTTATACAAATGAGTAATTTTTTTTAATCTTCAAGATTTAAAATCACAGATATTCTTTTTTTTTGCAGAATACTGGCAATATACTTCATACTTTGTCTCAGCATACCAGGTATGAATTCAGTATGATTATTCTGTTTTACTATTAATAAATAAAAGAAATTAAATCCTTTTCATGTTAATTTTCACACATTTGTTTTTTATTTGTAGATATGTTACAACTTGTGTTTTTGCACCATGTACTGCCTTACTTGCCACAGGTTCAATGGATAAAACCGTGAACATATGGCAATTTGACAGTAAGCAACCCTGTGCAGGTTAGTGTTTGGAGTATCTTTAATACGTTCTTTAAACTTAAAGCAAAGTATTGTTGAACATCTCCTGAAGATGCAAAGATCCCACTTTTACTTACATGCAGTTAGTGTGTAACCTAAGAACTACGTGGCACAATATTTATTTTTTCTCTGAATTGATCTTATTAATATACAAGGTATATTCTCTCTCTTTCTCTCTCTCTCATATGTTAGAAGTATATTATCTTCATTCATCTTTTCTGATACTCTCCATTTCTTACTCTCTTAAATGACAGTATTTAAGACATGGGTGTTACAGAGACTGAAAGACTTCTTGGGCAAGTATAATTGACAGTGAGTTAAAGAGAAAATATGCTAATTGCAAGCATACTTGTCAACAAGTACAGCTTGCCAGTTGTTACAGATGAAGAAACACGATAACTAACTAATGTTACAAAATAGATGAGCATCTGAAGTATGCGGGGCAAAGATACGTAGATCTTTGTTCAATACACAAAAGTCTGGAGTTTGGTCTGCTTTTATAAGGAGGTATGAGACTTGGTTTCTGTGATTGCTGATGCTTTTCAATATTTTTAGTTCAACTTCGACAGAAATGTAAGCACACGTGAGTTCACAATCCTCTAAACTTTGGAAGTCAATGATAGAAGATAAACCCAAGTGATTGTCCCCCATTGAAAGAATGTCTATTGAGCATCTCTTTTATCACATGCTGGAGAATGTACAGTAGTGAGAGCACTTGGAAAATGTTCATTACTGCCATAGTTCCTAGCACTGTTTTTTTAATTGTTGTTTTGTTTTGTTTACCATCTTTTATCTTTCCTTTACAAAGGAAATACTGTAGAAAATGAATCTGAGGTGGCTGTTCAGAACTGGTCAGAGGATGATGTTTCAGCCTGGCTTTGTGCACAGGGCTTAACAGACCTTGTTGGGCTTTTCAAACGGAATAACATTGATGGCAAAGAACTCCTGCATCTTACAAAGGAAAGTCTGACTAATGAATTAAAAATTGGTAAGAATGTGGAAATTCAAGTAGTTTGTAATCTTGTGAGTATGTATGAAATTATGGAGTGAAAGTGAGTTACGTGTTCCATGCATGGATATGTTTTCCCTGAACTGCGTTTTTTTTTTTTTTTTTTACTGTAGCTAATCAAAAACAAAAAACAAACCTAATGTCACATTATTCAAAGTACTCTTTCTTTGTGTTTGCTTATTCCTAGAGAAAAAAAAAAGCACATCCACCAACAATGCCATGTTAAGTGGTCTTACCTGCTTTTGTTTCTGATTTTTAGACTCGATATCAAGCTGTGGGAAAGTAATTTCAGGTTTTGTACACACTTAATGATTCTGACTTTGGTAAATAGGGTTCTCCATAGTTTTTACGGTCAGTCGGTAAAAGTGCTATGTTTATAATACTATGTGGTCAACTACCTTGAATTTAACAGTGAAATTCTTCAGAGTGCAGTTAGCATAATAGAAAAATACATGGTATGTTTAGTTTTTACTTACTATGGAGATAAAGCATTAGACGTTCACATTTAGTAAGGATTGAGCAAAGCTTTCCAAGCTCAGACACTTTGTAATTCATCAGGCATCCTTTTATTTAATATGTTGTGCTGTCACTATTGCAAAACTGTAGTTAAATCTTAGAAGGAATCACAGGGAAATGCCATATTCTGAAATAAGAAACTTCGGTATGGTGAACTACACAGGAACTTTCAAAATGTAAGTTCTCTATTCACTGTAGCTAGATTTAGGTGTAAATTAGATGTTGGCATGTTTGCCAAAGTGAAATCAAGTATAACAAAAAGCTGAATGAGACAAGAAACATTTTTAAAAATACATTTTTATTTTTACAAGTTAGCATTCTTCCTCGTAGGCAGACTGCTCCCCTCCATTATTAATTGTTTTGTGTGTGCATGTGCGTGGTGTTGGTATGTATCTGATCATAGTATTTCTGTGCATCAACTAGCCTTGTTAAATTAGAGAAATCAATAGAGATTCTGGGAATCTGTCATGAATTGCCACCCATGAAAGACATGTAGCTCTTCGTTTCTGTATACATTTTCCTTAACATCGGAGTAGCTTAAAATTCTGTTGCACCAATCACCAGCTGAGGCTAATCAGATAATGCTGACTAGAGACACTGATGTATCTTTATTCTATCTGCTCATTCACAAATGAGTGCCTGTGGACTAATCAGTCTGAAAGAAAACAAGGCAGCACAGCACAACTGTAATTGTGCTTTTAGTTGTATTTTAGATTAGAGAAAGATGGAAAAAAGCTGCAATGTAATTAAAAAAAATCTTAACAAACACAAGCTCAGGCATTCTTCAGTTGTCCCTTTGTAAGACATAGGACAACAATGTTGTACAGCAGGTTTAGGGTATTGTAATGGAGAGATGTAAATGACTTTTTATGACAAAAGCTAAACTGAAGGCTAAAGAAAATCTTATAGATTATAGTTGTTCTCAAATTGTATGTCCTTACATTTAGCTTGACTGCAAGAGCACACCAGTCTCGTGAACTCAGGAAAAAAGCAATCAGTTCCTGTAATGTTAATTGTATTCAGTTTTTTAATCTGTAATTATTTTTTTAATCCCTGCAAACATAGTCACTTTACCAATAGTGTTGCTTTGCAGCACATCAGGCATTTAGAGAGATGACTGTCATTTGTGGCTTCTAATTCATTCTTTACACTGTGCTGGCTACTTTTATTTTGGATCTTTCCATTATATGACTTGTGTTAAATTTAAAACAATAATTATATCAGTTTAAATGTTTTAAGCTTTTAAAGCTGTGTTGATACTCTAAAAGATTTTTTCTAAAGTAACATTAAAAGTTATTTTAAGATATTTTTTTTTTTTTACGAATCTTTTTCAGGACTCTTCTGGCAAGGTGTTTTGTTGGTGATGTTTTTTTTTTAATCTGGTACCTTTGGAAAGTACACGCTCATTGTGGCATGGTACAGTAGGCGAAAGACAGCTAAGCAGTGAATGGGTACGATACTTGTCATGCAGCAGAAATAAGCTTAGCTAGGAGACTGACAGAATATCTGGGACCAAAGGGTTTGTCAGAAGGGTAATTCTGCAGACACAAACTGTTTATGAAAATAAAGAATGGAACACCTACAGCTGATATTTGGTTTTGGTCTTGGTGCTGCATGCTTTCATTTCATAAATCGGCACTCATGACTATCACTTATAATAAAGGTGAATATGTGATCCAACTATGCGTCAGCGAAGATACTGTTCTGCCAGGTAACTGTGGCTTTGCAGCAGTGTTGCATTCGCATTTGTTCTACCATTTGTTTTCATTGCTCCACAGAATTGTTGCAGGCCAGCAGCAGGCTGCTGTTAAGCTGGTTGTAGGGTGTCTGGGTGTCTGCGGACTTTCCCATATGGGGGGGTGGGGAGGAGCTGTGTCTCCTGTGGCACAACAGCCACCAAGTGCAAGACCTGACCTCTTTGCGTGACATTGCAGTGTGTTCACTTCATGTACATACAACTTTTCAGAGTCTCTAGGCCTGCGCAGTAAAATCCTTCAGAAAACTGAAGAACTGAAGATGAAAATGGTCTCTGTTTCTGTTGCTATCCCTGATGAGTTCTTATGTCCTATAACTCGGGAGCTTATGAAGGAACCTGTCATTGCAGCAGGTATGTCGTTGATGAATATTGAACAAAATGAATATGGATGTGGGAACACAAAAAAATAGGCCTATCTGATCAGTTGTAGAAAGATAAATTGGTCTAAGTACCTATTACAACAAAAATAGGACTATGGTAAATGGTAAAATTGCATCACTAATACAGAGGAAAAAATTGTTGTGCAGTTCCCGTAGTATCAACTTTACTGATGAAGCAGTATACATTTTTTTTTTTTAATGGTCCTTTCTTTTTGTGCCTCTGCAAGTTTGTAGTTAAAAGCCGAATTACAGAGTCATCTTGGTAAATGCACAATGGAATTGTGCATATGGGGGGGGGGGGGAACAACAACAAAAAATTGGCTCATTACTAATTTAGCACACCATGTATATAGCACTTAGAAGTTTGTACAGAAGGAGGTTTGTTTAGGTGCGACAAGATTCTGGAGTGAGAGTTGCAAGAAGCAGCATATGTTACGTAGTTATGAAAAGCTAATGTTTTGTAGTTCTAATCTTGGGGTGGAGGAGTATCATCAAAAGACCATTATATTGTTGATGATCTGTAAACAGTAACTTCATAGCTTTGAGATACCAGGCCAGACTTGTCAGAGTCTAATCATTCAGTACCTGAAAATGTTTGCTGATTACTAGAGTGAGAAGCATTGCACTTACTAGGGCTTGAGCCTCAAAGCAGTAGCAGTAGGGGGATAGTCTTCTGTCATTTTGAAATAAGGCTATATCGTTTTAGAGTAGGATAGTTTAGCTGAAAAACACTGCCAGTGACTATTCACAGATTTATTACAAAATCAAATAGGCATTTTTAAGCGAAGTCACTGACCTTTCAAAATAAAATGGTCACAGTGTATGTAATCCATTATAATACGTTACTAATAAATATTGCCTTGCTACCATTCAGTATTTGTGTATTACGCTGCTGTCCTGAAAAGTGGTATTCCTGTGCATTTTAGAACACAGGGCAGGCATATACTGGGGGTTCCTCACACTGCTCTGTTATAGAAGTTAAAAAAAATGAGGAATTCCAGAAGTGTTCCACTTTGCAGCAGGAAAAATGACACTTTGTGGCAAGATGACAGGTGAGGGAAAGTATAGGATTTGGTGTTAGGCATGTCCGTATTCACTAGCTGCTTCATGGTTCTACGTTATCGAACTGAAGTTTTACTAGTATAAACACAGCTGACTTTAGAGATGTGGGCACATTTGCAGGTTCAAATTAATTAGAGGAATTTAGCTGTTTCTGAGATTAGAAAGTAAGTGCAGTGAGTTAGGAATTTTATTTAGTTCAGTAAGCTAAGAGTTAAGTAAAACTTCTTTTATGCTTCTGCTCGATGTAAAATTTGAAGAAAAATAAAAGGCAGAATTCCAACCTACATAGTGCGTTACCAAATTGACCAGCCTAAATAAGATTTTTCCATGGTAAGTGGCTCATATTCAGTAAAAAAGAAGGAAAGACTATGGTGCAGCCTAGTGTTAGGGAGTAAGCTCCCCACTCTAAGGGAGTAAGCGTGTAGCTGTAAGTTAGGCTTGTTTAGGTACTGACAGGAAGAGCTGAAGGCCTGAAGCCAGACAGGTGCCCAGGGCTAAGTGGGGACCCAGCTCAGGGCTGTAGGGCTTGGGTCTGGCTGAGGGCTAATGCTTGGTGTTCACTGCTGAGCATTGCACAGCAGCAGCAGTCCTTGGTTGGGTTAGTTATTAGATATTACTGAGCTTTTATTTATTACCTATCACTTAAGCTGAAATAAATTCTAATACTTTCAGAATGTATTTTGGTGCTATGCAGAAGCATAGACAGAAACTGATTTCAATTTCAGACTGAACTGTTTCTATTCACTTTCAGCTTTCTCTTTTTGTCTAGAAAGGATTCCTTAAATGAAAAGCATTTGTAAAAAAGTTACTCAAGAGCTTTAGAGCCAGCTAATTGGAAGTATTTAAAGTGTGATTAAATCTAACAGTTTTATTATCCAAAGGAGCGCAGTAATTTTAATACCATTGTGCCATTTATGCAATTTGGTAAAGCACAGTTTATTTATTTATTTTTAATTATTATTTTAAGTAATGTCACTGTTTCAATGCTTTTTATACATGAAAGGCTACAGGCACAGGGGACTTGGCTAAGAGCTCTGATGATTCCTTTGACAGCCTTGTGATTAACTTTGTAAAACACTTCTAAAGCATATTTTAAGGTGTAATTAGTGATGGGAATAATTCAGCTGAGACGTCTTGGTTTTTTCAGTTATCAAAACCTCACAGATATATATAACTTATCACTACAAAATAATGCTTATTAGTCTAGAATTACTTACAGAATCATGTAGTTTTAAGCTAGGATTTTAAAAGTTGATTTAATAGGTAATATTTAAAGCTGACTGCCTATAGTAAAAATAAGTAAATAAATATCAGCTCTGGAGACCTAGTACAAATACCTGTTACTGGCATGCCTCTGCTGATAGTAGATGTGAGGCAAAGCTCCATGCAAACTGAAATTACCACAGTAGCAAAACATAAGCGTACAGGTAGAGCTAACTAAAAGAGAGCTATCTGTATTTCATGTGTCCTGGGTCATCCCTACCCTATACTTCCTGCAAGTAACTCGGTACAGCTGTATAAAAAGTGTTACTTTAATAAACTTAACCATATGATTGTTCTACAACTCAATTTTCCTGTTTGGACATACTGGTTCACTTCCATCACTTACTTAAATATGTAAAATATGTATGGTGTAACACAGCACCCAAGCACCTGTAATATAAACTTCTGATGATGGATTCTTTGCAGATGGCTATTCCTATGAAAAGGAGGCAATGGAAAATTGGATCAGTAATAAAAGACGATCTAGTCCCATGACAAATCTTCCTCTTCACTCTCTTATGCTTACACCAAATAGGACCCTGAAAATGGCTATCAGTCGCTGGCTAGAGACTCAGCAAAAATATGGTGAAACCACTTAAGTTTTGAAGTTGTTTATTAAAATGAAATGAAATTGTATGTAGCTAACAGAAATAATTGCGTCAGAAACAATGGGAAATAAAGTTTAATTCTGTTTTACTCTAGCTGTCATTTCAATCTTTATACTAAGAAAAGTGTGTCTTAATTGGTGGAAGCTGCTAAAAAATTACTGATATTTTTTTTAAGTTACTGATAATTTTACTTTGTAGTATTTCTGTTTAAGAAATCAAACATTCAGATTCACAGTTTTTCAAATAAAGTTTTCTTAAAATTTTCACTACATTTATGAGGCTTTGAGTCTTCATTTTGCAAAGTTAGTCTCTTCCAAAAGTTAAGAAATACCAAAGTATGTAATTTGTATTTCTTTTTCTAATAAAAAAAAAGTGCCATCTCTGTTCCCTATTACTGAACATGCATTTGGAAAAGCTGGGAGAGAGATTTTCCTGTAACTGTCAGTGCCACAGCTGTATTAGTAACTTTTATTTTGTATGGAAAAAATACAGTAGCTGTGCAAAAATAGAACTACAGGACAAGAATAATATAAGACTTGTACAAAATGCCAAAGAAACAGTGAGCAATAAATAAGCTAAAGCATAATAATGTGAACTTAGAAAAGAATTTGTAAAAATGCATACGGGTGTTTACAATGTACATACAACACTGTACACAAACAAGACCTGAAAGTGACTACCTCAAGTTGACCACTCCAACCAAAGTACAATCATAGGAATGCCACTGCAGCTGTTTATTTTCAGAACTGTGCCAATATAAAACCTTATTTCCTCTGAAAAAAAACCTTCACAACTTCATCCAATAGAGCAACTGCACATACACTTTTCCTTCAACTGTCATCTTCATTCCATTCATTTCTTGAGTTTCCTATCACAACACTTACTAAACATGTCATTGTTGTACCTCTTTACCTGACTAAACAAACAATATATAATTTTGCTGTAAAATAGCACCCAGAGGTGATTAAGTAAACTATATAAAGTGCGGTTATTGTTAACATGCCATAATATTGCGTTACTCAGTGCAATAACCAATATGGTCAAAGCCTTTCAATACACATGCAGCTGTCACTGTTTAGTTTACTTGATTGCTTCTTGTTACTAAAAATAGCTATATTTACATGTCAAAACATGGCTGCTTTAAGCTTACTCATACACAAATTATTTATGCTTCCTAAATGTACATCATGCAACCCGAATTAGAGCCCACTAGAAAAGTGATAAAATACTATCTTTGATTTAAAAAACCCATACATATACAGATCTGAATTTTCTTAACACTGTTCCAAGAAGCACTTACGCATTATAGAGGCACGATTATGATGTAAGTAAGTAATGAGATGTAATACAACTAAAAGCCAAGATTAAAGCCCTATGTAAAAGTAAATTTGTATGTTCAGGGTAAAGTGTAATGGAAAGAATTTCTTTGCTTGAGGTCCTAGTTTAGATGACTGATGATTCTAGGTGATGCTTCCTACAGAAATTTGCTATTCCAGTTACTATGGCTGTTCTGTGATGGTATGAACAGCTTAAAAGTGGTTGTACCCATGATATACTGGCCAACTTGGACTATGTACTCAAACTCGAAAATGGCCAGCCAATCACTATTTTGTATCGACATAATACCCTATGATGTTATGAGCAAAGTTTTACGACTACATAATGTACAACATAATATTTACACGTTTGATTCGATGAATGATCGCTTTGGTTTTGTAGAAGTGACATGACTTAAATGGCCTTCCTTACTGATGTGAGAGTGTTGGTGTGCTAGAGCATCTGGGTATAAATGCAAAACTTGCCTAGATGGTCTGTTGTCTTGACAGCAGGCAGATGTTTGGCACTTAATCTCCTCCTGTTCTTTAGCTTGCATACCATTCTGGTTGCTGTCTCCTGGGGCAATAACAGTAGACGTTTTAGTTTGATAGTGTTTGGCTGAGAACTGGTCAAAATTTGAGGACTGAATGCTCCCAGATGCAACATTTGTTGGTAATCCATCTGATGCTTGAGAGTGCCATGGGCGACTGGATTGATTATTCTGCTGCTGAAACCTTGCAGTCTTATCCATAATGCCCATAAATGGAGTATTGCGAGGTCTGTATTCAGCAGCAGTACCCTGAACTTGATTAACTTTATTCTCCTTGAGTCGAACATCTGGCCCTATCCCCTTAATACTATCTGAAAAACTGCTAGCTGAAGTTAAGCTGCTGGTTGAGCTGGCAAGAAGCATACTGCTGGATGGAGAACACGAAGAGACACCACTGGTTACAGGACTTTGCTGTCTTGCTTCACTGAAAGTCATAGTAGGGGCTGTTGACATGTCAGTGGTTTTAGATTTACTTGCAAAAGAACGAGAAGAGAAATTCTCATTATGCTGTGAATGGGAACACTGGCTGGACATAAACTTCTCATTGTACAGCTCAGAACTAGGACCTGTGGAAATACTTCCGGATGATAATGTGTTTGTTCCATCCAAATGCTGAATTTTAGAGTGGCGGACTGGCAAAGGACTTTGGGAAAGATGTTGAAAATTTGATTGCGTTGTCTTTGTACTACATTGACTACTTCCCATTTTTGATCCAGGCTGGATGGAGCTCAGGTGCTGATTAGTTTTTACAATCTGTGCTTGTTTTGTTGGTTGCACGATTAAGCCTGGCTCTCTCAAATATTTATTGCCTGTTCTGCCTTGAGGGGACACAGGTCTAGCTTTCTGCTGAGCACCGTCTTGAAGGGTTCTGGTGTATGATGAAGTAGCTAAGGAACGTTGCAGCCTTTGTGAAGATGAAACAGATTCATCAGGGTGTGGCAGTTCTTCCTCCCTTTCTTGAGGACCAGAGTTATTTGCACCTTGTATAACCTCCTCCCCCTCATTATCAGAGTTGTTAGTTTGCTGTACTGACTGTGGAGACTGGTGCTTCTGGTGCTGTGTTCTCTGGAACTGCTTGCATTCCTCTTCCACTCGAGCCAGGAGACGTTTAATTTCTTGATTGCTAGGACACAGTTTTGTGGCTTCACGTAAATCAGCAAGAGCAGCAAGTAGCTTTCTATATTAAAGAAAAAAAAAACCACAAGATTTGTTAGTAAAAGCCTGGGATGAATTTGAGTCTCAGCATTGCCTACTACTTATCCACCTCCACCACTTACAAAATGATGTTCTGATTTGTCATCTCCTGCTAGATGCGGTGACAAGAAAAATTGGATGTTATCCAACCCAGGAAGTTCTACAGTAGAAGCACAGATCCAGACCTAAACCCTTCCCCTTGAATCCCAACAGTCTTCAGAAAAGTGAAGCAAATAGGCACACCTCTCCCTAGGCTTTGCCATTTTTTTTTTTGACTTTGGTATTCTTCCTATTTAAAAAGATGGTTTCTCCTCCTATTGTTTTTTTATTTTGAACTGCTAATGATTCAACATATTCTGTCCTATAAGAACACCTGGTTATTCTTGGTGATAAATAATGCAGTGCTGGCGTTTGGTGGTAGACTATTGACAACATTCTGCTGAGTAAGGTGGAGTAGCAGTCCTAACCACTTAGGACTTACAATTATAACCCTTACAATTAATATAGCTCATATCATTATCAATTTGTTACTTTCTACTTCCTGGACTGTCTAATAATTACCTAAATGAGTATTCAATATTGCTTTTTGGGCTTGGTTAGTTTTAGTTGATACAGAGATGTAATACAGATGGAAAATGCACAAAGAAAATATTTTTTTCTTTGTAAATTCCAACCAGAACTAGTGGAAAACACAGCTATTGAAAGTGTTACAACGTTAAAAAAAAAACCTGGGTGGATTGATGAACAGAAACATTACCGGCTGTTCCTCTTGGCTCTTGCTCTGGCATAATAAGCTTCGTAAGACTTGGGTTTCAGGTCCAATGCTTTGGTAGCAAACTCTTCAGCCATACCAAAGTCCTAAGAATTTAAACAAATGTACTCCTTATACATTGGCAGTAAAAGAAAGCTGCATGCTCTTCATTCATGGTACTGTTTCAAAAGTGCAGATCCAGTATAGAAAGTCACATTTATCGGTTAAGAAGAACAGACATTTTCATAAAGACCAAAAACAGACCTCATCTTGGTAACCTCTTCTCTTATGTCCAAGTGAAACTGACTCCAAGGTAGCTAAAAAGCAGTGTTAATATAGCTAAAATACAGTTATTTTCAACTCACAGATGTTAAAATGCTAGACGAGACTGCATGTTTAACGGGATAAGTGAGCACCTCAGATAAAAAGGCTCTAAAATGTCTTTTTAAAAATGACTAGTTAAAAACCTAGGAATATAGAAAAAAAACAAGGAAAATATGTTGTACTAGTCCAGGTTTGTTTGATAAGGTATGTGACAGTTTTAGAGAAGAACTATACTAGATCTAATATAGTTGGTCTTAATTTAATAAGAACAACATATAATAGTTCAGCTAAATTCATGGTTAAGCCAAAGACTGGAATTAACAAAGCAGGATTGAAGTTGGGACAAAGATGGCCATGGAAGAGATGAAAGCAGAAGCCAGTCTAATTTTAATAATACCCATGCACAGCACACGGTCTTCATGATACCAAATGATACTGAGCATGACAGTGCAGGAAACTGGAAAAGATTATCATGAAAAAAAATAATACAAGTCCCACATCCTGAGATAGCCATGAGCAGGTTGCCCAGAGAAGCTGTGGATGCCCCATCCCTGGAGGTGTTCAAGGCCGGGCTGGATGGGGCCTTGGCCAACCTGATCTAGGGGGTGGCATCCCTGCCTATGGCAGGGGAATTGGAGTTAGATGATCTTTAAGGTCCCTTCCAACCCAAACCATGGTATGATGGTATCATGCAAGAGCAGAGTAACATGATGAACTTAAGCTTTAGATGCAAGGTGATGCACTGTAGGATTAGCAAAATGTAAATAAGAGTTCATCATTTGAATACAATGAGAACCTCACTCCTTCCTTCCCTCCCTCCCCCTCATTGGTCACAGAGTCACTTTCAAGTACTGGTTTTATGAAACTGAGAAGTGCAGTCTGATCTAGGAAGGCATCAGGAGGGGCGGGGCCTCTCAAGATGGTAGTTGTACCAGAAAAGGCAAAGTGATAGTGCTGCAGTGCAAGGCAGCAGCAGAACTGCCTATGTAAACTCCTGGACGCCCATGTTTATATGTTCTTCAAATTGACACAGATGCCAAGAACAACTTAAATGACATGGGAAATAAGTTAATGTTTCAAAAGAAGGCCTAGTGTAAAGTGTATTTAGAAAATTACAAGTTTTTGCTCTGATGGTCATTCAGGTTCTTACCAGCCATCTGATACACTGATGAAGGTAGAAAAGAAACAGCCAGCACATAGAATAAAGCTGTAGTAGTAGGTTATGCTGTTTGATAACAAAGGGTGGTGGCTGTGGCAGCATTTTCCATTTAGTCTTTTAAAAGTACTAAAAACATCCAGCAGTTTGTTATTCCAAAATAACTGATTACATAAGAATGGCTGTGATAGTTCCCACATGGCAACATGCATTCATCTTATGAACTGTCCCCATCTGTTGACACAACAAAGCCCCAAATCAGGATACAGTGAAAAGAATTCTAAAATAGCAAAAATACATGTACAGTGCTTGGACAACGTACCAATGTTTAGTAAAAGAGAAATCCTAATATTTTGGCCATGTCCAAATCTTTCCCTTGACGATAATGGTTTGAAAGATTCTGCACACCCTCGCCCGTTTCTGCCCTTTCAGCACATCAGGATAACCAAAAACCAACCACAGGAGCACAGTAGCATCAACATGTAACACAAGCTGTCAATAATGAAGTAGAACAGAGGTCTAGGATTCCCAGTGCTAGAGAAGCAACAGATTAAAAGCAAGAGCTTACATTTGTTTTTCGTCGACATCGTGATAAATTTAAGTACAATGAAACTCTCAGCTCATTGAACGCTTTCATTTCTTCTCCAAAGCCTTCCCTCGGAAACTTCCTCAAAGCATACTGATAGCGCTGTGCTGCTTCCTTCATCTTACCTTTCTACAAATTTAGGGAAGAAGAGGCTTTTCAGAAACTCTCAATATTACAATAAAGAATATTACAGATTCAGATAACTCTATTATCCTTTAGGCTAAAAGATATCTTACCTTCAAAGGTACCTGCTTAGATATAAATCACTAAAGTCATTTCAAGATCAATGTAACCACATTTATATTTGACATCTACCAACTGGTGCGCTTCAAGTAGAAAACACAGCCAGACATTTATATATATATAAAATATATATATTTATCTACCTATATATTATATATATATATAATATTTGTTATCATATTTTATATACAAATATTTATATATTATTCTTATATATGTGTGTGTCTGGCTTATATAAACCAGACATATATTTAAAAAAATAATAAATATATATTATTACACTTACACACAAAGAGAGAACTTGAGAGTTAACTAGAGTTTGTCTTTCTTTCTAAAGTCATGCCTTTAATGGTATTTCACCAAGGTAGTACTTGCATTAATACATAATACATATACTTGAAGAATTGTTCTGGTATATCTATAATACTGTATGATAAAGTTCTTAATTTTATTTATTTATTTATTAAAGGGGGCAGTCAACCATAGTTTATTATAGCTCTAAGATGTTTCTAATAGATCGTGTCTTTAATCAGGAATGGTGTACCCTTTAATCAGGTGGTGCTACTGCAGTAGAAGCTCTGGCGAAAGGAGGATGGGGAGAGGGAGAAAGAGCCGGTACAACATTCACACGTGCAGTCCAGCTACTCCCAGCTTCACTTAGGTGTCTCAGCCATGATTAATTGGATGGCTGAATGTATAAATTTAAAGCAGTGAAGGATCAGTCTACTTTTTAACAAAGGTTGGATAATAAAGCTAAGCCATCCCTCAGGACTACTTGGATGATCCATGGTTGCATTATGTTCAGACTCTCCAAAAGATGCTTGGAGAACATCTCTACAACAAGCTGAAGATTTGAGGCAGTTCTGCTAAAACCACTGAAATCTTCCTACTATGAAAAGATAGCAAATCTTTCAGCTGACAGAAGAAGATTTGTTTTCTCTTAATGGATATTGTAGGAGTTAGTTTATTTTCATAAACATTGTTTCTTTTCATTTAATTAAACGTTCAAAGTAGTCATAATTTACTGTTGAAACTGACATATAAAATATTTAAGATTTGTCTTGCTTATGTTATTCAACCAGAAAGCTGAGAAGTAGTTACTGTGTACTGTGAATACACTCAAATACGTGCTACTCTAATGGATAGTTATCTTGCAGATACTTTGGCAAACAAATATATCAAAGGGTATTAGAAAAAGTTTAATAAGCTAAATGACATACCATAGCTCTAGCAAGTCTACTCAAAACTAAATGGTCTAAAAAAAGGTATCAGCAGGGGATACAACCTCTTGTAAGAAATTGTAAAACATATTAGTACCAAGCCCTGCCGTGCTAATCTCTGGTCTCAAAGTCCAGACTAAGTCCAAGCTGCAGAGCAATGTGAGGAGAAACTGAAACAAAACAAGTTGGTGCCGGTGACACTGTGGGTGACACCTTCTCCTCTAACAACCCGTGACTCATATTTAATACACCACTAGATTAGTGTGGCACAGGAGAGGCCTCCCAGGGACAACAGAATTGCCTTTGCTGTATTAACTGTTATCCTTTAGGTTGAAAGATATCCCACCTTCTCATGAGACCCTGGTTGGAGTGCTGTGTTCAGCTGTGGGGCCCCCAATGTAATAGGAAGGATGTGGAAGTATTAGAACGAGTCCAGAGGAGGACCACAAAGATGATCAAGGGGCTGGAGCACCTCTCCTACAAAGACAAGCTGAGAGAGTTGGGGTTCTTCAGCCTGGAGAAGAGAAAGCTGTGGGGAGACCTTATAGTAGCCCTCCAGTACCTAAAAGGGGCCTACAGGAAAGCTGGGGAGGGACTCTCTGTTGGGGATTGCAGTGATAGGATAAGGAGTAATGGCTTTAAACTAAAAGAGGGTACATTTAGATTAGATGTAAGGAGGAAATTCTTTGCTCTGAGGGTGGTAAGGCACTGGGACAGGCTGCCCAGAGAAGCTGTGGAAGCAGCCCCATCCCTGGAAGTGTTTAAGGCCAGGCTGGATGGAGCTTTGGGCAACCTGGTCTAGTGGGAGGTGTTCCTGCCCATGGCAGGGGATTGGAATTAGATGGTGTTTAAGGTCTCTTCCAACCCAAACCATTCCATGATGCTGTGATTTTTTAAGGTACCTGCTTGTATGTAAAGCTCTAACCCCATTTCAGGACCAATAAACTTGATAAATTAATCAGATGTATTCTTAAGACAGAATTTGGATGAATCTAAACAGGTCCACCCTGATTCACGATAGTAAAGTCTCAAAGGTACCTCTCCTATGTTATGCAAGGCCATGAGATTCAGATCAAAAATCAAAGATAAGGTGGCAGATATTTGAAGATCCTTATTAAAAAAAAAAAGCAACTGCAAATTACAAATCTTATAGCTAGAACAGACTTTGAATGATGTGAGCATAAGTCATTCTGCTGTGTTGCACTAGTGAAATAAAGGAGGTGTATTGCAGAGTGTACAAAAAACAATTCCACTCTTCTGAGCAAGACATCACCACTAGTAAAGAGAATTTATCAAAAGAGCTGTCACTTTCCTCATTCTATATTTAAATAGCATACAAAAGAACATTACCCTGAAGTAAAGGATATGCCTATACATTACTTAATTCAACAAGGCACTTTCAAATGAGCACCTTATATTCTGAGTTGCTTCTAAGAAGCAACCAACTGACAAATGTCCACAGAGCAACTTGCTCAACTGAAAGAAAATACACTTATCCATTAACCATTGTTGTTGTTCTTTTAATTACCGTACTAGTTTTAAATTATTATTCCTCAAGGTTTTCTTAAGGTTTCCTGATATTGTGAGAAACAAAGTTGTGTTTTGCAGTAGAACGTGTTTTTGCAGTGGAAAATTCCACTAACCTTGCATATTTAAAAGTGATTGTGCAGACATGACAGTAGCATAGCAGCGGGGAGTATGTTAAGCAGGTAAGGGGAGGATCCTGCTGTCCCAAAATAAAGAGGATAGCTAAGAAAAACAGGATGAGCAGTGCAAAATCAGTAAAAACAAATCACAGGCCCTCTAGTCAAGAGAGAAGAAGGAAAAAGAAAAGGAAAAGGAGAAATTAACGGTTAGTCAAATAAAATTGTACATATAGGGTATAGTAATAAGCATCAAGTAGTTTGTGAACCTGTAGTACTCAGCCAATGAGGAAAAAGTCTACCTACTTTGTACAGTATATTTCCTTCTTCCATCAGTTTCTGCAGCAGAATAAGGAGAATATCGGGTTTTGAGGTGGCCATTGCCCATGCTGCGTTTCCTGAAAGTTAAATTTTAAGGATCTCTGACAAAGGGGAAAAAAATTGTTTTTTATAACTATTTGCACTGGAAAGCCTAATCCTACTTTAGTGGATATTCCACCTTCATGAAACAACTATTATTATATTTTAAGTGTGTGCACATGTATATTTAACATACATTCATATCCATACTTGTCCCCTACCACCCCACATAGATAGCAGACAAATATGAAAGGGTCCAATTCATTTTTCCCATGCTCTAAAGCCAGTATAGGAAAGGATGAAAGTCCATGGTGAAGCACAGGCCTAGATAACGATCTGCATTTAATCATATTTAGTAACCAAATCACGATTTAAACGTATAACAGATTTAGTAGTCATTACATACACAGATGCACATGTACTTGCCCACTATAATACAAGACACAGACATACTTTTTGCCTACTACTTGCAAAAATGTGTGATTCTAAAATATATTTAGAGAATGTTGTTTAAATATAAAACTTCTTCACCTAAATCATTAATAGTGGCAGAATTAAGGATCATTAATAGCATAATAATTTTTTTCTTGTTTAAGCATATCATGACAGAGTAACCATGTAAAGACAGACTCCTCAGGCTCTCCATCATCATATGATGAAGAAAGGAGCAGAATAAGATTACTTTCATTTCCTCACTTCTGAAGTGGAGACTTGAGGTCTTGAGTGCCTACCTCTAAAAGAAGGAAAGAGATTCGTTTCTCTTGAGTGGGCATCTGCAAACCATACTACCTACAAAAATCTAGCACGTACTTCAAGATTTATTTATTAAATCTACTTTACAGAAGTGACAGCAATTCTAGCAGAGCAGATAATCAGTTCTTCCCCTTGAGTATGGATAGGTTTACTAACCTAATTTAGCTCCTTTTCTCAGGAGCATAACCACTACTGATGTATTACGACATCCAATAGCTCTGTCCAGTGGCCGCATGCCACTGTGGTCAACGTGCTCAATCATTGCTCCTCTCTCTACCAAATACTGCACCTGTAAAAAGAAATAAGACAAGCCTTGTAACATTATTCTTGGTAGGAGATGCAGAACAGTGAAATGTTTAATCTACCACCTAATCTTCCTTGAAGTATATTCAATATATCTTGAGTATGATAAAGCCACTTAAAATCCATTGAACTGAATCCATTGAAGACAACAGAGCATGGCTATACTGTCAAACTATACCTAAGAGCAGCATTTTCCTAGTTAAGGAATTTAAAAAAAAAAAAAAAAACACCCAAATTCTGACACTTAAGTACCTGTGTCAGAAAAACAACACATTATGCTTGTTCTCTGCTTTGTTCATGTTCTGCATGCTGCTGATATGCAGACAGCTAGCTACTTAAGCAAAAAGGCAGTAAAGCTCAAATGAAAACAGTAGCAGTGTAGGACCTGTGGTTTCAGC
This sequence comes from Cygnus olor, assembly GCF_009769625.2. Taxonomy (NCBI): domain Eukaryota; kingdom Metazoa; phylum Chordata; class Aves; order Anseriformes; family Anatidae; genus Cygnus; species Cygnus olor. The sequence continues at coordinate 40,351,973 of NC_049174.1, read as the reverse complement.
CAATTACGAGAGGCTTCAAACACTCTGTAAGACTATGGTGACAAAGTGCAGTACCAGCATATGCTCCTAGTATAGGACAAAGTGCTGTTTAAATACAATAAAAAGAAAATATACAAACTATTTTTGTGAGAGATATTTTAAAAACATTCTAGTTAACATTTTAAATACAAGTTATGGTGCTGAGGAACCGCTTCTTGTTCTATACCAAGAAAAAAACAGAACATTTGTTATTTTGTTAATTTCTCAACCATTTATCCCAACAGTCTAGCACTGCAGTTTCAGACATAAACATAACAAATGTAAAATGCAACATGGACAAAAAAGAAAGTTTAGGAAACCAATATAAATGCCATATACCATCAGCTTCCAAGTATCCAGAGCAATGATGTAATTCTAGTAATTGTTCATCAGTAACAGCAATTAAAAGTGCAATATATAGGAAATTACAGCAACGACAGGTTTGACGTAAACAACAGTCCTTTTGTGGAACCACTGCTTACTTAAATGTGATTGGCAGTAATCTAGCACAGAGAGATATTTTAACAATCCTTCCCATTGACAGGCCCCAAGACCAATAACCTGCTGGCCTTGTGAGTAATCTCTCCCTTAGCACAAAGATCAGGCTGTTCAGCAATATGAACCCTTGGCACAGCTTCTACTCCAGTGCGATAAACCACAGTAGGGTATGTACAGGGCTCTTGATAGCCCTCATTTCCAAGCAGGAAGAAAAAACCCCTTCATGTACCTGTGTTACTGAAGAACACTTGCAGGGGCAGGAAGAGTTCTGTGATGTGACTTCCAAAATTTGTTAAAGCTAGTTCAGAATCTAAGGACTTATTTATAATTTTAAGTTAACTCTAACAAAGGCAGAATGGAACTTAAAGCAAACTACACCATATGGTAGCATTTTCATTCGAGAACTGCTGTTATGAAACAGGATTTTGTATATGCAAACTCTAGAAAAACAGATACTGGTGAGTTTGAGAGGCTGCATATGCTATTGTTTCTAATCCCCTGGTAACTGTAGGATCTGTTTACAGTGCTTGCAGACTGAACATGTTCTTCCATGTAGCATGCTGAAATTACAATCCTATCTGGACAGGATCCTGAACTGTGCTCTACTGCTGAGTTTTGAAGCGTGAAAACAAAAATATACATTAACTTCCAAGTCTGTGATTTTAAAGATTTACGGGAATCACAGACTTTTAACTTACTGTATAATTTAGAGAAAGAAGATAGTTTGTGAGAAAGTTACTAGACAGAAAAAGGAACTTCAGTTGTCCTGTTTCTGAAAAGACCTATGGAACAAACTAAGAAAAACTGATTCAACATCTCAGGCCTTGTATTTCCACATTTGTAGACTGGATAGTAACGTTGGAATGTGTTTAGTGCCATGAGATTCCTAAGATGAAAACTGTATGGATTTCTAACAGTTCTCTCACTGTCACGCAACAGCTTGTAAGATAATTATCATGGACAAGTAATACTACATTATAATGGAGAAGTAAAACCTTTAATCCTTTCTGGCAATATTATTCTTCTTTCTGTGTCTCTCTTGGTGTCTATGTTCCACTAAGGTAACCAACTGACTGGGACCCTGTCTGGTTACCTTGATTGATTAGCAAAGGCAGAAGAAAATTTTCCTTTCACATCACATCCCCCGGTCTTTTATTTTATTTTATTTTTTTAATTCCAGTTCATCCAACATAGAAATTATATATGCTACTTTTTATTAAGATTTAAAACATCAATTATACATGCATAATGCTGGACTTTACATCACAACTACCTTGGTACTAAAGCCTTATCTAGAAAATGCTCTTCAGAGTAAACACTCCTACTACAGTCAGGACATTAGTGGTGCCACCATCTTAACTACTCGCACAGGTTTCCTTTCTATTGTGGTTGGCAACTTTTTTTTTTTTTAAATTTTTTAAATTTTGTTTCGTATTATGAAAATTCAATACGTGCTTAGTTTTTCTACTATTAAGCTCTACTTACAATATCAGCATCTCCATAAAAAGCTGCCAGGTCTAAAGGTGTTCGTCCATTTTTGTCTGTCTGATCAGTTGTTGCGCCTTTCTCAACTAAATACTGAACCACTTCCCTGTGGCCTTTTAGACATGCCCAGCTCAAAGCTGACAGTCCTTCTTTGTCCAGAGATGAAATAGCTGCACCTAAAAATGAAAATCAACTTTGTAATGAAGATGTCCTGTTTAATATGCAAAATTACCCAACTCACATAGATGCAGTCTCTGGTACAGCCATGCAGCATTGAAACAGTTATTTTCTACCTTCAGAAAGGAGAAATTCCACAGTGCTCAAATGTCCTTCACAAGAAGCCACCATAAGTGGAGTTCTGCCTTGTTTGTCACTTAAATTTACATCAGACCCGTGCTTCAGAAGAAGTTTAGCAATCTGAAATAGGAAAAAAAAAAAAAAAACTATTGAAAATAAATTGGTAGATTTAAATTTTTGCCATAATAAACATCTACGGGAGAAGACTAAGGTGTTATTTATAGCAATAATTTAGAAATCTCACTCAACTCTTAACTGTTTGCAAATCAGGACTTTCTCTTGATGGGAGTGGCAAGTATGAAGAAGGCTCTAAGGGTCTCTCTCCATTAAATAAAGAAGCAGTCTAGTGGATCTGAAATTGTCTCTGTTCTTGGCCCAGGAAATACGGTATTTTAAATTCCATATATTATTTTTAAGGTATATTACAATTAAGATTGGCATACTGCCAATATACTCTTGAACTGGTAAATTAAAAAATAAACTTCTGAATATGTCCCTTAGAAGTTGATGCAAATGCACATTACAAAATTTACACTGACTTATTACAGGACTAGAGATAGGGGAAATCAAAGACAGTTTCCCGTATCAGTCCATCAGTTTGTGAAGACGCATCAGACCTGCCAGTGACCCTGCCGTACAGCACAGAAGAGTGGAGGAATGCCCCTCCTATTAGCTCTTGTCACAACCGCTCCATGTTCAAGAAGCAATTCGCAGACTTCCAGTTTTCCTCTTCCTGCAGCAGCTGTCAGGGCTAAAGAAAGCATTTTCATGAACATCTCTTCATCAACATCTGTTTTAACACTTCCTTTTTTACATGCACATTATATGAGTGTTAACGAATCCACAATTTTTTTCAACTCAGCTGTTCCACAAGATACTTCATATCTACTCTCAGACTATAAATCTATTAGTCACAATCAGGTATTCTCTTAAATAAAAAGGTAATTCTCAAAGATAACGAATACAACATGTGCATACCTTGTAGGTTAAAGGGATTCATTATGAAAATTTAGGAAAAGCCTACCAGTCTATCGTTAAGATTTAAGAGAGTTATAGTTCCTTTTTCATTATTTTTTTTCTTTATGAGAAGAAAGCTGCTTCTCTTTCCATCAGGCCCTTCCCAAAGGTGAAGATGATAACAGTTCTGGGATTTAGCAAAGGGACTGTAACTAAAGCACTGTTTACTTAATATCAGGCAGTGATGTATTACCAAACAGCAGATATTTAGATTTATGCAGAAAGTCTGTTACTCAGATGATTTAGCTTAATTCTGCACTAGTTAAAATTGTTTTCCCTGTTTTTCATCAGGATAAATACAGTAGGTAATCAATCAATACTTCTGCTTCCTACATGTTAGTCCTTGCTTTAGCCTTCAAGGTATTACTGCACATTTTACAGCACTCAAAAGACAAATACTCTAATTTGCCTTTGAGACCTGTTTTTGAGCTGGACAGTGGATGTTAACAAGAGTGACTCTGTTCTTGATCTCTGTATAAAGTGTAGTAGCCATATGATGTTTGATTTTTTCCATCAGCCTCATCAGTAACGTTAACACTGTTTTGAAAATGGGTTCATGTGCTAGCTTCTGCAAGAATCAGCAAAGGATTCACCTCTCCATTTTCTAAATCCTAAGACAGCATTTTTAAATAAAAAGTGGGTCAAATTCTGAATTTCTAATAAATCATTTTTAGAATTTCCAAATATGGTAAATTAGATTTTAAAATTCCAATGGATACTGAAAGTAAATGAAATTACCAACACTTCAAGAAGTAGTAAATTCTTTTTTTTTTTAAGCAACAATAAAAAAGAAAAAAAAACAACAACAAAAACCAAACAAACAAACAAAAAAAACAGAAGTTGCTGATTCCTGGAAGTGTTCAAGAACATGTCTAGATTGGGCAACCTGATCTATTGGAAGGTGTCACTGCCCACAGCATGGAGGTTGAATCTTTAGGGTTCTTTCCAACCCAAAGCATTATATGATTCTATGAATACCTAGCTCATCCAGTCTTGACTCACTAATCATAGAATCACTTGGGTTGGAAAAGACCTCTAAGATCATCTAGTCCAAACTTTAACCTAACACTACCAAGTTCACCACTAAACCATGTCACTATGTTCTACATCTACATGTTTTTTGAAGACCTCCAGGAATGGTGACACAACCACTTCCGTGGGCAGCCTGTTCCAATACTTCACAACCTTTTCAGTGAAGAAATATTTCCTAACATCCAACCCCAACCTTCCCTGTTACAACTTAAGGCCATTTCCCCTTGTTTTATCACTTGATGCTTGGGAGAAGAGACCAATCCAGCTTTTTAGCTTACAGCGTAACTAACATTAGAGCAACAATATAACTACCCTATACCTTACTCAGGTATAAGAAAACTAAAGAATTCTTACAGACAGTTTAAAGAACATCATGATTGAACCCTGCTCAGGAATTCAGACTATTCTACTAGAAGAAATCACCTCTGATCTGCCTAGTGGTATTCTACAAAAGCACGGCCCACTCTGCCCTAATAAAGAAGGAAAGAATTTAAATGAAGAGCTAAACAAGCAGCTCATGTAGAACAGAAGCTGTAAGAGCAGCCAATTAAGCTGAAAGAAAGAGTTAACTTTGACAAATTTTTGATCTGTAGCCAACAATGTCGGAGAGAAACTGTAATTAGTATAAAAAAAAGTTTTTGTGTCTGAAATAAGACAATTTGGAAAGCTATTTGTAAACAAGACTGTAAATTAGAGACAGCAGTTTGCAGAATCCAACAAGTGCAATAGAAAAATCATTAAACTGTACTTAATTGAGCATTAAAAACACCTTGTAGAGGTTAACCCTGGATTTTTTTTGAGTATCAGTGTGTTTCTGAAGTATTATTTTTTTTAATAAGCTGACACATTAAATTTCATACAGTCTACAAAAAGAACGCTTTATAAATAAAACTTGTATGTTTAACTGACTACCTTCAATGTTCTGTAGCATGACATTTGCATTAGCAATGCTTGTAGAAAGCTTTCTTTCATTTCCTTTGTAATTCCTTTATAACGTCAAGCTTGTATCATGACATAGCATGACTTAGTATCCTTGCATGCAACAACTCCCCTCTGCAAGCCATCACTGTTTTAAATTAAGAGCTCTATTTTAACTTGAAAATATTATGCTGTACTACACCTCTTTCCAAATTATTATGTTACATTTTATTCATACCTTCCCTATTATTCCGTTGATATACATACCCTATATACCTTGCCAATTATGCCAGCCTTATTCATCCACTTACTGAATTATCTTTTCAGTCATGCTTTGTTTCCATAATACTTTTAATGACACAAGCTTTTCCCAGGATGTATTTTTGTCATTTGTTTTTGGTGTAGTTGGTAATTTTCTATGGAACTTGCCTCAAACCTTTATTGCACACAGACATGCCCTTCAGCTGCACTAATGTGATAAAATACTGGGAATGGACACCATGATCTCTTGCTATTTTCTGCTCAGAAAGACTCACAATATAAAACGTTATTGAAACAGCCTCTACAATGAGCTGAAACAACTCAGGATTCAATTGAATAGATAACAGCAGTACAAATATATGAACAGGGATTAAGCTGTTCCTGAACATGTTACGACATGAATGCTTTTTCAAGGTGTGATAGATTTTCCCCCTTTAATACAGACACTCACAAAACATACTGCTCTTCACTCCATCTGCCATGTACTTCCAAAGTTTTGTCCCATCCAGTTCCATACCACAATAACATTTTATAAAATTAACAGCTAAAGAACCAAACAGTACAATGCATACACAAGCTCGACCACACGTGCAAAAATGTGATGATTCCAACAGCATATAAACTAGCACCCTTTTCACATAAATTTCTTACAGTCAATAAGTGAAGAGTGATATTTCAAGTAAAGCTAATCCTGTGGCTATTTTTATTCTACATGTTTTGCTTGGCCCAAACTTAATATTTTCTATCTCAGCACAGAAGTGCCACAGGGAATTGCTCATAGCTGTTTGGACTCAGATCTTCACCTCCATCAAAAGTTAGGACTGCATAAGGAAGCACTAACTTAATGAGTAAGGATTCCCAGTCCATTAAGAAAGAATCTCAATACAAAACTTTGAAAAGAAAATATTAAGGGAAGATGAATTTAGAAAGTCTTTAAGAAACTGTACTTTTTTTTTTTTTTTGAACTCACTGTATTTGCATTTGGTGTATGCACAAAAGCAAAGAACATTTGCTTCTCCAGTACATGAAGAGGCTGCTTGGAATCATTAAAAGAGGCTGTTTTCCCACCTGCTCCCTCCCTCAGCTATTTAAATTAAAGTGAAACGCTACTTGTATGGTAAAAAATGAAAACATTCAGCTGCGGGTTGCATAGTTTACTGTGCGTCTTTAGAAAAGAAATCGGTCATTTGCCAAATGTACAAAGGCATATCTTTTCATTCGCTGCCTACCTACAATGAAGGAGGCAATTGCCTAGCATTCCCTGCAAACAAATAAGATGAAAAAAATAGAAGTTTGCATACAGATAATTGTATGAAACACTACCCTGAAACTAGAAGCACTGTAGTTCCAAGGACAATTTTCAGTTTAATTAGAAAGTCACTAACTTATGGTAAGTTTAATACAAAATAACTCCTCCTTTCAATCCGTGAGGTAAGTAGGTCTGCACTTACGCTTCCAAACTTCATTTAATTGTGAAAACTGATATGTTCCCATGACTTTTACCACAGAAAATAAAAACCAAACAACCCTTGTCTTAAATGAGCAACTCCAATTTGAGAAAAAATTAGAAGAGAAATACCTGTTTCTCCCCACAAGGCATCAGTGTCATTGATGTCAATTTCATGCTCCTTTACAACAGTCAAGATGAAACAAACCACCTGTCAAAATCAGATTCAGTTAGTCACAGAAAAATCATCACTTTGTCACTTGCAACCTATACCAATAAGCAAAAGAGTGCTTACCTCTTTATGCATATGAATCAAAAGAAAATTAATATTGCTCATAATTTATCAAAGCAAGTTCAGTATGATTTTTAGTAGAACTCAAAGCATGAGAAGCATTATACAGAATGCATGGAAAACACTAACATTTGAAATGCCAGAATTTATTCAAAATTAATGAAACACACCTTTTTTCTAGCTAAGAACAACTCATCTTTTTGTCCTAAAAAATAGATAGCCATTTTTAGATACGAGGAAGTGTTTATGATGAATATAATCAATTTTGCTAACAATTCAGGATTTGGCTGCTTTCACTTTCATCAGTGGATAGCAAACAAGAAATTTTACAGAAGCGAAAGAATTAATCACTAATTCAAGTTAATCATAGTTCAGAATCCTTAAATTTATACTGAGACCTCATGGCTAATATGACAAATTAATTGTACTGAGACATTTCTGTTTGAATCATATAAGCAACTTCAAATATAAGAATCTTGATCCTACATCATTTTTGTAAATTAGATTTTTTTTAAAAGTAAGTATCAACATGGTTTTATTTAAGAGATTTTAAGCTTCCACTTTTGGCACATCACGTAAGTTATTCAGACAATTACATCAACCTAGTGTGATCTTTATTTATGTATCTATACTTACTGATTACTTATATCTCAAGGTTAAGATTTATTTTCCCAATAAACAGAAGATCTGAATATCTACAGCATTTTAGTATTTTCTCGTATGTTTACTTCTAGTGTTCCTATTGCTGAATAATACCTCAATGCTGAGGATCACTTCTTTAGTCATATGCAAGACAGAAATCTGGATTTCTGTGCATAATTAATATTAAGCTAAATTAAGCTGATTTGTAACTTGAGGTGTGCACCAGGGTAAAAAGTTAAGCATGTATGTGCAAAATACGATTTGTTATACTCTACAATCAATACTGTAACAACACAATTTGTTATACTCTCTGCAAAGTTAAATAATCCAGTTCTTTCAGCAAATTTTTTGTTTATTTCATGCAAAGATTCTGCCTATGGTAGAAACATACTACAGTGCATCACTGATACAGCATATTATCATTACCACTAAAGATTTAGTACAACTTCAAGAACAGTGAGGAACAAAGACAAAATTACACACTGACAAAATCTTCAAGTAATTCATTTTATTGGGTAATTAACCACAGCATTTAAAACAGTTGCTAAGAACACATACTACTAAAAACATCTAAAGTTTCAACAATTCTGTTTTCCAAACTTTTTTTTTTTAATAGTCACAAACACTGTTGTTTAATTCTGATAAATTCAAACAGATTGGAAATATTTCAATTATCAACCTACCTGACAGTGTCCCATACTGGAAGCTGCTGTCAGCGCTTGCTGCAGCGCGTGTCTTTTTCTGAGTGAATTTTGTTCTTGAGAGGAAGCTATCCAAACAACATCAAGCAGATATTTAAGGATATCACAGTGCCCTCTCAATGCACTGTGGACCAAAGCACACTGCCCTTTCTTATCTAGATAGTCAGCCTGCATTGGAAAAAATAACGTTCAAAGTTAAAAAGTATATCGAAAGGTCATTGACAGGAGAAGTTCCCGAGCACTGGAAGAAAACAAATGTCAATCCTATTTTCAAGCAAAGAAGAATGAAGATCTGGGGAATTACTGGCCAAACAGCCTCACCTCAATCACTAGGAAGGTGATGAAGAAACTAATCCTGGAAATCACTCCATATGCACGCAGGACAAAATGGTGATTGGGAACAGTCAGCACGGATTTATGAAGGGGAAATCATGCTTAATCTATCTGATTGTCCTCTACAATGAAGTACTAGCTTGGTGGATGAGGGCAGAGCTGTGTACGTTGTCTACCTCAACTTTAGTAAGCCTTCTGACATCGTTTCCCATAACACTGTCATGGACAAGCTGATGGTTACAGGTTACATAAAGCTCACAGTGAGGTGGACCTAAAACTGGCTGAATGGATGGCCCTAGAGGGTTGTGATCAGCAGCACAAAGTCCACCTAGAGGCAACTCATTAGTGGAATACTCCAGCAATCCACACACTGGGTCCAATTCTGTTTAGCATCTTCATCAGTGACCTATATGATAGGACAGAGTGCAACTTCACCATGTGGGCAGATGATAAAAAAACTGGGAGGTGTGGTTAATACGGCAAATGATTGTGCTGCCATTCTGATAGATCTCAACAGGCCAGAGAACTGGGCTGGGAGGAATCTTGAAGTTCAACAAAGGGAAGTGTAAAAAAATCTGCCAGCTGGGAAGGAATAACCCTAGGCATCAGTACACAGTGGGGGCTGACTGGCTGCATGGGGAAGAGTGTTATGAGCAGTTAGAGGGAAGCAATCCTTCTCTACTCAACACTGAGTCCACATCTGCAGGACTGTGTACATTCCTGGGCTCTCCAGTATAAGAATGGTATGGACATACTGGGGCAAGTACACAAAGGGCCACTAAGATGTTTAAGGAACTGGAGCATCTGTCACATAAGGAGAGGCAGAGAGAGACAGAATTGCTTAGCCTGGGGGGAAGAGATGGCTCAGAGCGAGTAGTTAGTAGTAGTGGCCAGTGGCAGGAAAACAGGCAATGGTCACAAATCAAAAACATAAAATTCCACCTAAACACACACACAAATAATTGTTTTACTGAAGGGTAGTCAAACGCTAGCACAGGTTGTTGCAAGTGGTTGTGAGGCCCTCATCGTTGCAGATATTCAAAAGCTGGCTGGACACAGTCCTGGGAAACTTGCACTAGCTGGCCCTGTGTTGGACTAGACGATCTCCAAAACTGTAACTATTCTATGATTTCATTGCAAACTGTACTACACTGGTACTCATTTCACAGCAGCAGATAACTGTCATGTGGAAAGTCTGATGGTCTGTTGCAATCTATCAGGGCAAAACATGCTATACGAACAGGGCTGATTTATTTATTTAGTTAGCTTACAAAATATTTTCTAAGGTTATTTCAAGAAGACAAAAAAATAACTTGAAGACTGTTTCCAAAATGATGCAAAGTTAGGGGCTCCCTACTTTTAAAAACGGTGCAGATACCTGTTAAAAGACCTTCCCCCACCCTCTTTTACATATAGCCAGCAACTAGGTTTTAAGTTATCCATATTTGCAAAACTACAACTTACATCAAGAAAATCCTATCATTTTTACCTACTTGCTCAGAATTTAACACAGTAATAACAAGGGGATAAAAAAAAAAAAGGAACAAAAATATCTTTAAAAAATAGATGCTACTTCTCACTGGTCTTGTAAGCTCTGAAATGCCTCCATTTCAAACTTTAAACTCATACATTCTTTGCTCTTGGATAGCACCTTTTTCTAAGTGGTGACAGTCTTTGTTTCTGCTTCCATTCCATGTCTTCACTATGTTACTCCTGTCTCAAATGATCTCATCTTGTCCTTCCTCTTGCACTTCAATTAACAAGAACAATTCTCTCTCATACTCTTTTCATGTAGTTTGGCTTGCTTCCTCATTTCTCCTGTAACTTTCTAGCTGGAATCTCCTATTTGTTGGCTACCACTCAACACTGAGAAATAAAAATACTAAATAATGAAAAATACTACCCCATGACTCTTCTAGTCTGTAGAAGAGGATGCTCAGGGGAGACCTTATTGCTCTCTCCAACTACCTGAAAGGAAGTTGTGGGGAGCTGGGGGTCAGCCTCTTCTCACACATAACTGATAGGACAAGAGGAAACAGCCTCAAGTTGTGCCAGGGGAGGTTCAGGTTGGAAATTAGTAGAAATTTCTTCTCAGAAAGAGTGGTTAGGCATGGGAACAGGTTGCCCAAGGAGGTGGTGGTGTCACCATCCCTGGGGGTGTTTAAGGAAAGGTTGGATGTTGTACTGGTGGACATGGTTTAGTAGGTGATATTGTCTGTAGGAGGACAGTTGGACTAGATCTTGGAGGTCTTCTCCAACCTTAATGATCCTATGATTCTATGACTCTTAATATCAAAACAGCATGGTTTCCAGTTAATACATCTTCCTTTCTCATTACTGCTACTCACAAAGCCTGATTTGGAGACTAGTGTCCCTTGTTTAATTAGTAAGGGATAAGGGTAGAAGCTTAGCTACATACAGTTGCCGTGAAATCCCTTCTGAATAGATACACTTGCCTCAACTGAGCAGACAATTACTTTCACAAGGCAAAATCAGCCTTTGTAAATGCTCCCCTTTGCTACTCCTGCCCACTGCCATAACAACACTTGTAGTATTTTTGGCTACGTTTTGATGATAAATGTTGGCATTTCATAATTGGATTTCTAAGCAATAGTAATGCAAATGTTTTGACATCTGGTATATGTGTAGTCCTACTAACTTCACAGGAATTACTAATGCATGAAAAATAAGGCATGGAGATGATCAGAATGAAAATGCTCTGTTGAAAAGAAAAAGTCTGTGTACATGTTCTGGATTTTTTTTTAAATGCTCTGACAGTCTGTATTAATTACATTAGTATATAATTATGTAATCAACAGTAATTTTCTTAGGCTCTTGCTTTTTTTTTTTTCCTGAAAGCATTGCAATCTTTGCGCATCAGCTTACCTTTGCGCCCTTTTTGCACAGCAGTGAAACTATATTCATGTGACCTGCAGCTGCCGCATAACTAAGCGGAGTCATTCCATTTTCTGATGTTCCATCAATAGCAGCTCCAAATTCTAGAAGAAGAGTGACCACTTCTTCATGTCCAAGGTGTGACTGAACACACAGCACTGGAGCATTGTTTAGTACTTCGGTCCTATAATTCACATTTGCTCCTGCCAAAATCAGCAGCCGACTCACCTAAAATTTAATTTAAACACAACCATTTTTACCTCAGATTTGGCTTGAATTGTTAAATGACTTTGAAGTCTTCGTTCAGATCCTTATATGTTACTCCTTAATTTTCCTGCAGATTTTATTGGCAGACATTGGCATTACCACATATATGGCAACAACAAAAAATTATAAATCATTTGCTAACAAATTAATTATTGTACCACTTAACTAACTTAATATAAGATCTACCTATCCCCTGAAACTCACCACACTGTCACCACAAATTCATCCGCTGTAACACTATTATTTTGAAGCTTTTATTTGGGTTACTATGCAAATTTATGTAACTGACTCCATTTATGTAGAATCAAATTGCATAAAAAATATTTCAAAAATATTGGGAGTGCATGCACATGTGCACACAAGCAAATTTACAATCAAAACACTTACCAGTTGGCTAAAATTGCAACTTGTAAGCTTGGCTTTCCCTATCCATGATCCAAACATTCAAATAATAAAGCAAAACTCTAGCATTTTACATCTTTTTACTCTCACAGTACTTCCCCATACAAGAAAATGTGTCTGAACTCTGCCCAGCAAATTAGGTGGTGCCTTTGACATCCTGAAAATGCATCCACATGCTTACTTATGTAACAAAACATGGCTACACCAAAATCAAGGTGAAATCCTTCTTTCCATCAAAACTATTAAGGAAAAATGAACTGGATATTAACGACGACTTCAAAAAGTACACGCAGACTCATTATAAAGGAGTTCTTTTACAGATACATGGTATTTTTGTTTTCTTCTTATCTGTTACATTAATTTCAACATTAACAGAGTTACAGCAACAGTGGCAGATGAAGCAGTGATTATACATTAATGCTTATTTTCTTACCTTCACATTGGGTGTATAAATGTTCCTCAGAGAAGCAAGGGCTGCAGAAAGTCCATCAGTACTATAACCAATCCACAAGGCTTGAAGTTGACTGGAAGAAATTCCAGTCCTTTTACTGAGACCCTAGCAGAAATGATACAACAGAAAATCTCTCTATAGTATTAGAAATACTATTTATAGCTATATCTCATCAATATAAAGAGAACTAACATATATTTGTTAACCCTGGTAACAATCTAAAGTATTTTGTATAAGATTCTAACAAATTATTAAAGTAACTCAGATGAGAATCTCTAAGACACATCAATTCGTTAAGATCATGAAAGTTATTAAGCTATCAGCTTTACCTTAAATATGTGAGCTTTAAGTATATGATGACCAAGTTCCATAGTTTGTTGGCGGTTTAACTTTCCCTCTTGTCGAGAAAACATGAAAGCCAGTAGAGCATGTCCACTCCTAGTGAAAAGGACGGGATTGAAAAAGAACTGTTTTTATAAGTACACTTCCAGTAAATATCCTAACATGCACACCTTGACTTTCTTTATCAGACTACTGAAACATCCTTATAACTTGATTTAAATAATTAGATGTTCAAATATCATGAAAGGCAAATTTTCTAATGGCTATCCAAACCTTCACCAGTGTAGAAAGCAACTATGTTAAGTACAGCTAGTTCACTTACTCAAACAAATTGAATAGCAACCTAAATTTAAACAACTGATCATTAAAAAAAAACTCTATCAAATCATGAAACTTCACTGAAGCCTGCAAGACTGGTAGTTTGCAGATGGCATACACGAAACCAAATGATATCACAGCTATCTTGACTGTTGCAGCTTTCCAAGTAACACACAACATCTGGAAATATCTGCAACGGTTGTCGTAATTTATCAAAAGATAGGAGCTGCTTCTGTCTTGTTTGTTTGTTTGTTGCTTTCATCATCACATCTATGAGAAATTATTTTCACAAAGATTTAACAGAGAAAAAAGGGAGATTTCACATTTGAAATATACTCTTATTACTTCTCTATTGTTACCTAACATGAAACCTATTGTCAGATTTGATGAAGCTTTGGACACTGACTTGCATACTGCTCCCCCTTTTGTACGTTTCATCTTACAGTCACAAACTGCAGGTACCTCAGATAAAATCCAATCTTTTTAGAAGTGAAAAACTCAAATCCTTTCAAAATTTGATATAAATTGTGTATTTAGTTATTCTACATCTACAGTAGCTGGTGTTCTAGCAAAGTGTGGAAATGGCAAAACCCTGAGGTATGCCACATACCATACATTAATCTGATCATATACTACAATAGGACAATTGACCACATGCTAACTCAGAAACTGTTTTGCTGATGAAGCTGGGGCAGGGCTTCTCATATCATCTTCACACATTTCTGAACAGAATTTTTCATAAAGGGCAGCTTTAAGTAAAACTTGGAAACAAGTCTTTCTGTTAAGAGCATGCGTTGTGCATCACATGTTCAGCTGGCCCAGAGAGCACCTAGCAATGTCGAAAGACAGTATGGGCCAAACAGTCTGCAAACCTGATAATTCTGCCTACTGAAATGTTTTTTGTTAAGCCCACTCTCTAAAGCACAGAGAAGTCTTGGGTCTGTAATAATTTTATAAATCAGCGTCAATTTTTCTTTTGTAGAAACAAAAAAATATGGAAACTGAGCCCAAATGATCTGTTTTTCTTTCTGTTCCTGCACTCTGAACAGACATGGTGTTGCTGCACATAATTGTCAACTATTTTACTATATTAATAACAACATAATACTCTCAATTCTCAAGGATTATAGTGAAGTCAAATGCAAATTCTGCAAAGTCAATTATTTTTGTCACTTCTGATGACAATACTGTTTCTGGTCAAGTTTACCTTGATCATTCCTTGTAACTTCTGGCAACTGCTCAAGTTTACTTTCAAATATGCAAAAGTTTTCATCTGGAAAAAGTTAGCCGTGCTTTTGTTTTACCATTACTCTCTCCTCTCACCAATTGTTGAAAACAATTATGTAAAACATAACTGCAGTTATTTGAATATGATTTACTGCAAGTTTCATTTACCTTGGCTCACACAAGAAGTCAGTATTTTCACCGTCTGCTCTCCAAACAAGCCATTCCCTGAAGGAAGGATGGCAGAACATACGTGTTTTGTCACGTCTTTTTATCAGAAAACATGAAAGGGCCTCCATCCTTTGGCTGAAGTCTTCCCATTGTTGTTCACCATTTATTTGGCCTGCATTAATAGCTTGGAAAATCTGGTCATCTGTCATGGGATGTAGGGATGCCAGTGCCACATTTAATATCGGGAGGGCTCGCTCAAAAGCAGAGTTTGTCATGAACTTCATGTTACACTGAAGTAAGTACAGTTCTGATAGAGACACTGGAACTACCTTATAGCTTGCACTTTTGATTACTAAATGACCTTTTTGGAAAAGATCCAAAGTCAGTTTCAAGTAGAGATAAGATCCCAGGCTTCTCATGATCAGGTGGTTACTCACTTTCCCAATAATAGCTGAATCAGCTTTTCCATTTAAAGATATGTTGTTTATAATTTCCTGACTGCTATTAATTCTGTACTGAATGTAAGCATTCAAGTCATCATGAATTTCTTTGTTGTCTGGAAAACTGTCCAGGGATATTGTGATAAAGGGAAGTGAACTTGCTACTTCCTGAAGAGGGGGAAGAAAGAAAAAACACACAAGCATTATAGCATTCCAGCACTGAACACTCACTAATGCATCTTTCCTATAGCTGTCTTCTGTAATGAGTATTAGGCAGATTAAAAACAAGCTTGCTATCTCTACTCTGGTTTTGCAAATACTGTTCACTGATAACAGCATAACAGCATTTCTGCATAGGAAGTTCTCAAACACAAGATCACTATGTGCTTCTAGTTATTATTATTATTATTAAATCTTTCACTCATTCATTTGTTCATTTCTCTCTTGAAGGCCAAGGAAACATACTCTGATTTCACCACTACTTGTATTACCAATTCTACTAACATACTCAAGAAAGTGATTCAAAACAAAGCATACTCCTGATATGATAATTTTTCACCATAAAGAAACATGCAACAACATAGAAGGAAAAAAAACACACCAAAGACTTGACTTGGAATTCCTCTAAAACCAGTGCTTTTCATAATAATGCAGCAACACAAATATAAAAGATCACTTTGTCTTTGAAAGTAAGAAAAAAGTTAAAAGGTGTTCTTACCTTGAAGTTAGTTCTTACAGTCACAATGAGCTTCAGCCATGGAGGAAATTGACAAATTATATTTGTGATAAATGATGAAATTGTGTCACCATAATCAGGTTTATGAAATTCAGCATCATTTAGACCATCTACCAAAATTATGTAATCATCGTCAGGAATTTTCTGCTCTGAAATAAAAAAATAAAAAAAAGAAGTGATTATACGTTCTCCCATTATGTGGCATATTTTTATTCCCAAATTTTAAACATCAAGGATTCTATGATTTTATGAACAATGTATTTTTATGCACAGCAATACATTTTATTGCATTTAGACATTATTTTAGACATTGAACATTTAAACAACTGAAAAACAGTACTATCATCACTTAAACCAGCCCACTCTTTATACTTAATGATACTGGTCAGATAATTAAAAAAATTCGGTTGAAATGTTGTAACTATAATACAACATTGACACAGAGCGCTAAGAAATGGAAGCAATCACTTACAATACAGTGTTTTCAACTGTGATTATGGATCTATTTTACAACCGCTTTAAAAAGAGTAAGAGATTAAACAAGGCTGTTAGCATGTAACAGGGATGAGATGCATGGATATGGGACGAATGCATACGCATACTGTTTAGGCTATTAATTGATACCACTTTTAATTACTAACCATTTACTTAAAACTTATACTTTACTGGATTTACCATACAAAGAAAAGCATGCAATTTACAAAAATCTTGAAAGCATTGGTTTGTACTTTTAAATTTGAGAAGAAAAGCTGTAACAGCTTGATAAACTAACATTGTTCATTTTGAGCACTGGTTAGGAATGAAAATCCTGGGGTAAACGTAAGATTCGATGATGCATTTCACAGGTATTTGTTAACAGACACCAAAAAAAAATAATCAAGAACTGCAGATCAATTTTCATAGAAATGAATGAACTCTGTTCAGACACAGAAAAATCTCCTCCCTCAACCTACTATATATGAAGTACATCCTCAGCTGGCATATAGACTGTGAAGCTATCTATTTTCAGGGAATATTTTTCAAGATTTTTTTTTCTTAAATACAAAATCATGTTGTCACATGCTTTCTTGGAAAACTGTCATATTTCAGTTTAAAAAGCAAGTAAAAAACTCATCCAATTTGCAGATGTTTAGGCACAGAAAATTACTAAGCAAAAAAAAAGTGACTAAAGTCAACAGCATCTCAAAACAAAATCTTTTAATACAAGATATAGCAGCCTTAGCTTCAAGCCACAAAGTTATCCTTGAGTTTTCTGGCAAAAAGTAAATGTAAAGTTTCCATAATTTTTAATGTTTCGTAGAATTCTACTTTAAAATGCAAAAGACCTGTTTAAAAACTATTATTGTTACAAACATTTACCACAGTTAAGGAATCCCTTCTCCAGGAACGTTCTGCTTTACTTATTTCTCTTTTGGCATTAAATTAGATGTTTCTAAGTTCTTCCCCCCGACAATATTTATGAAATTTAGATTCAGTTTCCAAATCATTTCTTGTTTGATTTACCTTTTCTGAGGTTTGAAAGTGGTTCCAGCACTCCCCTTTTAAAAGCTGCTGCTGGATCTTGGACACAAGATCTCAGGCTAAGCATGCTTTGTAGATGAGGCTCTTTTATTAGAAGATCTCTGTATGCTGTTAATTGGTTGGAACGGCAAAGTAAGGCTGCAATACTGTGCACAAATTCTGGGACAAGACAGGTGTATGTGTTGTCAGCTTGACAATAATGATAAGCAACGACCTGGAGAAAAAAGAAAAAACAAAAGGCTTACCCATTTAATACTTAAGATGGCACTTGTTAGTCCAATTACAATAAAGGTTTACCAAATTTCTCTTTCAGCTACAGAGTATTTTTCAGTGTTAGAATAATTATCTAATTCCATAATCGTTGTCAGATGGCTTATGCCAAGAGGTGTAAAGGCACAAGAAGTTAGATCGTGAAATAGATTTTGATATTGTAGGCCATGCAAAACGGAAAAGAATTCAAAATGTCAGATTCTGGCAGGAAAATATAGTAATTTGAGTTCATCCCACTTGAATACAGGGGGATGAATATCTAATCTCTAAGAAACTAAAGTAGTAAAGGCAAAAAAAATAATTTGAGTCTCCACTAAGCAAGCTATTAGCTAAAACTAAACAAAATTGTGCCACACTAAACACCCCAGGACCAACTTGATCATCATTAGGCAACAGCAAATGACAAACAGCTACTGAAGACATCCTCATAGAGGCAAAAGGACAACTGGCTTCATTATGATTAGTGCAAAGGTATGTACCACTTAATAATAAAACATAATATAGATTGTATTCCTTTGAAAAATCAAATAACAAGAAAAATACTCTGTTTACAGTAGACAGCCAAAGTCTAGCAGCACAACAATCAACCTTTAATGCAGAAACATACAATAGAATATCCCGAGTTGGAAGGGACCCACAAGGATCACTGAGTGCAACTCCTGGGTCCACACAGGACCACCCAAAAATCAGACCCCACGTCTGAGAGCGTTGTCCAAATGCTGCTTAAACTCCATCAGGCTTGATGCCGTGACTGCTGCCCTGGGAAGCCTATTCCAGTGCCTGACTACCGTCTTGGTGCAGAACCTTTTCTTAACACCCAGCCTGAGCCTCCCCTGGAAACTCTATGCTGTTCTCTCGAGTCCTGTCGCTGGCCCCAGAGAGCAGAGATCAGTGCCTGCCCCCTGCCCCTCCCTCTGCTCCCCTTCAGAGGAAGCTGTAGGCCGCCATGAGGCCTTCCCTCAGTCTCCTCCTCTCTGGACTGAGAACCAAGGGACTTCAGATGCTCCTTGTGCATCTTGTCCTCCAGACCCTTCACCACCTTCATAACCCTTCCTTGGGCACTAACTGTTTTATGCCCAAAACTGGCACTCAAAACTGCACACAGTGCCCAAAGTAAGGCTGCACCAGGCAGAGCAGGGTGGGATGGTGTCACCCCCCCCCCCCAAATCCCTGACCAGCTAGCAGTACTGTGCCAGAGGCACCCCAGGGCACGGTCAACCCCCTTTGCCACCAGGGCACACTGCTGATCGCTATTCAACTTGCCGTTGACCAAAACCCCCAGATCCGTGAGCCAGCAATGTGCCCTTGCTGCCAAGAAAGACAATGGTAGCCTAGGGTGCAACACGAAGAGCACTGTCTGTAGGAAAGAAAATAATTGCACTTCAGCGCTTTTCATAAAATAGTTTCCAAAAAAACCTTGTATCATGGAATATAGATGCATTATATACAGTCCAAATATTTTATTGTCTTTTTCTTTCAGAATTTTGCCTGTGGAAAGCATACTGAGCAACTACTTGAAGAGAACACATGGCCTCTTTTTCAAGTTAAGGATCCCAATCTTCTCATACACATAGAAGAGACTGGAAGTTTTTAATTGAATTTAATTCTATTACTTTACTTAAACTAAAGAATTCAATTAATAACTTGAAAGGTATATAGCTGGTTTCACCAGCCATGAAACTTGCACGTCTTTTTTAAGTGTCCAATGTTACCGCCTGTTCTCCCATCACTGACTATTTGAAATATTCAGAAGGCTTTGCAAATCAGACTGTCTCCACCCAGGCTATATGTTTTCTAATATGCTGAAAGAAAAAATCCATTAGTAATGGAAAACTCACCTTTGAAGCAAGTCGCCTCACAGAATCACCTGTTTGATTTTGGTATTCAGGACTACCAGGACAGTTCAAAGTCTTCATTGTGTATGTACCACTTGTTGGAGGAGTAGACAGAGGTAACTGACTTAAAGGAATCTCCTGACAGGAGTCACCACCTATTTTTAAAAGGCAACAAATGCAAACAAGACCAAATTTGCTGAAAACAGACTGTTTTATACGAAAGCATTACAGAATCTCTTTATCGCTAGTAGAAAAATCGCCTGCTCCTGTGCTCTTAAGAGGTGGTACTTCAAAAGTGACCAGCATTGTTGGACCCTAATGGCTTCTAAAGCAGATTCCCAGTGGAGCTTACTAATTAGTTCCCTGAGCAGCCTGAATTCTTCTCTCATACTGCCAATACTTTGGGGTATGCACTGCATGATAGAATGAAGAGATTCTACATTGTCTCCATTTTACCTTGCTTTTTGATGGGCTAAGCCCATGGTAGGTACATTATGTGGAAGGTATTTTTCAAAACATTTGTGGAGGAGTTGGTGAAGTCCTAGTAACTTAAGTCAGAAAAGCAAACATACTGACTCGTTATCAGTACAATAACCCAAACAATTATTCAGAGAAGAGACTTACTTTGGGGGGATGAATTAGGACTATTTGAAGCTATTTGCCTCATGCGACCTCCATGGCAGCTAAGTGCCACCAGCCGTGAAATAATAGCAGTTTTCCCGAATCCCACACTTCCAGTAATGACTGCTCCCTGGTTCTCTGCCGGATCTGTATTCTTCATTTTTTCTTCAATTGCTTGAAACAGCCATTCTCTTCCAACAAACACCGAGTCTGTTGTTATGCTTGGCACTTCAAACAACAGTGGCTTCAGCAAAATATCTTGAGGCTTATAGGGAACGAAACGTGCTGAGAAGAGGTGGCAGGGAGAAAAATTTATTAGAAACTAGTTGTGCAATAGAACAGCACTGCTTCAGAAGACAATTTTGTTCAGCGACTTGTTGATCATGTTCATAATCAGACTTTTTAGAGCTTCCACCATGAAAATAATAAAAGCTGATCTGCTTGGTTTGGGTCACCTCCATAACTCCTATGTGAATTAAATTATAAATAAGTTACAAGTATAATTTCAGGATATTTTTTACAATTGAATTTGAGTTTTCTTAAAAGTGCATCAATAATTCCATAAATTGATAAGTTTCAAACATTTTTCAATTTAACATGAGTTACACTGCTGAACATTTCAGTACCATGTCTTCGAAGCTGTAAATATATGTACAGAAAAATGTACAGAGAAGAATTCTTTGTTAAACCAGAAAAAATATTTTTGAAGTAATATAAAAAAATTACTATCCTCTTTTTCAGTACTTTTGAAGCCATAAGAACAGAAAGTACTCAGCACAGCTAAAAGTGTGGTCGCATTTGATTACTTGAATCTAAACATTTGCTGAACACGTGACAAGATATACAGGAGAGAAGAAGAATTTGGTTTTAGTTGCATTAAATACATTAAAATTTACAGAAACATAATGTTCACTAATATAATGGTATGAGGATTCATTAACTAAATCTAATGGTACACATCAGCATTGATCGACAAATGTGAAAAAACATAAGTGAAAGACGACAGGATAACCTTTTCCTGCTTTTAATTGCTATTGATCAGTTAACAGAACCTGCAGATGACTAAGCTGGTTAAGAGAAGAAAGGAAAATATAACCCACCTCACTTGCATTTAACATAACCTTGGTATTTTCAGACTCAAAGACCAGAAATATTAAAGAATATTTTTGTCATTAACACATCTAATGGTATTAGATCAGTTTTCTTCCTAAAACACAATTCTAATGACAGCGTCTGAAGATTTTTAATCCAGTGTAGTCTCTCAAATTGTAGTATGCTATTACCTAAGTATTGCAGATGATAAAATCTGGCAATCATGAAAATCAGTCTTTCCTAAACACTGGTATTACACAACTTCAGTTCGGACATTCACATGATCTGCACAACACTGCTTATACACACTTAGTTAAACAATACACTGATTAAAAGCCACACATTCAATTTCTAAACAGCAAAAAGCGTGAACAAGCATGTTATTTTCAGACATATTGAGTGATCTGTGAAGTGCACAATACAATATCATTTTGTAGGATATGGTGTTTACAAAGATCTCAGAACGTCTATGTTATGAAACTACTTAACAACTGTGTGACCGTGCCAAGACAGATGCAGATGTAAATGTTTACCTTTACTTTCCTGCTGCACTCTTCCACCAGCAGTGTTGTGCCAAGGCAAGCGAATTGAAGTGCGTAAAGGAGTATTTCTTTGTCCATCCAAATAACTCAGATCTTCCAGTTTGGTAGAACTTGTTGCTAAAGTATTAAAGAATTGAAGCTTATTTTTCTTACAGTATAATTTACAATGAGCGTTGTTATTTACTATATTTCTTTCCTCAACATAGTACTTACACATGTTTTCTAAATGATTTTAGCTAACTTTTACTTTAAAAAAAAAAACTGGCAATTTCTCTCTAGAGATCTTTTCTTACTACACTATCTCCTTGAAATATCCGTTTGAAGAGTGGTGTTCTTTAGTCAGATTTGAGTTTTATTGATTTATGTATTTAATGAAAAATATTAACATCAAAATCTAAACTGACACTAAAATTCCTGAAAAGAAGCTAAAAAACAAACAAACAAAGAGACAGAGGGTACAAATTATTCAGTAAAACTTCTTACTTCTGCACAGAAACACAGGAACTACCTGATTCTTTCATCTCAATTTCTTTCTGAGTTGCCATCGATCTGTACCATGCAATTAGCCTAGCAGACACTGCATTACTCCACCACATTCAGGACATCAGCAATATTGCATTAACTCTCTAAGCTTCCCCATACTCCTTTGCACAGATAAACAGAACTCTAAACCATACAAAAGCTCTTGTTGAGAAACCATCTGCAACAGTAGTTGATTTCACACCGTACTCAATGCAATACAGCAATACTTCTACTGCGTAAGTCACTCTGAGAACAGTAACAGAATTTGTGTGCATCACTTCACAAATATTTGCTCAGCCACCATCTGCTGCAGTGGTTGAAGTCATTCATGTTATAGCATTTACAAAACTCATGCACTTTTAAGTCTAAGAGCAGCCAAAGCTAAAATCTGAGAATCTGTATTTCAGACAGATATAACAGTCACATTTCCCAAAATTTATGCAGTACTGCTACAACATCCATGAAAAGAAAGTGGTTGCCTGCTTCCTACCCAGCCATGTCCCAGAATCAGCATTACCCATGTCCAAGAGGCACCAGTTTTAAACTGACATGCAGATCAAGTACTTGGAGAGAACATAAATCACACAAAAGCAGCACAAATGCTCCAAATCATAACCAGAGTACATGAACTTAACATATGATACAGGAGTTAGAATATCTACTTTGTCAAGATCATGAACTCAAAAGTTTTCTTTAGGAAGAGGATAACAAGATAAAAAGAGAAAGCAAGAGCATAGTATGGTTTATGGTCCATCTCAGAACTCTGGAAAAGGCCCCCAGAATAAGAAGTCAGACATAGTAACTGGGAATGCAGCAACAGGAAGTCACATTCAGTGATTCCTAGAACAAGACACCTACTTGTCTGAGCAGGGATTGGAGGTGTGACAACTTCCAATCTCATGTTCATAAAGAAAGAGACCAGCTTCATCAGTCTCTTATCTGCAAGGGTACTGAAAATCAATTATTTTTCTTGCACATGTAGCAAAATTGTCCAGTTTTTAAAAAGGGATATTTAGCATTGGCACTCAAAAGCCAGAAAACAGTCTGGCTACAGTCATCTACAGCTTAGAGCACACTAGATTTCACAAAAATCTGTAGCCAAAATCTCTACAACACCAGATACTAGAACAACTTAGAAAAGGATATTACAGTTCTTTTGACAGTTTTGCACAGAGCATTAACTTATCTGCACTATAAAAGCTATAGGTCAGCTCACTCAACAGGCAAATTACAGCTAAATCAAGCCATTTTCAAAGCAGACTCAAATATTGTTTCTAACATTTGTAATTCTACAACTATATAAATAGCTACAGGCATGCTTAATTCATTGCAATTCTTTGCTAGTGCTCACTCTGAGAAATTCACTTCTGTGAACAGCATGATTCTAATGAATAAACACAAAAGAAAACATAGCAATTAAACTAAAAATCTTGGTAACTCTCCTGCTGTGAACCTGGTCATCATTGTATTCATATCACTATATGTTGCTGCAAAATAATCCTTGAACAGTATAATTTTAATTGATTTTGAAACACTGTGCATTTTTACGGTATTTTAAAACCTCAAATTACATTTGTCAAGACTGCAGCGTGTGGCTTTCAGTATCTTTCATGACACTTCATGAACCATTCTAAATGTAAGACTATTTTGTATTAGCACTGGATTTTGGCTATTACTGACAAGTATTAAGTTATTGATAACACTGAACTGCCAATTAGCATCTTTTTCTTTTGCAGTTCCAGTATATTACAATTTCCTGGACTTTTCAGAAACTAACACTCTATATATATGTCCTTCAAAAATGAAAAGGAGAGTGTTTCTCTTTTTTCAGCAAACCAACATGTTTGTACATTCACAGTGAAAACACAGAACTAGTGCTTATTCATAATCTATAACTTTACAGGTCCAAAACTTAAAGTGGTATTGTCAGAACTTAAAAATTCTCAAAGTTGCTAGCAGATTATATGCCAAAAGATTGCTCTTGATAACATCAAAAGCTGGTTTACTAACAGTACTTCCCCCATGAAACTTATCATGCTAAGGAAATTCTATGCAGCATTTTTTTTCATCTTTTAAACTTAGAATACTCCCTGTTATTAGCAACATTTTCTAGCTGCAATTAAGTATGTCTTCCCCTCTTCCTTCTAGGAATCACCAACACCCAAGCTCTAACCTGTTTATTGAAGTTTTCTTCACTTTGCATTTAGTAGTTTTCTTCTAACTTGTTAGCTAAATCTACTGTCTCATATATGGCACCCATGCTCAGGAGAGCACTTTGTCAGATCATTTTGCTTGGAGAGTTATATTTCTGTAAGCAAACGGAATTTGATGGGTTCTACTAGTACAGCTCAAGTCAGATGTGCTTCTTCAGGGATTTTTGGATTTTACAAGACTTATAAAAAGTAGGGGTGAGGTTGCATATGTGTCTATCATAACTAAACAGACTAACATTTTCTGAATGGAATGATTCAACTAGAAAGCAGAATTTCACGTAGCTATTTAAATAATAATAATAAAAAAGTAATATGCGTTACTTGTTCACAGACCAAAGTATCATTTTGGTCTTAGTGTTAATCAGATTTACAGCTCTAGTGAATGTGAGCACACAGAAAAAGCAACAAACTTGAGGTGTTTTTTGATACCATACAGAGTCCTAGGATGACTGATGGATTTTAAAGTGTCCCCAAAGTTCTGCCTTAACCAATACCTACTAAACACAAGATGAACACTGTACGATAATTTTAAACAATTTAAGTAATACTTATCCATTCAGTTTAGAAACTACGCTTTTTTTTTTTTCCTGTGTGTGTCCTATGAAAACACTTTCAAACTAACAATATAACTTCAATTGTAAGATCAAGCAGAAATGTCACATCATTAACAAAAACATCCATTTTTCTATTTCAAGACTTTACCTGCAACAGAGTTTGGACGAGGCATTATCAAAGATCCAGAACTTTGAGTATAAGGAACAGGACCCTCTCCCATTGGTACTTCTTTTGCCAAATTCTCAGCAGATCCAATAGCCTCCTCTTCTGCAACCGGTGAACAATTATCTGTTCTTCGATCATGACTAATCCCTTGATGTGCTCCAGCTCTGAGACTCCCGTCCTTACTCCATTCCAAACTGGATCCACTACGATCATCGTTTTCTGACGAACTTGTTATCGTTGCTGAGAAATTAAAAGAAATTGAAGTACACAGCAGAGGAAAACGGCCCACCTGTGCATTATAATTTTCATACTCAGATGGCATTTGGGGCCTGCAGATAACAGTCAAGTAGTTCTCCACTGGATATTTTGTTTAATTTGAGTAATATTACTTAATTAAAGCCAAACAACACAGCTTAGAAAAATTCAAATTGTAAAAAACACTTCAGAAAGCAGACAAAAAAAATGTTCAGAAGAATCTAGGTATGTCTTTAGATCTGTGTAATCTGTGCTGAGTGGAAAAAAACACTAAAACATTTATGATCTTGTATGACAGATCTATTACTTTCCCCAAATACGTCTCAATTTCTTTTAAAATTTAAAAATCTATATAATATCTTGAAAATTTTCAAACTATTCTGTAAACACAGAAACAACAAAAGCTCTGTAAGAAATAAGAATAGCGCTTCTAGAGCGAGAACAAAAACTAAAAATGTGAATTATCAAAATAATACATTTAAAGTCAAATATTTTACAAACAGAATTCAAAATTCAATTCATTGAAAACATTTGTACAGTTTTTCTGAAGTCAGAAAAGAGAGGCTGTGGATGCCCCATCCCTGGAGGTGTTCAAGGACAGATGAGGCCCTGGGCAACCTCATCTAGTGGGTGGTAACCCTGCCCATGGCAGGGGGGTTGGAACTAGATATCTTTAAGGTCCCTTCCAACCCAGGCCATTCTATCGTAAGTCAGAAGGCTTGCCCCAAGCCTACTTGTGACCAACAGTATTGTTCATAGTGTAACATCCTGTATACTGTATAAATGATAAAAACCTCAATACTGTTCAGAGATCTAGCTCAGCTAACAGCTTAGCTGCATTAGGATGGCAGTCAGCCTGGACTCTCACATACCTCACAAACTAATCTTGGCAGAACACTTCCTGCAACTGAGATTTATACAAGGTTTCCTAAGTACCTGCTACATTTCACTGGCAGAAAGAGTACAAGGCTAGATGCACGTTTGATCAGGCCCAGTAGAGTATATGAATGAAATTTTAGATTAAACACTCTGATTTCGGTTTTTAAAGTATTTCAATGTACTACTGTATAAAGTAAATACAAGGCTCAAAAAAGTTTTTTCTGTTTATTATAAATAAATCAGGGAACATATACAAATAATTTCTCAGTGCTATGTGAAACTCTTTAGCAGTAAGATGTACCATTGTGGTTTTCTTTGCTGTAGAAGTACCAGATGCCACAAAATATACAACACAGTGCTATACAGATCCTTAGCTAAATGACAACTGCGGACTACACAGGTTTTTTGGATGCTGCATTACAGAATAGTAGTTTTCCACTGCTGTAGCAATTTGCTCAATGAAAGCTGAACCAATTTTAACTGCATTATCTAGAATGCTCCAGATAGTCCAGTTTGTTGGTTGGGGGCACAACTGTAACTAATAGAGGTCTCCTACAACATCTGAAAGTGTGAAGAATTTATACTTCTACAATCTCCTGTACTGATGTTTATTAAAACTCCACTAATATATTTGCATAAGAATGCTTTGCAAATACATACTGCTTATTGTATGTTTAATAGTGAAATTACTGTTTAATTTAAAATTTTTTCCATATTTACATTGCAGTTTCACAAAATATTTGAACAACAAATATTTAAGCGATCACTCTGTATTTTGAATGCTTGAAAGTTCACCTAAATCAATGAGAACAGCATGTCTGTATGACAGAACACCTAATCATTCAAAATTATCTTGGAAAAAAAGTTAGGTCTAGAGTAACAATCAAACAACTATTAATAAGGGGAAATAAAACATGAAAAAAAGAAGAAGCTTGATAAATCAGGAAAAGTGTTTTTTTTTTTTTTTTTTTTCCCCCTGTTTTGGTTTGATTTGGGAGATTTTTTGTATTTATTTCAGTCTTTGAACCGGGGAGAGGAAAGAAAATAGTGTATTACCAAAACTTCACAACTTAACTTCAACTAAAGTTAAAGATCATCACATTATACACTTCTTACCTTGACCCAGCTTCTACAAAGTATTTCATTATAACTGCTAGCTTATATATGAATGTATACAACAGAGAAAAATATAACATTGGATGAATGGGCACCAAGGGAAAAAATAACAGTCAATCGATGCTTGTTCAAATAATATCTATGTGAACTGTGGACTCCCCACAGGCTAAGATTTTAAGTGTTACAGGTATATATGTGACAACTCTACATTGGGCTGACCACATCGCCAATGAAGTGGAAATCCTAAATTTTTATGAAACATATCTAAGTAGAATTGCCTAATATCTACATATTTACATATCACAGTGTTAGTAAAGCACTGGTGTAGTTATGAAGGTAGAACTGTCTTTGTAACCATGTCCTATCTGTGAAACCTGTTTTGCTGTAATTGTACAGCTCTCACAAATCTGTCATTCACAGAACTGATTTGAACTATTCTATTAAAAAAAAGCAAAGTCACTATAAAACATTAAACAAGGAAATGACTGAAATATACTAACAGATAAATATTTTTTGAAACAGAAGACATTACTGTCTCTTGTAGTCATACACTGCTGTATTTTTATAGCAATATACACACTTGTACAATCATTTCAGTTTGTTTTATACTTGCACTAGTGTAATTGAAGCAGGAATCCCTAAAGTCTGACAAAGCTTAAAACTAATGGATTCTATTCTCAAGTCAAGCAATTACAGATCTATGAATCCATAAGCAGCAAATCTGCTATGGAAGAAGTTCACAAAATAATTTCCTAAAAACAAAGTACTTAAATGTTATACAAATACAGAAGTTGGACTCAATGATCCCTGTAGATCCCTTTCAACTTGGGATATTCTAAGATGTTACATAAATGAGACTTTTGACCCATGAAAACCATCTCTCTTAGGGTAAATGACCAGTAAAAACGATGTTATGCCATAACATATGACTACTATTAATTACTTCACTTTCTAATTAAATTCAAGAACATCTATAAAGCCAGAGTGAAGTGTATTAGTACTTGCCAAGAAGTACTGATAATACGTTCTTAACTGTGTTAAGGAAACGTATGTTATCAGTACGTGGCAAGTACTGCAACAACAATCAAGTTACTATACATAACAGCAGGCAGGCAGGCAGATACCACTTTCACTTGCAACTCCTTCTATTAACAAAAGTTGCAATTAAAAAGTTAGTAAGTTCACAAAGACAATAACATGACTTAAGTTTATATTGTTAAATCGAGGCATTTAAGATTTAGAATTGCTTTCTTTTACAGCATCCCTAAATTTTGTCAAACTGCTAGAGCTAAATAAAACTGGAAGTTTGCTTTTGTAGATTGAGAAAGCTTCAGGTTAGGGGGCACACTGTGGCCTTCCTTCCCCCTCCCCCTGCCCCCCCACTTTTTTTTTTTTTTTAAGCTTAACAGCTGTTACAAAATCAATTTTAAATACCAACTCCTCAACCAATTGGTCCCTTCTAAAAAACTGACTAAATCAACAAAGAATAAATCTTCTTACAACAGTTTATAATAACTCTAAAATTATGCTTTTTACATCTTACTCTGGCTGTCCAGAGAATATTAAAGCAGCCATTTGAACACTCAAAGCTATAGGAAGATAGCTTTACTGATAAGGACTCACTAGGGAAGGGAGCAGAAATAGAGAAGATGGTACAAACAAGGCAGCAAAGAATTCATAGCTTTTCTTTATACAGAAAAGACTTGCTAAAGTTATCTAATGATAGCTGACACCACATTGGATATGCATATATAGCCTCAGTTCAGTCATCCAATTTGCAGAGGATCCCACGATTTCACCTCTTCCTTGATGCCCCATTTACACTTCACTTTCATGCCAGTTACTCTGATGTCTGAACTGTTTCTAAACAGCTTTATTTGGATTATCCTCACAACAAGTAGCATTAATTAATTTTTCCTCCACTGAAAATCAAACCAGCTTCAACGTATTCTGTCCTTCACTATTAGGAAATGCATTGTAGAGGCAAATAAAATGGAAGAAGTAAAAATAATAATTGGAGCAAAACAGAGGAAATTGTTTTAAAAGGAAAACATACAGAAATTAGAACTGCACCATGAAAGCAAAAGAAGAGAAACGCACATCTAACAACAGCGACTGTTACAGGTAAGAAATAGGATTTCAATTTTCAAGTACAGAGGACATGAAATGGGATCCAGCTATGGCATAAAAATCAAACACTGTCACGAAGCAGCTATTCAGATCTGCAGTATTAAGAGAAGGTTAATTTCTATTAATTGCATTACTAATTAGGATGCTTACCTATAATTCCACTGTCCTTGCTCTCCAGGGTGGAGCTAGGGCTGCTAATGGTTCCACAGGGACTACCTTTGTTGGCTGCTGTTTTGCCAGCACAGCTATTGAGAGTTGAGCATGGGCTATCAGTGCTAGGTGATGTAGTGCTGCTTGTGAGGGTAGAACATGGACTGACTCCTTGACTGGTTATTGTACACTGCAGTGTGAAGAAAAATGAATAGTTATTGCACAGAAGGCAGTAAAATACTGTGCTGAAAATTAGAAGCAACAAGGTTAAACAAAGCAAAGAAACCATTTTCCAAGGAAAAACCTCAAGAAGCGAATGCTTATCTTGATTGGGAGCCTTATTGACATGTTTTCAGATAACTCTTATAATGCGTCTTAGAAGTCTAAAATATTGCTCGTTATTCCCAAACAAAAAAGGGAAATTCATGATTAACTCGAAGAGCTGCAGTGAGGCAGATTTCATAGAATCATAGAATGGCTTGGGTTGGAAGAGACCTTAAAGACCATCTAATTCCAATCCCCTGCCATGGGCACCTCCCACTAGACCAGGTTGCCCAAAGCCCCATCCAGCTTGGCCTTGAACACTTCCAGGGATGGGACATCCACAGCTTCTCTGGGCAACCAGTTCCAGTTTACACCCTCAGAGTAAAGAATTTCCTCCTTACATCTAATCTAAACCTACCCTCTTTCAGTTTAATTACATTCCCTCTTGTCCTATATCACTGCAATCCCCAACAGAGAGTCCCTCCCCAGCTTTCCTGTAGGCCCCTTTTAGGTACTGGAGGGCTACTATAAGGTCTCCCCACAGCCTTCTTTTCTTCAGGCTGAAGAACCCCAACTCTCTCAGCCTGTCTTTGTAGGAGAGGTGCTCCAGCCCCTTGATCATCTTTGTGGACCTCCTCTGGACTCGTTCTAATACTTCCACATCCTTCCTATTACATTGGGGGCCCCACAGCTGAACACAGCACTCCAACCAGGGTCTCATGAGGGCAGAGCAGAGGGGGACAATTACCTCCCTTGATCTGCTGCCCACGCTGCTTTTGATGCAGCCCAGGATACGGTTGGCTTTCTGGGCTCCAAGTGCACATCGCCAGCTCATGTCGAGCTCCTCATCCACCAACATGCCACACCCCCAGGTCCTTCTCAGGGTGGATCTCAATCCATCATCTACCCAGTCTATATTTGTGTTAAAAACACTGGTACTGCAATCTTATTCACCCTTTCCTATCATTGGAATCCAATGCACTAAGAATTTTGAGGCCTGGGACAATAAGTGAAGAAAGGGAAGAGAAAGAGATTGGTAGTAAGCAGTTTAGGTTAGCAGATGAGTTTCATACAGTTACGAGCTACTCGATTCTCCCCAGTTCTACTCCTACATGACAATAAAAACCTTCAAACAGAAGTGAACTTCTTGGAAAGGAAAGGATGCCCCCAAAACATGCATCCATTTTAGCAAACCACTGAAATTTTCCATTCTCATAAATCACTGAGAATACCAGGAAAAAATTCTCAATCCTGAAATAATGCAGAAAGAACCCTAGCTGCTCTTCAGATTCATAGTAGCTTAGACTTAGCCTCCAAGACTGATGAGTCTATTCTTTTTTTCAGCTTTTTTCTTTAGGAAAGAATGCAAGATCAACCCACAATTAAAAGCAATCAAAACATGTAACTTGATTGTTATAATTCATTTACAATTCCATTACCGTATGACTATTAACATAGATTATATTTTGGTAGTTATCAAGTAACTGCAATTAGCAAACAGAGAAAATAAGGAAATAACATGAGTCCATTCAGAAGCAAGATGAATATTAAATATGTTGTTTTCTGTTATCCTACCATGGCTTCATTTTTCTCTTCTATATGAGCAGAAGTTGGGATCCCTTCTCCCAGTAAAAACCCCAATCTTGTCATCAATTCTTGTGCTGCAGGAGAACAGCTCGAGTCTTTATCAGGTTTTGCTTTGGAGACGGGGTGTGGGGGGGAAGTTGGTTAAAATTAGTCTCGTATTTGGAAAACGTTACAAGAGGCAGAAAAAGTACAATCAAATGTAAACACTGGATCTTCTCTCAGCAGTATGTCTAACAGAGAAGCTAATGCCATTTAAACATTTTGCCTATTAGACTTAAAATTGTTGGTGATTCTTGGATTTTCTGCATATTTGCACAAATCTAGGGTATGAAAAAAAACAAAACAAAAAAAAACAAACAAGCCAACCAAACACCACCCCTACCCCCACCAATCAAAACAGAAATGGTTAAGTGCAATTGTTTGTATGAAGACAAACAGTTCATCACTGGACTGATGATCAACACAATGACTATCATGTATCAACAGCAATAAACTCAGCAACATCAAAGCTCAGCATCAGATTGAAATTGTATTCCAGTAATTTTAAGAAAGTTTAATTCATATTGAAAATGTGAAAAGTAGAGGTTAATAACTCAGACTTACAATTTCACAGTAAACATTGCAACTAATACCGTTCATTTTTGTTGTTTTTTATGCAATGGAGGTGACACTATTTTAGATTTCCCAGCTTTTCTGGTTACAAAAATATTTATCAGTACAGTGTTTTAAAATATCTTCTGTTATCCAACAGATATAAGGAAACAGTATGGTCAAAAAGAGGCAACCCTGAATGAAAATGCAGTCATTGATTGTTACAGCTAACATAATCTTTTCACAAACTACCATCTCCTGCTATTTTCTTTGATGTCAACAGTTTGGCATCACCTACCAAAGTATAAGCTCTTCCCTAACAAAAACGTTTCTATGGTATTTAATTTTTTTATCCATTAAAAAGGAATAATATGCTGGCCTGTCTTTCCTCAGGTGTAGTCAATTTATTATTCCTCTAATGACTGAGAATTTGCTCACAGAAGGAATTCTTAGCTATAGAAACACCAGCTGCATTACCTACCACCAGATTCTATAAAATGGGAAAAGCACAGAAGCATCTGTGCTGCTGCTTCCCAATCAGTGCAGTCTGAGCAAGGCACTGAGCCTGGGGACGTGATCCCAGACACCTGGAAGACAGTACAGACATCCAAACAGTTTTACCAGTATATAGTCTGGAGACTTCAAGTAACAAAAAGACCCTAATTGAGGAACATCTCAAAGAATGAGTGATGAAAGGGAGAGAGAGATGAGTGTGTATACTTATTAATTAAGTTTAAAAGAGAAAGACAAACAAGTCTCTCAGTTGCACTACTTTCTACAATACCAAAAAGCAGAGCAGAAAAACTATGACTAATCTGTTCCTTTACTTTTGTTTTTCCTTTATGGCTTCACTAAGCTAAATACATGGCTGAACAGGATTTTTTTTTTAAACCAAAAAAACATATGATATCTAACCACAGCTGATGTTCAGTGGGATTTGCAAGAAATGACACGTTCTTCCCCCAGTTGCAGATTGTAAGAAAAACAGAGAAAACAGTAATTTTAACTGAACTGAACAGCTTACCCAGTAAGCATTACTTCAGTGTTTCAATTTTCCTGAGTGATGCAAAACTCAGCTTCCAAACATGAACATTTCACTAGTTGAACCTCCTTATTTATTTCACTTTAGCTCAGTGCCTACTTAAATATACGTATTTCTTAATTTTGTCTACAGTGTAAGTTTTTATTCTGGAACATCTAATTCTATGACTTCTTCAATAACATCAAAAGGAGGAAATCTACAAAATGGGGTCTTTTTTGAAATCAGCTGATTTCACAAACACTTTAATTGCCAGTATTACCATTTTAAAGATAACTGTAATAATCAAAATGACAATTATTATAAAGAAAATGCATTTTCCAGTCAAATATTCCAAGACATGGCAATTTGCAAAATATTCTGAGATGCAAAAGCTTTAACTATTTCATTCCTATGAACAGTTAAAAATAAATATTATATTCAAATTTTAAGCTTTTACAGGATTGAGCAAATGTTACGCATAGTAAGAATGTCAGCTCAGCAGCAAAGATAAAATCCAAGAGTCAAAGGAGTTCAGCCCACCAATCATTGTTTAATCCTTAAACACTAGAATTCAGTTTTGACCTTTAGCATTCTCTCTGTCTGGGAATACAACTCTGTCAAGAGGAGGATTATTATGAGATGATCTTTAGATTGAAATGAGGTCTACAAGCTGTCCAGGATGTGTGTAAAACTTTAATGCCTGCACCAACATGGCTATTAAGATGAAGGCATAAGAGTGCCCAGGCTGACTGTAACATATCCAATACGACATAAAAGAGCAGATTGTGAAAAAACTTACAGTGAGTTCTATTTTCACTATTAATTATTAAAAATAAGTGGGTTTTTTGTTTGTTTTGTTTTTCTCCTAAAGGAACTATTTGTTTTTAAAAGTGTAGCTTTTATACTGTAGAATTGAAGCAAAAGCTAAAACAAAAATTTTTCAGCTGGAACCTGACCAGCTACATGCAACGACTTTAATGTGGCCTGATAAACTGCAAAAAATAATATAAAATAATATAAGACACGTGAAATCCATGCTATGGTGCATATAGTCATATACCAAGTTATTGGTAATTTTGCTTTGGCTATGACATTCACTGTCAAAGTTACACTCTGTTACATGCTAGTCAACTTAACGGACATGAAACTTTTCAAAAATTCCAATTAACTTTAGAGAATTAGCTTTTACCAGCTTTGCCAGCACAGAAGTCTGCTGTTGCTGACTTCTTATTTAGCAAGCTTTTACAAAATTTCTAAAATGAAACACTGTATCCAGTGCAGAGATACACACTTGGAATCAGTTTACATTGAAAAGAAAATTAAAAAAAAATCTAGTTGGCCTTTGCAATACGTAGTAATCAGCAACAGTCAACATTGTTTTACCTGCAGTACACATACAATTCCAAGAATTGAGACAGTTATAAAGATCACGTAAGTATAATGGAAAGCATTTCCTCCTTACAACAAGCACGTGGAATTTGCTAAACTCTTACAAATAGAGAAACAAAATCACAGAATCATCTAGGTTGGAAGAGACCTCCAAGATCACCTAGTCCAACCTCTGTCCTAACACTAACAAAACCTCCACTAAACCATATCACTAAGGACTACATCTAAACGTCTTCTAAAGACCTCCAGGGATGGCGACTCAACCACTTCCCTGGGCAGCCCATTCCAATGCCTAACAACCCTTTCCGTAAAGAAGGTCTTCCTAATATCCAACCTAAACCTCCCCTGGCGCAACTTGAGCCCATTCCCCCTCGTCCTGTCACCAGGCACGTGGGAGAACAGACCAACCCCCACCTCTCTACAGCCTCCTTTACGGTACCTGTAGAGTGCGATAAGGTCGCCCCTGAGCCTCCTCTTCTCCAGGCTGAACAATCCCAGCTCCCTCAGCCGCTCCTCGTAAGACTTGTTCTCCAGACCCCTCACCAGCCTTGTCACCCTTCTCTGGATCCTTTGTATCACTCTGAAATGAATAGCTGTTCTTCTAAACCAAGTATCATTGAACAGATTCTTACCAGTTTGACTGGGTTCTCCTTGCTCTGCTCCTTTTCTCAGCAGTAGACCTGCCTCACCTGGCACTCTAGGACTTTCCACGTACTTGGGCTTCCTGATCGGACCTGCAACGGGAAAGAGCCGAGTATCAAATTTTTCCTGATGGACCACAAGTTTCAAACGTAAAGTGTCTATCCTCAGAGAGAAATAAAGTAGAGGAACTAGTTCTTACACGCAGAGCTGCTACTGTAAGAACTCAAGAGCTGTTGTACTTCTGCACTAGTGAGAAAGAAATGCTCTGTTTGGGCTTCTGGGAACATAAAGCCCACCAGAAAATCAAACCAGTCTGCTTGCTGTGACAATCCTGAAAGTTTCCAGTATATATAAAGTGAGTGACTTTATCATGTTAAAACTCAAGTAACTTCCAGTGGGCCTCCTCTGTAGAGCTTTCACTTTCCATTATAACAAGAAGATAATATTGTTTGGAGTATCTCTGAAACTAAGCGAGAAATCCTACAGGCAGACAGTTTGCAAAATTGGCACACTAAAAAAATCACACTAAAAATTTCTGCTTTCATAAAACAATAGCATTCCCAGTTTATATTAAGTTTAAATACACAACCTCTACTATTAAAAAGAGCGGTGCATTCACACACACACAAACACACTTTTAAAAAATTAAATTGATTCCCTCTTTGCTCTCCCTTTCAGCTTCATGCTTTGGTTTCAGGCTGTTTATGAACCTGTTTTTTTTGCTGAACATGGGTTAGTAGGTTAGTAGCAACTGCAGGAAATGTTAACTACACAACTGTGCTTCTGGTCAGCAAAGTATCTAACTGAAAGGGAACGATGCTGCCCTCTAAAGGTTTAACAGAAAAAGCATACTGGTACTATTACATCAACATCTGCTTGCACTACAAACACAAAGGAGAAATTTTCATCTTAATTTAGCAATTGATAGTACTGGAAGGTAGGCTGCTACATTGATACGTCACAGAACTGAAACTCTACCATGTATTTATCCACATCCTGAAAAAATACGTCAGTAGAATTTTATAACAATAAAAGCATTTGCAACACTGAGAGTTTTGGAAAAGCATAAACAGGGAACTTTGCAAAGTTACACATTGGAAAGCTAAGATATTAAAATGGAATAGGGAGTGGAAATATCATCATCTGTGGTACCGAAAACTGAAGGTACTGAACCTGAATTTTTGTCTTAAATTTTCACTAGTACGATCCCTTTTTTTTTTGTAATGTGTCTAATAAAGCCACTTGAAACTTTCAAAGTTTTAGTGAGCTAGAGGTGTAGTTTGTGATTCTAATGTTTCATTCAGAGCAAACTAAGTATTAGCTTGAAGTCCCGAAAACACAGTCAGTTACTAGACTTAAAAAATCTGAAATAAAGGTATTTCGGGAATTTCCCCAGCTCTGACAACAGATAATGATTTACCCTTCTTTTGAGCCCCATTTGTCCCCATCTAACTAAAAGAAGCCAGAGTTGAACAGAAATATTCATGTAAATGTAATTAAAGAGCATTTAAGCACTGCAAAGGGAACCTTTGACAATTTGAAATACTGTCTGACAGCAGAGGAAGGACTGGCTCCCAGGACTGCCATGCTCTTTGGTGGTCTTCCAGATCCTGAAATGATAGGTCTCCCCCAAAAGCTTTTGTTCCACCCTACCCATTCCAAACTGTCCTTTGAACAGGACTCCAAGTCCCAGCCCAGCTCACTGTCGGAAGTGTACTCCCTCGCATCATCTCAGTGCAACTCCATTCCCCAGCCAGGCTCACTTTCTCTTATTTCCCTACTTTATTTCTGTTCTCTGATAAAGCTCTTCTTCTCTGACTTTCCTACTGTATTCCACTCTTGGTTTCCCACTACATTTCACTCTGTAGTTTAGGTTCAGTGGAAGAGACACCAGACTTTGACAAATCTACAGCACAGCAGGATCCCAATCTTCATCAGGAGCATGTAATTATTACTAAAATTCTTAAGCACTAACAATTATCAACAGCATACTACACATGCCTTGTTTCCCAGATCTTTCACATACTGAAATGCATTACAGTTTCCACATTACTGATGATGTTTATAAGCCAGAATTAAAACTACGTTCAGAAGTCTTTTTTAAAAGCACTTACCAAAGAGAAAATCAAAGGCTACAGTGACTCAACTTTCAAGTCATGGCAACCTTTGGCTTTCAACAAACATTCCTGTCAGGTTCTTTATTTAGTCAAATTTATGATACACTTGAAAGCAAAACAAGATCCAAGATCTCAAGTCAAGCGTCTTCTCTGGTTAAACTGGTTAAGTTTGCACTGGCAAGCATTAAGCAACTGAAGCTCTAGAATCAAGTTCCACAGATGTATTTCCAAGAAACCCCCTTCATCAGCAACAATCCCATGCTGACAGAAGGTGATATTCAAGTACAAATATATTTCTTATATTTCTCCATAACAAACTACTGACAAGGCTACTTGGTGGTTTTTGTCTTTGTTGTCTTGGGGGGGTAGCGTTTGTTTCAAACAGGAAATAATCAGTAAAATAATACATAGTACTCAAACCCAATAAGCCTTGTAAGAAGCAAGCTGTAACACCGCGGCAGAACCTGGATTTTATTATTATTAAACTCTGCAGTTTCCAAGTAGTTTCACTTCCTGCCTCTGCCAGTTGCAGAACTAAGGACTGGATAATGGAAGGCCTTTTGCAAACACTTGAACTTACTGTTAATGAGAAGTGATACAGCAGTAGGCCAGGAAACACTCCCATTCAGGACCTGAGTCCCAGTTACTTCCCTGTCTACGCTGTAATGCAGTGCCAGAACTCTGGATTTAAGCACTGACTGGTGCCTCTCACGAAAGCCAGAACTGAAGCCAGAAAGCTTCAAGAAAGCTAGAGATAGTTGCTTGTAAACCAAGTGCAGTTCACGATACTCCGATAGTTTTAAAATAAAATAGCCTATAACGTACTGGATTCAGAGGAAAATGATCAAAAAAAGCTCCCAACAACAAAAGAAGCAAACTGAATTTCAGTCCTAGGTGACAACCACCTCACTGTGCTACTACCACCATGCCAATTGCTTCTTTGTTACTTCACTCCTTCAGGTCTCAGCTTCTTCCTCTCCCACCAGTAACAGAAGGATGAGTAATTACTCTCACAGAGTCTAATACTTCAAAGTGCTGGATAAAATAGAACTGTCTCTTGACAATTATTCTTAGTATGTGGTGTGCAAGGTGAACACCGTGCAAAAACAACTCCAGCAAGCTTGCTTCCCTCCTCTTATCCTCCTTAATGTTAGAGTACAACTCTGGACTGCACTTCTGTTTTTCAGTTTTTCCTCCTTTTTCTGGTCAGCAGATCTCCCTCACAAACAAAGTAAATACCATTTGGAAAGCACTAGGGAAAGACTGCAGGATTGATGTTAACTATACCACACAGCTTTTGATAATGTGGTTTTCTTGGCTACAATTTAAGTCCTCAGATAGTCATCTTCTACTTGGCTCAAAATTCAAGAGCATCCCAAAGTTCTCTGAGACAACCCATATTTTATCATGAAACACAGCATATTCAAGCTATGACACTTGTAGCCATACCAAGTGTCCCATACCTTGACAAACAGCCTCAAGTTGTGCCAAGGGAGGTTTAGATTAGACATCAGAAAGAATTTCTTCATGGAAAGGGTAGCTAGGCATTGGAACAGGCTGCCCAGAGAGTCGCCATCCCTAGAGGTATTTAAGGTGTGTAGATGTGGCACTTAAGGACACGGCTTAGTGGTGGATTTGATAGTGTTAGGTTGGTGGTTGGACTTCTGATGATTTTAAGGGTCCTTTCCAATCTAAATGATTCTATGATTCATTTTGGCAGTAGCTTCAGACACTACAATAGGTCTCCGAAATCTTCATCGATTTCTTGCTTGTTTCCATGGGTAGTTTAAGGCCAATGTCCACTTTTAAGAAAAGTTGCAATTCTCTACATCTCGGCCTCAGGCTCCCCAGGGTAACACGTTTTCCCATCACACTGCAAGGGACCAGAAAAATATGTGACCTGCTACATCACAGGCCTACATACCTTGTTCCCCAGGTAGATGATTTGGTTCTACAACACTGAGGAATTTCGTTATCGGACCTACCTTTTCTTTCAGACTTCCACCTGGAGGTGGAATATGTGAGTATGGTGCTAACCTAATTCCTTAGCTAAGGAATACAGGGCATGGAATTTAAGGCATATGTAAACATATGTTTATACCTCTACCTAGAGACTATGAGATGGTAACATTTTTCTAACCAAAAGAAACCTTAGTTACCAACTATCACCAGAGGGTGCCCTTTTAGCACTATTTCATAACAAAAACAAGGGGTATTTGCCTTAGTGAAAACAGCTAAAAATACATTCCTTTGGAACAAAACCACATTCTTTAAGGAGACAATAGTCCAAACCTACTATTTGTAAGCAGGAGTATAGTTAAATGTATCAAAAGTTGAACAACAAAAAAACAACCATTCTAAAAGAACCAGAACAACATGTAGTCATATAACAGATTAAAATTAAAGTATCTTCAGGATGTATTTTTACTACTCACATTTTAGGCTGTGGAGCAGACGCTTAGTTGAATTTTCCTCACAAAATTGATTTAGTAGTGACTTAGAGTACTTTCAAGTCTGATACACAACATTACTACATGTAGGAAAATTTACAGTTAAGTCCATTTTCATGCACTAATCTAGAAGAGGACACACATATTAATGCATGAAAAAAGGAAACAAAGTTCCTTTTTGTACCAAAAGGACAAAATGTATCTGCAAAATGGAAGCTGTTTTCCAGAAGTGTAGAATAATTGTATTGAGTCTGATAAAGGGTTCATCTGGGACACTATTTTATCAGCATCAAACACCAGAGAAGAATCCCACAGCATGGGAACACGGTTTAGTGGTGGATTTGGTAGTGTTAGGTAATGGTTGGACTTGATGATCTTATGGGTCTTTTCCAACCTAAATGATTCTATGATAATCTACGTTATAGAAAACATACTGTCCCGGTACACTTTTCTTGACTTCTGTTTAGAAGCTTATAGTTTCCTGAATCAGAAGTGGTCCCTTTCTATTTAAGAGCTAGATGGACTTTCTTTCCACGAACTTACCCAGTCATTTCTTTACCAATCTGCAGCATCCACAAAATTTACAAGTTAACACAATATTGAAATATACATGAAACAGTAATCAGAGTCTCCTTTTCCCACCAATTGTCTTTCTTCCAGGCAGAAAAAAGCCAGTCAAATCAATTTAAATCATTTCTCATTCAGAGCCATTCCACAACTTTAGTCATTCCTTCTGCCCTACTCTAGCTCTTTCCTAGTGGAACTATAGATTTTTAAAGTTGTTATCACCAGAATCTTCCTGAGGTAGAACAACAGACTGATACAATAGTAGAACAATACTCTCTTCGGCTTATGATCTCTTTCTTTCCTTTTTTACTGTTAGGATTGTTTTTTGACTGCTGAAGAGCTGATCTTTCCACAGCATTATTGCAACATGGCCATCTCCTTCCTAATCCTCTGAACTGGCTTTCTTTCTCAACAACATTATGTGAAATTTGCAGGATTCCCCCCCTCCGTTAACATTTATATTCACCTTGACTGAACTTAACCTGCTATTCTGTCACCTATGTATTCATCCACCATGAATAACTTAGCAATGCCAGCACACTTCACAACTTTACTATGCATTCCTTTTTCA
The DNA here is from genome assembly GCF_009769625.2 of Cygnus olor. NCBI lineage: Eukaryota > Metazoa > Chordata > Aves > Anseriformes > Anatidae > Cygnus > Cygnus olor. The sequence continues at coordinate 40,310,721 of NC_049174.1, read as the reverse complement.
GTTGATAAATACATTAAACAGTTTAAATCTCAGCAGAGTTATGTAACTGTTGGCATGTTCCCTCCAGCATGCGTATGATCCTCTGTGTAACTATTTAAATATAAAAATTAAGGTATTTTGTCTTACCTCATAATGGTTAAATTTCTTTCATTTCTTCTTTGCAAAGGTCCCCGTAGAAATCCAGGGAGACTTCACCACCTAAGATGTCACTTGTCTACATGATTTCCTTCAAAGAATTCCAACAATTTTGGGGGCCATGACTTTCCTTTAAGAAGTCAATAATGATCGTTTCCCATTATGCTATATTTGTCAATATCCCCACTAACTATTCTTTCTTACAGTGGAATCAGTTTCCCTGCTATGGACAGAAAAACTACTTCTTTCTCTAGTTCCTTAGAGCACAACTAGAACCTGACAAAATTTTCTTTAAAGAACTCTAGGAAGTCTCTGGGTCACAGATGCTGCCTGGCTCTTATGGGATACTATAATCTTCCTGAAGTCTGCTGGAAGGGCATCGTGACAGGACACAAACTATTGAGATTTCGGGAGGGTGTCAAGGATATATATGTACTTGATACATATACCAGATTGATTTACCAAGGATAATGTGCAGCTGCAATTGCTATTTACAAACAGGGTCAGGATATGATAATCAAAGGCAGCCTTAGCTGTAGTGATCACCAGCTAGTGGGTTTCAAGAATGGTAGGAGTAAGGAACACAAATGGCAGAGTGCAGACAAAACCTGAACTTTAGGAGAGCTGCCTTCAGCTTACTTAAGCAAATGGTAGGTCTGATCCCACGGGAGATGGCTCTGAAGGTTGAAAGAACTCAGGAAATTGGTGGGTCTTTAGGAACAGACTCTTTCCAAGCACAAAACCAGTCCATCCTGATACTACAATGAACAAATATATGTAACAGGAGATTGACTTGACTCACAACTCAGCTTCAATACAAAAAGACGGTATACAGGAGCTGGTAGCAGGAGCAAAGGAGGAATTCAGAAACGTTGCTGGGCATGCTGGGATGATGCTATGAAAACAGAAGGTTGCCCAGACGTGAAACTGGCCAGAGAAGTCGAGGACATGAAAAAGAGCTGTTATAATTAGAAGTAGTTCACTGGAGAAACAGCGGAATAGTTGGGTTGGAGGCTGGTGTACTTAGTCTGTCAAGCACTGAAACCAGTTACCTAGACAGGCTGTGTACTCTACACCATTGAAAAGTTTTCAAGACCAGTCTGGATAAAGTCCCGAGCCTTACCTCATAGCTGACCCTGCTTTGTGAGCATGAGGTTGGCTTAGTGACCTCCTGAGATCCCTTTCAACTTGAGTTATCCCAGGAACCCTAAGAAACCCACCTTTCCCTGCTTAGGTTCATGCAAATAGCAAAAAGGAACTGCTTCCAAATGATCTCAAGACTGGAGCACAAATCTGAAGCCTTAGTTGAAACTAGTTCTCTTACCTAGTCTATTCTCAAGTGTCAGGCATGCTGATTAATTTGTTTATTGATTAAAACTCTTAATTTATGCTTAATTTAAAACTAACTAAAAGTTCCACTGTGCATTTATGGAAGACTCTTCCTGCAGTCATCCTCTGCATTCACTAATGCCTTTAAAAACAGAAGTTGCTTCCTATCTCTGTTCAAGCATGGTAGTACGAACAATTTAGCTCAGTAAACATTTACTTCAAAGGCAACAGCGGTCTCTTTAATTCACACCATAAAGTCCAACAACCATTTTTTGGAATCTCCTTTATAAACCAGTATTTTCTTTCTTTTAATTGACCCTCCTAAATTAGAGTGCAATCAACTATCATCTCTGTAAGAATGTGAATATTTTTTAGTTACACAGCTCTAAGTTTACCAATTCAAGCAATGTTCATTCTAGCTTTACAGGAGGAGAAACTCAACTTACTGTGGCATTTTTTCATTTACTGCTCCCCTTCCCAAACAAAGTCCTCCTGCTGAAAACCTTTTTTACTTGTCCTGTTTTTTTTCTGCTCCTTTATCCACCTCCTCAATGGACTGTTTCATTAAGGAAGCTTTTGACTCCAAACAAACCAGTAGCTTTAGTTCTGCCAATAATTTTTGGCTCTTTAGTAACTTAAGATATAGTTTCTCTCTTTCCTCCTTTTATAGTTACAGTTGAAGATTGAACTGGAGCCAGAAGCACTGGTACTCTTCCAAGCTCTTCAAACAAAAAACTCCCCCACCTCCTATGCAAATAATTAAAACACAATGTCACTCACACAAGGTTGTGCAAACAGGACTGTACAGCTTTCTGTGGTCTAGGGAAGAAGCTCAGCTTGCTCTCCACAGTTTTGCCTGCCCATGGGTTATGAGATTCTAGGGGCTGAGCTACTTGAAGATTGATGGGCAAAATGGCAGCTATTACCACACATGCGCTGCAGCAAAGATGTCTCTGTCAGTTGGGCACATTTGTCAGCACGCCTGTCCACTAGAATAGGAACAATAAAATAGCTAACATACTGATCTCTTAACATATGGAGACTGACTTCAGACTGATCAGTTCAAGCCTGAACTACCCAGAGGGGTAGTGGACAAGAGAAGGGGAATGAAAAGTGGGATGCCAGCAATCAGAATAACAGATTCAAAAAAAGACACTAAACCCAAGTTCTGTGTTAGCTCAGGGGGCCCCCAGACTAGCAATTTCCAAACCTGTTCTGAACAGATACCTCTAAGCTTGCTAAATACTAAGGCCCCAAGAGCTTTTCTCAGCGAGATCAGTCCAAACCTGAGAATTGATAATTACATTATTCATGGAACAGATAGGTTAAATGATGGAAAAAAAATCTTCTTAGTTTAAAGGGACAGAACAAAACTAACACATTACCCACAGTACTTCTGCAGCTAATACATTCCGGCAAAAGCATTCTATCCTCTAAATCATCTGGAGTAGAAAACTACCTGGAGGTATACAACGTTCAAAGGGGGGCACATCTACAGTAGAACATCTTTTCCTACCATTGCATATTACATAAACTAAACAGAAAACTGAAGCAGCCTATAAGGTAAAATAATCCTTCAAAACTAGCAAATGTTCACTTGAGTAAGGACAATATGCCTGCCAGCAATGAGGCAAAAAGTATTTTTACATAGTTTTGAATTATAAATTAAACTGTTTGTTTGGATCTACACACTGCTTGAATGCATTCTGCTGTTTTCTTTCTCCCCCTCATAGTACTGCTGTGATAATGACATGGTATATTACCAAAATTTACTAAGATGTTCAGAATGTTTGCAATACCTTTTGCTTAACAGGATACAGATAAAGAATTTGCTTTCTTTCAAGCACCATCTAACTATGAGCGTGCAACTTTCTAAAAAGATAGGGAATGAAATATAGAACATACTTCCATCATTAACTGAATCACTTTTGATGGAAATGCTATTTTTTCAACAGTTTTATGCCATGGATAATCAGACTGTGAGTGGATGAAACAGTTATGGAAGGAAAAGGTTTGTCCACATCCTACTCTAAATGATAACACACTGAAGAAATGACAAAGCATGGTAACTCTTGCTGTTCAGATAGTAGAGAATATAAGCAAAGAGAAGAAATTAAATCATAAACAACAAATCAAAATATATCCCTCAGAATTTGCAGATTAACACCCACTTGGAAATATGCAGAAAGAGCAAGGAAAGGAGAAGCAGTAAAAGCAAGTTGTTAATTACTTTACATTGAAGTTTTTACTCTTCTAGACATCACAAACTAGAATCTAATTCTGTGAAAGAGTTTGAATGTTAACACCAGTTACACAAAAACATGAAACATTTTACAGCGCATTTCTTACTGAAAAACATTCCTCCACGTATTATTTTAAAATATTTTAACCAGGAATATTGTTATTCACTGTTCATATAAGCTTGATTAAATACTTATTTTTAAATCAATTACCACAGGTGCAGGACTGGATAAATACAGCCTAGACTATAGTCACATTTGCTAGAAAAGTGGAAATGTATTAATTATGAAGCCCTCAAAATTAGATGTTTTCATGAACATTAGTACAAATAACTATTGGTTAATTACAGCTTCTATTTTTGAATTAATAACTCCAAAACACAAAGTCAGGAAAATCTGACTGATTTTAATTTACAAACCAAAATTTTTAAATAAATTATTCAGACTCAATAAAAACTTAGGAAAAACTCTTCATTAAAAAATGTGTAGCATTTAGTGATATACTCTTTCATTATTACCCTTGAATATGCAGTATATTGCTTCAGTCTAACACATACTAAATAGAACTTCTATTCAAGGAAATAAGTTATGCAAGTGTATCACGTTATAGTCCCTTCCAACCCAAACCATTCTATGTTTCTGTGATATACATATGACCATCAGCATGCTTGGTTTATAAGAAGTAGAACTACAGAACAGAAACAAAGGTAGAACAAATGATGGTATTTCAAGGGACATTTTTTCCTTTGAAAATATGCAATGCAATAGAGCAAAGACATTAAAAGGAATTAACAGTATTGTTTACATTGAAATATACATCCGTAAACTGGAAGGATCGAAGTTAGAATTTTATTCTACCACAGGTTAGAATAACTACATCTTAACTTTGCAACATTTCTTTAACTTTCCATGTAATCATTGATGCTTTTATCCACCATATCCTGAAAAAAACTCAACCTGCTATTCATATGCTACTGAACATAGTGCTCCGCAATCTGTACAGCCAGTATTCTCTTGCTTTCTATTACTCCCAGATGCTAGCTAGGTCATTTATATTAAAGCATCTTCCATCAGCTTTAGTTTGTTGAAACTCAAAGGAATATCACAGAATGTTTCTACCTGCACGCCATCACCTAGTTAGGTATTTGTACAAAACAACAACACAAATGCCAATGTATTCAAAACACTTCATAAACCTAAGAAATCTCGCCCCTCCCCCCCCCTTTTTTTTTTGTCTATATATCACAGTGGAATGATTTTAAAGGTGTTGTGAATACAGCTTTCCATTTAAAATTTAGACTCTTATACGTTTCCTGCAAGAGAAACAGAAGCCTCTACTTTGCTTATAAAAGTGCCTCACTAATCCAAATGGAGTTACGAGGTTGGTCAGATAGTATCTTGAAACTAGCTACAATGCAGTTAGGTTTTCCCAACGGTAACAAAACTAGGAGTTAGATCCTGACCTTCCTTCAAGTCTTTGGCAAAAATCCCATTTCCTTCTACATTAAAAGGCAGGATAAAGTCCTTTGAAGCTGTTTATTATACAAATCAATTGCAGCAAGAGACAAAACATCAAAATACTTTCTGTGACTCAAAATTTTACCTAAACTATCAAATACTGACAAACAACTTAAACTGAGAACACTTAACAAATTGTATTTACTATCCTCTGGTAATACTTTGAGCAAGATTTTTTCTTGAATTTTATGTAAAATGGGTTGTTAATCAAGACCTTTCTCAGTGCTGACAAAAAACTTTTGCCAGTCTTTGTTCTTAAACTTTATAAATTTTACAACAAAGAACTTTAAAACTGGTGAGTGTTTGCACAAGTAGTAGGAATATGGACAATTTCACCTGACGCTCAAGCTTTGACCTGAGTGAACTCAACTGATGCTGTTGTGCTGGAATGATCTATATGTGCAGAATGCTGATAAAAAGGGAAACCAGATGGAGTACCTTATTTAGTAAGGCTCACACATAAGTACATGGTCATTACTAACGATGCAACCTCTAAAAATTAGTAAGTTTCTTGCCACAACTTCAGCAGTTATTTAACTATTAATACATTTATATGTGTAGATATAAGCAAAATAAATTAGCTTTAAACCATAAACAACTTCCTGAAACAAATACTGCCTTAATATTGTACACTTAATAGGTATGCCAAATACTTACAATCATTAGTAGTAACAGGTCACTCTTACACTGCTGTTAACATATATATGAACACGGGGTTTTGCAGCTGTCTTAACTGAGTTACTAATCATAAATTATCAGTTTTAAACATATTCAGACATTTCAGTGAAGGTATTTACTACACAAATTAGAATGATTATTTGCCATATGAAATAATACATTCCATTTAATCATCAACTATCTTTTCTTTTTTTTTTTTTTTTAACCTGAGAACATGCAAAAAGCCTTCACTGCTCTTGTTCTCATTGCAAAGGATTAACATGACTTTACTGTGTTACTTTATATAAAGTGTCAGAAAGTGTTACTTTTATATTGTGTCAAATCTGAATCAAAATACTACAAAGATTTGAGTTGCTCATTCGTTTCATGTTACCTGGAGACTTTTTGTTTGATCTTGACTGCATCAAATAAGACTGGCGTGGCAGCAGAGGTGAAGATGGAAGAGACATTGAAACTCCTTTAGCCAAGTTCATTCTGTAAGTATCCTCAGAGACAGGCTGATTGCCAATGGGGAAATCTGCATTGTGGCCGGATGTTGCAACAATCTGCAAGGCATTCTCTGGGCAGGAGTCACCTGCTAAAAATAAAATGTTGTCATCTGTTATGTGATATACCAACACAAGAGCCAGGCAGTTTCATTGAAATAGAAGTATTTAACACAGAAAAATATACATTTGCCAGCACCAAGTCAGCATGATCAGACTTTTCACTGTGTACCCTCCACTGTAGAATCCAGATAGAAAATCCACAAAAAAAATTTAATCCACTAGAAAAATTTAAAATACAAAACCAAGCAAAATTTTATTTTACTGTACTAAAGATAGCAAGAGGGAAGAAAAAACCCTCACTTTCAACAAAACAATTTTTCAGATTTCGTTCTCAGAGGCAAAACTACAGTTCTTATGAAGACAAAATTTTCTCTACAGATTAAAGGTATATTAGGATTACCATGACATCCTCAAATTCAATGACTATCTGAAAATATTTTTTTTTTTTTTACTGAAAAGTAGTTAGAAGATAAATTTCATTGGGTGACTGCCTTACACTTAATTTAAAAGGGTCTCACAAAAAAGTACACTCATAGACAGTTTAGCCTTTTTATTTTTGTTGCAAAACAGAAGTCCAGTTATGTGCAATTTGATAGCTTATTTTATTTTTTATTTATTTATTTTTTAAGTCTCAGAAACAAAGTATTAGTTCACAACATACTAAGTAGCAGATCAAAATAGGGAAATGCACTGAAAATAGACGTATCCTGCTAGTGCAGAAAATGCAAGTTCAGCTAAATCAAAAATGTTTTTGAAACAACAGAAAAAATATATCGCATCATTATTGTGAGCAAAGACAGCAGAAATAGATATTGAAAGTGCTCAGTTTTTCCTAGTCAGATGACAAAAACAGCTGAAAAGAAAAGTTAACTAACCGCAGCTTTTTTTTATACTCAAATTAGGGTATTGCTCAATAGTTTACACAAATTGCTGTCAAAATTGAATCGGTGTGACCAAAGGTAAAAAAGCAAAACCAAATTGATGCAAAGAGGAGAGACAGTACACAGAGTATTTTTTAGATTAATCTGTGCAGCAACAAGCAGCACAGTTGAAGTATGGGATCCAAAGTACAAGAACAGACAAACAAAGGAAAAGCAATTTATTTTCAAATATGAACTTTCCATATGTTTATTTTCTTACAATAAGGAAACATTTCAGATAGATGTGCCTCTATAAGATCTGCCTTGTGAGAAACAAAGTTGTGTTTTTGCAGTGAAAAATTCCACTAACCTTGCATATTCAAAAGTGATTGTGCAGGCATGACAGTAGCATAGCAGCAGGGAGTATGTTAAGCAGATAAGGGGAAGGTCCCGCTGTCCCAAAATAAGAAGGATAGCTAAGAAAAACAGGATGAGCAGTACGAAATCAGTAAAAACAAATCACAGCCCCTCTAGTCAAGAGAGAAGAAGGAAAAAGAAAAGGAAAAGGAGAAATTAACGGTTAGTCAAATAAAATTGTACATATAGGGTATAGAAGTGCGTCGAGTAGGTTGTGAACCTGTATTACTCAGCCAACGAGGAAACAGGGGAGAAATCAGGTGTCGGGTAATAGGGAATATGAGGTTATGATAAACTTTTACTGTGCGCTCCTGCTTGCGGGATACCCGCTGTTGCAATCGCAAATAAAATGGCTTCACAGAAGATCCTGTCTGAAGAAAATTATTGAGATTTTTCTCACAGCCTTTCTTTTTGATTCCGTTGTCATTCAACTGTTGTTGCCTTCAGTTTGTAAGAGCTCTTCTCCTACCACAGTCCACTACAGGCATCCTTAAGTGCATACAATAAATTTCCCCACTGTGACAGAAGGCAAAGCCCAAACCTAGCCCTTTGAGAAACGTAAAAATATTTTTGCCAATTTAACTACCACTCTCTTTTTCAGAAGTACACATGGAGGATGAGAAAACCAAACAGGCCTGAAGTTTACAGACTAATTCTGTATTTCTAAAGCTGCAAATATATTAAGCTGTTGTGTTTTTTTTTCTAGACATACTATTTTCCTCACAAGAACCATACATGATGGCCATGTCCATCTATTTTTAAGATAAATGACCTTGAAGAATGCTATGCTAGATTCAAACTTTTTTTTTTTTTAATTTATATATGTGAAACTTACTCTCTTACTCCACTGAAGCCAACTTAAAAATCACCTTCCAAAGGTTCTCTTTGTTCAAACAAAATTCATAGTGACAGGTAATCAGGTAATGATTTCAAGGAAACAGCAAGTAAGTTTAGCCCAGTCAGGACAGAAATTAAAAACTAAATAACTAACTTTATATTCTTTTTAAAATTTCATTGCAACAATTACAGGAGTGTAACTATTGGTTTAAAGTCCTGGGAACTAGAAAAACAGCTTCAACATTTGAGCAAACTAGCTGTAAAACACCAATCTTAAAAGAAAATCAAGTACTAGCCAAGTATATAACTAAAATAAAAAGCTAAAAAATTTTAGAGGCTATAATTACACATCTCAGCATTTTAAAATCTCCTATCTACATCACTGGGTTCCCATTACACTTTCAGTGAAATCAAGAAGCTAAGGATTTTTTTTTCTCTGTTCTTTTAGAATTAAACTTTGACAATAGCTGTTTTTAAACACAGACTTAATGTTAGGTACGTTATTGATTATGCAATACAGTACATGCAAGTTTGCCTCCTAAATTGTGGAAGAACACAAAGAAACCTTATGATGCTCATTTCAGTTTTTCCTTTGGATGCAAACAAAAAGCAAGGAAGTAGCACAGTCATACAGGTGACTACAATGAGAAAATACTGTCTTTTTTTTTTTTTTAACTGGATATGTTGCCACAGGTGTAATTTGGAATTTGTGTAAGTATTCCAGCTGGAATGCTAGAGAGAGGGTGCAAGAGACAAGAGAACAAAAAGTGGAAATTACTTCCTCCCCCTTCAGGGTTAATAAGTCCACCTACAACTCCCTTTTACTGTGAAGGAAGCAAGCTGTGTTTAACTCATCATCTTCTTAATAAAATGCATGAATTTTAATTTATCCTTCTCTATTGTATATGAAATGTTACACACCATGGAAAAGCCCTACAAAATTTAGTAACACAGGGCTAAATACAGTTCTGTAGCATATCTCTAAACAATAAATTTATGTTATTTGATCATGACAGTAATTTGAAACATGTTTTACAGTCTATATATACTATTGTCTTAGCAATCTTTGTTACAGCAACACTGTTTTTTCTTCAGATTTTGTTTTCCTGACACCACCAGAGGTACTGTGGGGAGAGATACAAAGATTATGGCTTGGATTGTAAGAGTAGTATGATTTAAAAAAACAGAAATCCAAAATGCGTGTAGAAATTCTCCTTTTCAATCATTTCTTTTTTCTAATTTTACAAGTTTCTTCTTGCTGTCATTCATACACCCATGCTGTTAAGGTACTATAGCTCTTTAACTAGAGCAAAAATTCATACCTTGAGAAAACCCAACCATATTGACTTCAATCTACGAGGGTATCATTTCTTCAGTGATGCTGGAAACATACTTAAACACTAATTAATTCTACTGAAGCAGAAAAAAGTAGATTATAAATAAAAACTGCTAAGGATACAATGGAATAACTGAGGAGCAAACCCTGTCAGACAGCTATTAGACATAAACCATTTCAAGAAAGCAGAAACTGCACAGTCCTCCTCCAGGAACTTTCTAAAAACCTGTTAGCAGAAGGCTATGCTAGCTAGCAGACCAGCCCCACACCTGCAGCCCCAAAAAGCAGGCAACAGGAGTAGATGGTAACCAACAGAGCTCCTGCACCACAACCTGCCCAGCACTGTCTCAAGCACAGGCACAAACCGGATCTTCTAGGGGAAGAACTCCCCAGACCCCAAAGATTCAAGAAGGACTCTCACAGTAATAATAAATGGAAACCTTTACCATTTGAATGCTAAAACCTTACGTGGATTCAAAGGGCTGTTCACAGGAAGTAACCTGTTGATGCAACTAAAAGCGACCTGCAGTTAAGGAAGCCCTCAAGACCCCCAACAGGCAGAGGCTGGCAAGAGGGTGTGCAGCACAGCAGCTTGCTTTGTTCTCTCTCTTCCCCAAGCATCTTCTTATGGCTGGCCTTCCCGCTGGCTCTCTCCCTCACAACCATACACATGCTCTGCCCCCCCCCAGAGGAAGCAAGGGATAAAGAAAGCAGGGGAGCGGGTGGGAGGGAGTGGGGAGCCACAAAGAAGTAAGTGTGTCAGGGGAAACGGTGCAGATTATTTGGAAATACATCCTGCCTCTAGCTGGTACTAGCAGGAGGTTCACCCCTGTCACCACAGAGTGGGGTCACAGCAGCAGGAACTGTGGCTTCGCACCAAGGTAAGCCCGTGAGATGCTGAGTTCCCATGGAGACAGCCCAGCGCAGTACCTGCCTCAGAGGAAGCAACTTTATAGAGGCTTGTGGGTCTGTATCACGGTGAGAGCTGCAGGAGAAAAATCAGAGGCAAAGATCTTTGGATGCAGCAGATCACTTCCTCAATGTCTTGGTCCTATGGGATCTCCTAAACCAACCTACAGATTTTGTTATTCTAGCAGTACAGAATGAAGGCATGTTCTATATCCACATAGGTAATGTCATTTATGGCTGGCTATAGCTCTATAACTTTTCTGCTTATGTGGGCTGGCAAACTTCATTTTATATACTTATAACATCCTTTCTTAAGTCTCAGAATCTATTATTTATACTTAACTTATCCTAATCACGTATTTTCTATTTTGTATAAATTGGGATGACGACCAAACCTACACATTTTATCCAACTTACATGAAAATTCCCATAAGATACTTGGCTCTACATAAATGACAAAACCGACCCAAAACCACCAAGCCTGACAAATCCACAAGGTAATAATACTTTATGCTTTCCACAGAACAACTTGATATTAACGAAACAGTACTAGAAAAACACATGAGAAATAGCTGTCAAATTACGCTTCTTTTGTAACAATGGCAGAATGTAATCAGATGTCACTGACTTAAGACTTAAGCTATTTGTTACTAACTGAAAGGTTAATAATTTTAAACATTTTAGCCACCAGAACAATGCTGTTTATTGCTTTAAATTTACATTACATTTCTTGGTCTCTACGCCGGTGTAAAAGAGACAAGCATCAGTTCTGGAATAGGCGGAAGATGACATCTCACAAGTTTTCTACTGATGTCAAATTAAAACATAAGGGAAGATCCTGTGAAGTCCCAGTTCCTATTTTTGAAACCCTCTGAGCTGCATATTTTCCACTGCCTGGACAACAAAGTTTCATAAACATCAGACAACCAGAGGTCTTATTCAGTGGTCAAAGTAACCATAGAAAAAACTTACTAGCTTTAAAAACCACACACCAAAAGCTTTGAGAATGAAAACCAAATCCCAGTTTAGTTGTACCTAGGGATGCAACTGAAAGGCTTAATCAGATTAACAGAATTTATTATTACTATTTTTTTTAAAGATACACAAAGATACAAGGATGGTTGACTAAAGTAATGATTTGGTAGAACCTAATATCCTTAAAATAAAACTTGAACTTTACGATTGAACTAAACCTTATATTGAACGGAGAGGATAACTAAAATGAAAACCTTTACAATATATATGCCACTATTAAACATAATAAAACGCATTTTTCATTCAATAAAAGTTGCTTAGAAACCAGAAGAATGGAAACTACTTTACCAGAATGCATGAAAACTGGAGTATTGTGCTGATGCTAGAATTCAGGTTATTTTACCATAAAGGAGCAGGATCTCAATCTTCAAAACAGTGAAAGCTAAAACAACCAAAACATAGGTTCCTTCACTAGGTCTAAATATTGACAGCAACTGCAGGACAGACAATATTCTACAGTTATCTCTCAGTATTTAACTCTTAGATAGACAATTTGTCCTCTACTCCCTTAATCTACATGCTTAAGTGAAACAAAAGAGTCCTGGCCCATTTAAAAATATTTCTGATAAAAAACTGTGCTATACCAGAAGTAAACTTAAGTTCTGCTTAAAGATGCTTTAAAAAAAGCACCCTATTGCTTATAAAGCTTCCTAGCATGCACCACAGGGTAAAGAGCACCAAAAGCACTTTTCAAATAAACAAGAACTTGACTATAACTGCCCAGATCTGACTAGGTAGGATTCTGGTATAAAGTGGACAGCAAAGAAGCTATAAGCAAATGTTGCTATGCAACAGTTGCAAACTTCACACTTTCCTAACACTTTTGGGGCAGGAGACTAGAAAGTGGAAGGGGAATGGCATTGAACTAAAAGACGGAGATGTTCTGGAGAACAAGTCTTACGAGGAGCGGCTGAGGGAGCTGGGATTGTTCAGCCTGGAGAAGAGGAGGCTCAGGGGCGACCTTATCGCGCTCTACAGGTACCTTAAAGGAGGCTGTAGCGAATGGGCTAAAGTTGCACCAGGGGAGGTTTAGGTTGGATATTAGGAAGAACTTCTTTACTGAAAGGGTTGTTAGGCATTGGAATGGGCTGCCCAGGGAAGTGGTTGAGTCACCATCCCTGGAGGTCTTTAAGAGACCTTTAGATGTTGAGCTTAGTGACATGGTTTAGTGGAGGACTTGTTAGTGTTAGGTCAGAGGTTGGACTGGGTGATCTTGGAGGTCTCTTCCAACCTAGACGATTCTGTGATTCTTCTGTGATTATGCTTGTACTTGAAATTATTTGCTCACTTTCAAGCATTTATGTCTGAACTCTGGATTACTGTTTCAGCATACAAAATACTCATGTTCTCTTTTAGTGTTAACTTAAAAAAAAAAAAAAGAAACAAAGTTTTACAACAGGGAAATAAATAGAGGTTAATAGGACCACTGATGTTATTTCTATACATGTGTTTCAAGAGCAGGATCATGGTGTGTTCCCCCCTGCCCCCCTTCATATCTACGTGGGATTTACCACTGGAATTAGCTTCTGGGAAAAGACATTCACCACATAAAATACTCACTGCTCAGCAAAAAATGAGTTTAAGTTCTTAAGTAACTGTCAGCAGACACAGAAAATGGGCGAAGCAACATAGAATAATCAAAAACAGCTCCATATTTTAAGCATGAAACAATGCCTCTTCTGTTGCAAGGTATTTTTAGAGCAACAGCCAAAAGTCACACTGAAGCTTGAAAGTATTCCAGTAAAAGTTCAATGCTCCAGCTAGTGGATATGTACTTTACCTTTGCACTTAAAATTCAAAGCCTAACATCATAAAGAGTTTGGACAGAAAATGCCAATTCAATTTGCATATTTAGTTTTAAAACTATTAAAACTAAATAAAACTTCAAAACTTTAAACTATTTTATTTAATTATTTCAAGCCTTTGAATTTGCTAAGAGGGTACCTGAAGGTGTCACTGCTCTCAGCTTAGTTACAAGTATATTTAGTCAGATACCAATGTTTAATGAGACATAATGCATAAAAAGCGGGGATCAAAAATCCATTCCAACTAAGCAAGTTCTACACAGGCAAATAACCCTGAAAACACTGAATTTTAATTAATGATTAAATAAATATGGATCTTAATAAAAGATTATGCCTTCTTGCATAGGAACTTCACTTTTAAAGTAGCAATTTAGTTGCCATGAAAAAAAAAGTATCAGGAAATTTAAACACATGTAGGTTTATCTTCCAAAGTGCTGCACTAGCACTGTTGGTCAGGCTTGTAATAGTGGCCTATGCTAACAGGAATGGCAGAAAGAAACAAGAATGGCAGAATATTATACAAGTGATCACAACTCAGCGTAAGTTACATGCCTTTGAAAGCCATTTTATATCTCTAAGAACACAGACTGTAATCCATCTCCTAACTAAATCCGAACATATACAAAAAGAGAAATAAATTTGAAATTCTGAGTTTTCATCCAAGTCATTTAGTATAAAACATCAATACAAAGACTAAGCACATGAAAAAAGATTGAGTATGTCAGTCTAGAACTAGAACATAATGCAGAAATAAAAGCATCTATACTACCATATTTAAGTCAAAGATATTTATATACAGATACCAGAATACAAGAAGGAAAAACAAAGGAAACTTAGCCTCAAAAGATTAAAGTAAAAAATTAAGTCTGATCTACAAGAGAATTGAAAAAGATCCAAGAAAAGAATATTGATAATGGAACTTTGTTACCCCAATTAAAAAATTGGAACATGAAAATGACCACTGAATATGATGCATAACATTAAATAAGTACTTCCATACCCTTTACTTCATCATCCAGAAATCACAAACACTGATCTCATTCTTATTTCTCCAGATTCTCTACCTCTACAGCACTGCAGTATTATGTTCTAAATATTACCTTTTTGTTGATATAATAATTTGCCCCTTGTTATTTGAGCACTACATGGAAGTCAAACAATCCTTTAAACTAGAAAACACAAAAATCCCAACTACTTACCACATTAATTTCTACTGAAATCAATGAAGTTTTCATGCATGCTGTGTACTACATTTGATGTTAAAAGTCTGATGGGATTTAGTGCAGAAAAAACACTGCAAACTAAGCACAATACTTCCATTATTCATGTTCCTTCAGGCTTGATATTGGGTCAACAGAATGACAATGCTCATGTTACTAAAAAGCCAACTGAAATAATTGAGCATGCTCTGTAGATAAATAATATAGGGGATTTTCATCTCTTTTTAAGTTAAAATCCATTATAATTATTATATATCTACTGATCTTTTGATTATTTGGTAGAAAAAAATACAGATTCCCATGCAGGCAGTTTGCCAACTTAGGACAGTTAAAGAAAACAAACATAAATGTTTACTGCACAGTAACTGGCAGCATATAAAACCAACAGGAAATAACACAAATCTCCCTCTGAAGCATTTTTAAGCATTTAAGAAAGTGTTGCTGAGTATAACTTCTACTAAAACAATCATAATTTAAAAGTAGTTTTGGTTTACATTCTGAGACTTATTAACATGTTCTTTATAAAATCATCGTATCATGGAGATAGACAAGGGGACTTAAAAGAAACCCTGTAGAATTTGAGTTAGAAAACAGTCTTCTGACTCTGATTTCTTGGATTATGACACAAAGGTATGAAGTTTGTGTGCTATACTAAAATAACAAAGGTCAACTCCTTGCAAGAGAGGCCAGAGGCTGAACATCTCCCAGTTGCTACAGAAGTCAATTTCAAAACCTCAGGGAAAGAAACTGGAAAACATACAATCCACAGTCAACTATGAAAAGAGGACAACAAGTAGCAGAGAAATATCCAGGGGGTTTAGAAAGAAACATGGGGTAGAAGTGAAGACAGAGATTAGATCATCTTACATCTAGAAAATAAAGTCCATTAACAAACAAACAAAAAAAAGACAAAAAGCAACGAAAAATGAAAGAAAATTCATGCTCTAAGGAGAAGTCATAATAACTGGCAAGAGTTAACACTAACAGACTCCCAGTTAAAAAGCCTAAGTCTGTCACTTGTCACTAGAAAAGACAACTCCTAAGTGATCGTCAAAGACTCAGAACCTCTTTCAGAGTTTAAAGAGAGTATATGTATTTTATGAGAATAACCTTACAGAGAGGAGAAAATACCATTTTTATGTTGTTTCTAAGACTCAATGAAAACCTTGAGAAACAAAAGGTAAATTGAGAGAGTAACTCTTGTATATTTGCAGCCCAGTGTACATTAGAAAACCATGGATTACTTCCCAGGACACAAAAATAAATGTTTCTGTTTATAGAATGGTTTGGATTGGAAGGGACCTTAAAGTCCATGTAATTCCAACCCATTCCATGGGCAGGGACACCTCCCACTAGACCAGGTTGCCCAAAGCCCCATCCAACCTGGCCTTGAACACTTTCAGGGATGGGGCATCCACAGCTTCTCTGGGCAACCTGTCCCAGTGCCTCACCACCCTCAGTAAAGAATTTTTTCCTCATCTCTAATCTAAATCCACCCTCTTTTAATGTAAAGCCATTACTCCTTGTCCTGTCACTACACCCCCTGACAAAGAGTCCCTCCCCAGCTTTCCTTTAGGCCCCTTTGGTACTAGAAATTTTACTGAAATGTGGAGAAAAGCTATCAGTGACATAGTAATTTTTTGGCAGAGCTGGGTTTGCAACCCAGAACAAAACGTAGTCTTCAGTACTATCCACCTATGGAAATGGCTTTAACTCCTCTAAGGATCCAGCTCAGAGAAGAAAAAAGATAACTTAAAAAGGAAGTGGGTAGTGTTGCTGACAAGTGCACGGGTGGTAAGCTAATGTCAAACTGTTTTAAGTGATCCTTGAGACACAGGTACAACGTATTCCATTGTTGCTCCATATACAGTTATTTCACCTGAGGACTGATACAAGATAGTTAGACATCTGACTGATTTCTCTCTTGGAAATACGAGATTACTTAAAATTTTATGTCACAAAGCTGCTGATAGACCCTTTTATTCATCATTATGCTTACAGGTCTAGTATCTCTTGCTAGGTTGTTGATGCAGAGTCTTACACCTAAATATTGTGTAATAACAATAAATCTACCCTCTTTTCACAGAATCACAGAATCATCTAGGTTGGAAGAGACCTCCAAGATCACCTAGTCCAACCTCTGACCTAACACTAACAAGTCCTCCACTAAACCATATCACTAAGTTCAACATCTAAACGTCTTCTAAAGACCTCCAGGGATGGTGACTCAACCACTTCCCTGGGCAGCCCATTCCAATGCCTAACAACCCTTTCAGTAAAGAAGTTCTTCCTAATATCCAACCTAAACCTCCCCTGGCGCAACTTGAGCCCATTTCCCCTCGTCCTGTCAGCGGGCACATGGGAAAATAGACCAACCCCCACCTTGCTACAGCCTCCTTTAAGGTACCTGTAGAGTGCGATAAGGTCGCCCCTGAGCCTCCTCTTCTCCAGGCTGAACAATCCCAGCTCCCTCAGCCACTCCTCGTAAGACTTGTTCTCCAGAACATCTCCGTCTTTTAGTTCAATGCCATTCCCCTTGTCCTATCACTACATTCCCTGACAAAGAATCCCTCCCCAGCTTTCCTGTAGGCACCTTTTAGGTACTGGAGGGCCTAAGGTCTCCCCACAGCCTTCTTTTCTTCAGGCTGAAGAACCCCAACTCTCTCAGCCTGTCTTTGTAGGAGAGGTGCTTCAGCCCCTTGATCATCTTTGTGGTCCTCCTCTGGACTCACTTTAATACACTCACCCTTTTTCTGTTTGATTCCCTACAATCATAAAATAGTTTTCTGTTAGTTTCATGTGAAGGGTGTAGATTATGTGGTTTCCCCTACCCCAAGTTTGTGCTTTACCAAGTATGTACATCATTTTAATGTAAGGAAGGAGTACAAGACAACGCTGAAATCAACTTCCATTGCATAGAAATGACTGTCTGAATGGGTATTCAGACAGAAAATTCTACTGCAGAAAACAAAGGAAAATCTAAGTGCAGAAGTTGGATGCCCCGATCAAAAAAATTGCTTTGTTAAAAAGTTTGCTTCCTTGGCACATCAGTTTACCTAAATATGATACCAACTACCTTGTCTTTGAATTCACAATTAGAAATCAGTTCACTAAGTTTTGTTATGGAAAGTGCTGTCAACGCTGGTCTCTTTCATGTACATGTACACGTACCACACTCATGCTGTACGTAAATACATGCACATTTACACACACACAAGTTTTGCTTCACTCAGATTTTACCTAATCCTACAATACTCACTCACTTATCAATGCCTCCCAGACACATCTAGATAAACCC
This sequence comes from Cygnus olor, assembly GCF_009769625.2. Classification (NCBI taxonomy): domain Eukaryota; kingdom Metazoa; phylum Chordata; class Aves; order Anseriformes; family Anatidae; genus Cygnus; species Cygnus olor. The sequence goes on along the minus strand of NC_049174.1, from coordinate 40,292,556 downwards.
ATAGTAATTAAACAATTGTAGGAAAGAAGAATTGTAATGGAAGTGATTACAAGATCCAAGCCCTACTACACACTGCTAGTGTGCTGCTATTGGAGTAGCACCAGGCACCATTTCTCCATTCACAAGTGACATTCCCACAACACCGACTCCCACCTGATTAAAGCAGAAGGTAATGTGTATATAAGAGCCCTCTAGTAGTCTTTAGTATAACACATAAGGTAGCCTCTCTCCTAAAAGCATCAGCTCTCATTCTTGTGACCCTCCTTTTCAGTATAACCCTGAATTGAAGAAGTTATTAAAATTTGAAATATACTTAGCAGTTAGGGTTCAAAAATGTTATGCACATCTTCAGCTCTTAAGACCTTATGTCAGGGCAAAAGAGCCAATTTCAACATTAAAATCCACACAGGCTATTTCTGCACTGACAGTCTTAATTTCTTTCCATTTTTTAACCCCTTCCCAGACTGTTTCATACTACAGTTGTGCCTTCAATTCAGGTACATTCTCCTCTTTCCTACTTGCAGTGATTCTTCAGGGCTAACAGATACAAAACCAGTAAGACATAGTTAACACACAAACATTAAGTTATGTTCAGTAAAACGGGAGTCGTCCAACTCAGCTTTAAGTTATGCCCACTTCAGGCTAATTTTTTTTATACACAAGTAAAACTGTGGGACAACAGGGGTTACTTCTATTTAAGAATCACCTATTGCAGTTTAGCCTCAACCTCTTCCACTTTTGACTTCAGTTAAAACACGACAATTATGAACAGTCAAGACAAAGCTCTCAGAAGTTACAGCTCCTCCCCTGCAATTCTGTACGTCGATGTTTCACCTCTTTCTAGTAGGATGCAAAAAAAGATAGATTTACCTGTGCACCTCAGCAGAAGCTTGCAAGCTTGTTCATACAGCCAAATGTGACACAGCTGTGGCAACCTAACATTTTACTACCTTTTTAGCTGTTAGCTATTACTCCTAAACAAGTTATACTCAAAGAAGGTCACAGAAGTCTTCCTAACCAGATTCAGTTTGACACTACTGAACTTTTCTGTCTCATCTACTTCCTGCTACATTCCAAAGCTTTGAAATACTTGAAAACTTTTTCAAAACTTCATCAACATAAAAAAATCAAACTTATGCAACCATGAAGTTCAAAGAAAAATCTAAATATACTATTGCACTACCCTCATATGTGGTGGCTGAAAGGATGGATGTTTCCACATTAACTCTCAAGTCAACTTCCATCATTAGCATACCTTTTCAGTCTCTTCATAGTTCTTTGAAGAGTTAATAAATTTTAAAAAGATGTTGTCATCAAGAATGTGAAGAGCCATGAAATGGGACAACTTTGCAATTCAAACAATTTCTGTTTCTCCCTGTCTGGATTTTAGGGGTCATGGAGAGGAGTGAGCAAAAAAATAAGTTCTACAGGCTGATCAATGTTCTTTGCCTTGCTTCATACCTTCCCCAAAATAAACTCAGAAATGTCTTAGAGTTGAAAGAATTGGAAAGTCATTTGAAATAAAACAGAACTATGAAACTGAACACAGCTTCACAAGAAGCGGTGGATGTAACACAGAACAGAATGCACACCTTTTTTTTTTCCCCAAACTTTTCTAAATATCTTCAAATACAAAATATGCCCAAACCTCTGGAAACCACTGCATAAATTAATTACTTCATTTTAAAAAGCAGCTCCTGCACTCCTACTTACTCTAGCATTCACCAGCCAGGAATTATTCACTGATTTTTCCTAGTATTTCATTTCCACATCATTCAATTTATACATGAAACTTTAGATTTTTGCTTTTAAAGCAAAGAAAAACAAAAAAAAGAAACAGTAAAAACTATATACCCTAACACCCCTTCCATTCAGGGATATAGCAATACTGTATTTTTTTTAAAACAAAGTGAGGAAACCCTTTCTTTTGCAGATGTTACTCTAGATAGATGTGACCAGATCCCAAAACAGAAAATACAGATCTGACCTAGAGGAGAAAGGCTTTTCAAGCTTCAGACTTTGATTAAAGTGTGGTCCAAGCTCCGTTCCAAACAAGCTAATTTTCCTTTTGAGGTTAAAGCAATTTCCATTTAGTATTTTAAAGAAAAATGTACCAAGGAAAGCCTCACTAGTGAAATCTTTAGCCTACTATGTTTAAACAATTCCAGCTGTTAACTTCAAGTTAGTGGTACATACAATATTAACAGGATGCCTTTCATCTTGCTCTGAGATCACTTCTGTGCATTTTTGTTCTAGTTTCAGGGTTTTTTCTTTCTAGAACAGTTCTCATCATTCAGTCACTTCGAAAGATGATGTGGTGAAGTGTAAACTTCAGAATACCACAAGAATTTTCTGAGTTACCTTCCAGTTGAACACAGAACTGCTTTTTGCAAAACAACACTTAAAAAACCTTCCTTGTAGGACTTTAACTCAGTACAGTTTTAAAAGTAGCATGGCAAGATACATATTAAACTTCCTTTTCAATGCAAATGTAGTGATTACATTGTTTTAAAGGTTTTGACAGTTTGAATGTGGTAGTCTATGTACTGTAGTGCACAGTACTTATTTAGTGCATTAAAGGACTATTTTTTTAATCTTTTACTTCTTTTTTTTATTATTATTATTATTCTGGGAGTAACAAATTTGTGTTGCCAAAAAGCATAAACTCACTCTTACAGATAATTTAGAAAAAAAAACAGAAAATCAGACATATTAATCTACATTAATAGTTCCCAGTTAAAGATAGAACTGTGAGGGAAAAGGTAACTGTCATGGAGATCCTTTAAGTTTCTAGGCATTAGAGCTTCACATAGGCTTCAGCATACCCTGCACAAAGCAGGCAGGTTTAATACTCAGCCACCAACACCTGCATTTCTTTGACTATTACTTATTCTCAAAGAGCATTGCTGGTCCTTGTCTGCCCATGAAAACAGGAATTAGCGTTCTTAATTACTTTCTCCCTTAAATACAATACAGTTAGGTAGTGGTCTACTAAACTTAAGATTAATAGAAAATAAAACTTATTCTGCTATTAATTAAAAATTGTTAATGATTAATTTTACTTTCAAAAACCTCTGCGGTTAAAAGAAAAATCAGAACTTGATGGAAGCTTGATAACCAACTTTAAAAATTTTCACTTAATTTCAATATATTTTTTCCTAAATACATGACTAACAATACATATATATCTCCTGTAACACATAATAAACCTTTTGCTATAACATAGTTGAAAAAGTAGTTTAAAATAGATTTTTATAGTTCATGGTTCTGAACCTCTGACCTTGGACCATGTTAAAGCTGACAGGACAATACATGCATCCTGCTCGCGGTATTTCTATGATAAGAAAAGTGAGCAAGCTGCTCTCATCTGCCCTTCTTCCTGGCAGCAGCTCCAGAATGAGTGCACTGGATACGCACTTCCAGGAAGCTTCAGACCTCCTACTTACGCACAAAATGAGTGCTCTGCATGTAAAGACTCTAGTCAAAGTAGAGGGCCTATGGCACACAGACCTCCCCACACTTAGCGTAAGCAATATTGGTCACCCTCTGCCCTGAAGACTGGGCATCACTGCTGCAACAGAATAAATTTAATTGCTGAACTTATAATGCACAACTCATCTACATTATAAAATATTTTATTAATACTCATACCTGATTCTTTCTTGTTCCCTTTTCCACCCTCTCGGCTCTTTTTTAAAACTGCCTTTAACATTTTAAATGTTGTTCCTAAAGGATAACAAAGAGAAACACAATTAAATGCAACATTAATAATGGCCACTCAAATAAAACCAAACAAAACAAAGGTAGGATCAGTATAAATAAAACAGTGAGGTAATTAGAAGAAACTTATTGGCAGGCTTTATTTTTAGCTCAATGTAGCTTGGTTAAGCAAAGTCCTAAAGCAGAAAGAATTTTTAATACTTGAACTAAGTAATTAGAGTTCGCTGCCTTTTTATAAAGAAAAATAATACAGCATTCTCCACATTCCATGTGTAATTAAGGTTATAAGGCTAAACCTGTGTAAGTTACTGTAAGACACTCTGTCAAAACCAGAAAAGAGTAAAAGCCCAACTCCTGACTTGAGCTCATCAGCGCAGCTGAAGGAACTGGCGAGGTGGCTGGATGAGCTGGAGACTCCGAACTGTGGAAGTACACAACTGATAGCGGACGATGGGACATGGTATCACCACACTAATGTTTTTCACCTATACAACACACTCTTGACCAGCACAAGAACAGCACAGCAAATTAAATCACTGCAGTCCATATCACGGCTATGTACAGACATATGCGTCCACATATTCATGCCTGTGAGCACATGCATTTCTGTCTCCCAATCTGCGCTCAAAGACTCAAATTTAACAGTCAACTTCAAGCAAGCAACAGTTGCAGGTTTCAGAGAACTACAAGTATAAGAAAAACATATCTAGGTTATAAAATTGGAAGACAGTTTAGATGTTTCGGGTAACTATCTTCCATTACAGGGAAAACAATGCAAGGAACGGGAAGAGTTCTTTCTCAGAAACCTTTCTAAAGCATCTGTAAATTCTAGGTTATTTATTTTTTTCTCTCCATTGAAAAACTGCAAAGCTATCTCTGTTTAGCACATGATATGCAACATGAATGTACAACAAGTAATGTCCTCAGGTCCACTGTTATACAGAAGGAAAAATTTCCTTTGAATTTTCTGAGAGACTCAGACATGATCAGCTAGAAACAGCCAGATGATACAGACAACAAGCCACTTACTAAGTCGTACAAGGAGCAGCGCTGCCTTCCAAACAACCAAAGCCACCATCCCTCGCCACAGGGTGCTACCACGCCTCTGGAGGAGCCCTCGCTCCACCGTGCTCAGAGCTCAGGCCTGGGACTGGTACAGGGCACTGAGAGGCCTGGAGTGCCAGTGCCCAAACTCAGGTAACAGGTTGCTTACTGTAGAGAACAGACAATTCGGTGAGACGTAATTACATTAGCCTGCTAGGTATTTCAAGACTGTTACACAGAAGGGAACAGCCTATACTTCAGATCTACTCTGGATAGACCAGTAAGGATGGAGAAGGACAGGAAGAGAGCATGCCCATAAGGAAAGAGTAGAATACTTATCTCTGAAACAGCTCAGACAGACATCTGCAAGAAAAGACATTCAGCTGTGGTGCTTGAGTAAGAAGTGTTGGGCTGAGGATAAAAAATCTGCACCAGTTAATGTGCTCATCTGCCTGACCCCAGTGTTGGGCACAGGGACAAAAACAAAACAAAAACGGCACGACAAGCTGTAAGCCTCACAAGCTTATGCTTTAGGCATGAAAAAGAGTTGGTAAGCTTTAAAGCTCATCTTCATTCCAGCTCTATGAAAAGTAGATTAATGACAAATCTTCCAGATGGATGAGACCCTTAAGGGCCAGCCCAGCGCCCTTTCCAAAGTGCCTCCCACACCTCTGCTCTGCGCTGTCAGAGGCAAGTCAAGAGCCCCGAAATAAACATGGGCACTAGAATGCCATAACTGGTTAGCAAACACTTAGTCAAGGAACTATAGATAAGAAGGAAAAATTACTGAAAGGGTTGTCAGGCATTGGAATAGGCTGCCCAGGGAAGTGGTTGAGTCACCATCCCTGGAGGTCTTTAGAAGACGTTTAGATGCAGAGCTTAGTGATATGGTTTAGTGGAGGACTTGTTAGTGTTAGGTCAGAGGTTGGACTAGGTGATCTTGGAGGTCTCATCCAACCTAGATGATTCTATGAAATGGCATTTTTTTTTAATACTGAAAATGGTTCAAACTCTGAAGCTTTAAGTAGCCTTGCTTTAAGTAACCAATGTCCTGTGCTAGATTGAATGTTTTAAGTTGGGATCCCTTACAGAAATATACTGAATGAGGAAGAATATAACATTATTTTGGTTAAATAGAGCTTGTTTTTTGTTGTTTGTTTTTAAAGAGTCAAATAAACATTTTATATTTGTGGAAAACCAACAAGTCCTAAAATAGCTCTTAAAAATCAAGCACCTAAGAACATCTCCCCTAGCTTGAAATAGGTATGAGGGAGAAAGAAGAATTATTTTGCATTGAGAACTATGTATAAAAGCATGTTTGAATTATTACAGATGTTCTTTAATATTACAGAGCTAACTTCCCAGTATCTGTATGAAACACTTATCTTTATTAGTATTTCAAACCACATTTTTCTTTGCTAATCTTTTTTAAACAGCACCAGATTCAAACTTGCAGACTAAACAAAAGGCCCTTACATACATTAACAATGCCAAAACTATGACGGCAAGCATTAAAAAGTTAGGAAATTAGAAATTTAAAAGCTGGACTGTACAATCCAAATTTGTTCTTTTGTACATAAACTGTGCTAAAATCTTTAATTATGTAATTGTGTCCTATTCATTCAAATATTCCAAAGGATGCCTACAAAGAAAATAACGCCCTTTTTCATCTACAGCACACTGACTGGGACCCAGGAAAGCTATGCATTATATCTACAAAATGACAGACTGAAAATGCTGTAGTGAATGTTATTTGCACACAGACACGTCTTCTCTGATGTTTTCACACAACTGGGTAAAGCACAGTACTGTAGAGGACAGCTGTGTTATACATTTCATACCTATCAGCCAAACTGAATATTGTTGATATTTCCTCTGACAAAAAGTAGATTCCAACTCCATTGTTCTCCTCTCCATGATCTTGAACACCATTTCAGAAAGGATATTGCAAATTTAAGCACAAAACTCTTTAAAAAAAAAAAAAAAAGAGGTAAGTTGTTCTGGCTCTTCTTGAATCCCTCCAGCCACTTCACACCACACGACTTAAGATACCGCTACGTGTGTGAGTTTGGAACAAACACAGAGTCTGTGCTTAATGTTCAGACACTGGTCATTTGTTCCAGAAACCCAGATATATAAATTTGACCTTACTATTACAGTTTGAAGGTCATAAGTTCTTTGGAACTCATTTCTACATGCAATTGGACAGCTCCTTAAAATGAAAATTTTCCCAGCTCATTATAGTAGGTCACAATTGAGGTAATTATACTCAAGAGTATTATAGCTTTTAATTAAAAAAAAAAAATCTTTACAACCTGTAAGCAGGTGTTTGCAGATATAGTTAAAGCGTTTAGTGAAGATAACAGTGTTCAGTCATATAATTCAGGGCTGAAACATAACGCAGATGTAGAAGAGTGGGAAGTCTACCTAGATTTGCGGAGACATTTTAATTTGTTATTCTCTAACCTATGCCTGGCTTTGAAAGTTTCATGTTTCTTCTAAAATTGTTCAGTGTTACATATTGCTGGTATATGACAAATTTTACATACAAACACTTTAAAACATCATAAATCTCGCAGAACAACAGATTTTACTAAAATTCGGCTAGTATCATCTTATGAACACAGAAATAGTTTTCCTGATATCTTGCTAAAGCTCAAAGAGCATATCTAATCTAGTTCTGCCTTAAAGAGAACACTGGATGCACTCCCCCCCCAGCAAAGAAGTGATACAACTCAGTACTGTAATGCAACCAGAACCAAAGAATACAAAGGATACGAGAGGGTAAATAAGTTTGGTTTCACAGAGCTGAGCCTCCAAAAAAAAAGGTAATAATAAAACAACTCTTACAGAATTGTAAACAGGTTCAGTGCTAAAAGAAGCCTCCAGAAGCAGCTCAAAGACAGAAGAAATGTGACCTTAAAAAAAAAGTCAGTGGGAATAATATTGGGCACAAAGAGGAATCCAATGGACAAATGATGTGAAAGCATCAAACTCTTGTCTGCTTTACTGACTGTGGCTAGTGATCACCTGTTTTTTTCTAATTATATTAGTCTCACTTCCTTGAGACCATAGGTGTTTTCTTAAGTCAGCTCACTGGTGAGCCAAATATTCCAGCTGATTCCCATTATAGAGCTCCCACAACAGATTTAAAACAGAAATACTAAAACCTAGCAAATCCCAGCAGTTCATAGTTTAGGTGAGAAAGTTAATGACTTGGGGGGGGGGGGGGGCGGGAAGAGAGAAGGTGGAAGAGTAATAATAATTAAAAAAAAAAAAAAACTGATTTTGGCCTAGATTCACACTGAAGGAAATATACTCATCCCATACTAAGGATATAATAAACAATTTCTACAGACGTATTAGATTTCTACACAGAACTGACCCTCTGCAAGGAAAGGGAGGACCTTAATTTTGTTGCGTTCCTACCTGTCAGCTGGAAAGCAATTCATTTTCATGTTCACTTCTGAGCAAAATGTTGCCTATCACGAACATCAGAATAGATTGTCTGAACACTGTGCATAATCTTAAGCAAAAATAAAGCTATTTTTCTTTACAGGCTTCCACACCTCCTGGATTTCAAATATAGAACTTCTAATACAAGCATCACTGTCTTGTCCTGTGATGCTGTATCATCTTAAATTCCTTTAAGTTGTATGATAAAATAAATGAAGTTAAAAACAATTTGAAAAACTGTTAAGCTCTAAATGCTTATATCCTGGTTTAATGCTTTAGACTGTAGAACTGGAAGAGAATGTTTAATTTGGCAGCATAAACTGGCTAAACTTGTTGTATATATATAGGTAATTAAAAAAAAACATGTAACCTGGGCAAGCTCACGGCTTCTAAAATCCGATATAGCATACAGTTCACCTGTAGAGGCTGGCAAGACCTATTAACGTCATTAACATTAGTACAAGTGTTCCTTGTGCGACAGGAAAACTGAAATTACGGATCCATAGATGCTTTATTGCAAGACAACACACTGTCCACTTGCCTAAAAATTAATGTGTGCTGTCAGTGAGTTGCCTTTTAAAAATATACTTTCTAACTTGTGGGTTGACTGAATATAACCTAGTGGAAAAAAAAAAATCTGCTGCATAGCACTTTGTTTGAAATAACAGTATGCTAATAGTCTTTTTTTTTTTTTTTCTAGAGAAGGATAATCAAAGCAGCTCTTAAGAAGAATATTAGTTGAAGAACTGTGAGACAGCCCTAAAAACCCATTTCATCACCATATCAAACCCAACAGCAACTAAATGTCTCCCACATTCTTCCCTTTCTCCTTTTAACTGACAAATAAGCAAAAATACTGCTTACATGAGTTTCAAACCTCTTTCTCCTTTTCTTCTATCATTACAGTATGAACACAGCACAGTGTATACTGCTTCCACCATTCCTATGCAGAATGCTCAGTACTTCCATCTCGGTTTCTTTCAATTCTCATCAATCTGCAGTTGTCTACGCTCACCAATGAAGGCTAAAAAAAAGGTGAAACTTTCATGTCTTTGTTCATCATGCATCACGTATGACCTTGTCTCCTAAGGGCAACTTTCACATGAAACTGAAGCTAGTTTTATTTGTTAACATAGTTTAATTGGCATTTAGAATTCTGTCTGGCTTCAAATCTAACAAAATGTTCTTTGGGTTCCTTTTGTAAAGAAGCTATACAAACCAATTATTCCATGCAGATTACCAGAGACCCCTCCCCTACTCTTACTATAATCATAAAGTCTAGTAAGAACTGGAGGAAAAATGTTTTTTTTTTTACTAGCAGATAATGTGCTACTCTGTATATTTTTCTAAGCTGGTAAAGCAGTAAATATAGACAGCTATGGAGCTATTGATTTATAGCTGTAATTCATCTTTGCTTTTACAGTGAAATAAATAAGGTTTTTCAGGCATGACAGTGGATCCTAGGTGATAAAGAAAACTTGTCCCAAGCTGTAACAGTGTAGTCCCTGCCTGAGAGTTCTAACTACA